>NC_048301.1:908178-996383 GCF_013100865.1 Trachemys scripta elegans | reverse complement strand
CTGGGGGGCAGTTGGGGGGGGTCTTAGGAGGGGGCAGTTAGGGGATAAGGAACAGGGAGGCTTAGGTAGGGGGTGGGGTTCTGGAGGGCAGTTAGGAGCAGGGGTCCCAGGAGGGGGCAGTCAGGGGACAAGGAGCGGGGTGGGGGGCTGAGAGTTCTGGGGGGGGCTGTCAGGTGGCAGGGGTGGGGAGATGGATCGGAGCAGTCAGGGGACAGGGAGCAGAGGGGTTTAGATGGGTTGGGAGTTTTGGGGGGGGCTGTCAGGGGGTGGGGAGTGGTTGGATGGGGCGTGGGAGTCCCAGGGGTCTGTCTGGGGCTGGGGGTGTGGATAAGGGTTGGGGCAGTCAGGGGACAAGAGGCAGGGAGGCTTAGATAGGGAGTGGAGTCCTGGGGGGCAGTTAGGGGCAGGGGTCCCAGGAGGGGGCAGTCAGGGGACAAGGAACGGGGGGAGGGTTGGGGGTTCTGGGGGGGCGGGAAGTGGGAGGGGCAGGGGCGGAGCTAGGGCGGGGCTCCTCCCGTCCTCTTTTTTTCTTGCTGAAATATGGTAACCCTAGTTCAAGCCTTAGCAAACCAAGTGAAGGGAGCGGCCTGTCTCTGGCCCAGTAACACTAGGTTAGCCACGTAGCCAGAAATTCAAGGCTGAGTTGCAGGGCGTAGGTGCTATCTCTGGCAGCTCCCCACTCACCTTGCTGGCTTCTGAGGAGCCCAGCTCTGCCCAGACATTGCCTGGACAGCCCGGGGCCTCTCTCAGGCTGAGCATTGCACGAGGCTGCCTGGGGTGAGGCAGTACAGGGCTGCACAGAGGAGACAGGCCTCAGAAGTTCCCTGCGGTCCATCCCTCACATCACGGTGCCAGTCATTGCTCTGACTGAGGGACACAAGTTAAGAGGGAACGGTTATGTGGCCCCAGGACATGAATCTTTCACTTTGCATTGAGAGCACATCTACACAGCTCTGAGAAAGAGGCACTTTATACACCACATGTGCAGAAAGATGGTAGAGAAACTTCCCTAGAGTACGTCCCTGCTATCACACTGCACTACTCGTTTGAGTCAGAGCATATGTGCAGTAGCAGTCACAGTTAATTGCATTGTTAAGTGATCTGCACATTGTCTGGTCAGTGCGATTAAAGTCGTTCATTCACACCACGTTCTGCTAAATCGATCGAACTCTGAGCAGCCTTCCCCCAAACGGTGATAGAAAATGTAAACGGCAGTTACAGGGCACTGTACTCACCACACGTGGCTCCTCCTCCTGGTCATTCTGGGAAGTAGCTTTGCCAGGCCAACCCCTCTTCCAGCAGTTACCCTCCAGCGCTCTCAGCCTGCAAGCTCTCTCGCCCCAGGAACTGCAGCGTCCTCTGCATGACTCAGCTCTCCAGCCAGCTCCTTTCCGGGGATGTGTATCAAAGTCCCAGCTGCTCCCCAGCAGTTTCATACAGTCCTCCCCTTCACTGCCCCAGGAGACATTCCCTCACTAGCTGGTAGGGGAACCCAGGACTGCCATCTTCATCGGGTTCCAGCTCAGGGGCTCTCTAGACAGCAGCCAGGTGTGAGTCCCTCCTGCACCTTGGTGCCTTCTCCTGAGTCTCTCCCTCACCTTCTGGCCCTCCCCACTCCTCTGGGTTTGCTAGTCTCTCAACTCCCTCCTCCCAGGCTGTAACCATGGCCTCCTTGTCACTAACACACCTCCCTCCTCCCAGGGAGTGACAACAGATACCTCCCTGCAGCCTCCTCTAGGCCAGTCTCCTGTCTTTATATGAGCCCCACCTGTCCCCACACAGGTGAGCTTCCCCTAATCAGGGCTTTCCTCCCAGGCTTCATTCTCCCTGATTGCAGCCTAATTGGCTGCTTGAGCCGGTTCAGTTCTTACAGGGGCAGTGAGGAAATACACCCCATGACAACTGCATAATAACACGTAGCCATTAGGCAGCGCTGTGTGCAGAATACTGGGTGCAGGAGACAGTTTGCATTCCTTTTACAGTACAGCTGTTCTAGCTAGTGTCCATTGTGCCTCTCTCTCTGTGTCACTGGCCCAACATGGTGTCAGAAGAAGAACTACAGAAACTGCAGAATTTCATCTAAATGTCAGTTCCATGCACCAGAGAGCTGCAGCTTTGCCTGACCATTGGACTGGCCTGATTGCAAGGAGCAGTTTGCTCGTTTTCACATTGCAGCTAAACCCCAAGTGGGGAGGTGCCGGGTATCTCCCTCGCCTATGCCATGGGCAGGGAAGCTTTCAAAACTCTGCTTTTGGAGAGGAGAGCCGGGAGAACAGTTACGCTATGGTGCTGGCTGAGTACCCCCGTGCAATGGGGTTCTGAGTGAGCATGTTTTCACCAGTGGGTCCAAACACCTGTGGGGTCCATGGGATCTCTTATAGGAGCCTTGTATGGTGTAGAAGAAAGCCGTGGTTTTGAAGACAAAAAGGTAGAGCAGGGAGTGGCATGGAGACAAAGGACTGTCAGAGAAACTGCTAATGAAGAGGGATTGAACCCTTCACACAGAACTAAAAATGGCAAGACAATTGGAGATGACTAAAAATTAAAATAGAAGCAGTGGCCACCAGACAGGAAGCTAGAAGTGATTTATAGAGTCACGGTAGAAAAGAGGTCCCCAAACAGTGGGGTGTCCCCCCGGGGGGCACAGAGGCACATTCGGGGGGGGGCACAGCTTGAACCTGGGCCAGCCCCAGTGGGGGGCAGGGAGGAAGTGCCACCCAGCTCCACTCCTGGCTCCAGCCCCTGCTGCCAGCCCCACACCCAGGGCTCCGCTCCCGGCCCCGGCTCGATGGGGGGAAGTAAAAGTTTGGAGATCCGTGCGATAGACGATACAGCACAGCTGCCAAAAGCAATTGTAATAAATCCGAAAGGCGGCGTGGGGCAAGCCCCAGGCAAATCGAACACTTTTCAGCCTGGAGGCACAATATGTGGCAAAGATGAGAGTCCTGAGGCGATTCGTCTCCTTTCGCTGGGCAGTGCCATCAATGCACATAAGCTGGAGGCAGTGTGGGACGTGACCTCTGAGAGTCCAGAGCCATGTTTTCTGGGATCAGTGACATGCAGTGACACCGCGTCAGCCTGGAGGGTGCCACTGAATATATAGGGAAAGACTTTTCATTGAAAAATGGACTTGGGTGCAGATGTGACAGTCATACCAGAAGGGTCTTATGATCTCAGCTTCAGCCCCTCCCAGGCCCGAAAACAGCAGAGAGCCCTGACTAGCCCTGGAGGCATCTGAACTGCACTGGCCAATTGCCACAGAACACGCAAAGAGAAAAGCGTTCATTTCCATGTGCGTGTGGTTCGAGGATGGGAGGGTGACAGGCGCAGCGTGGGGGCCGTGACGGGTGACGTGAGGCAGGTGGACGACGTTGATGGACAAGTTGCTGATATTGCACCTTGAAAAGCAGATCCAGCAGGAACAATGTTAGGTGTCAGTGCTGAACCACACCATGTACATACACTCCACAGAATTCCCAGCCCATTACTTCCCCTGGCCCAGCCAGTCCCAGTGCCCTCCCTTATCTCCTCATCTGCTCCGTCTCCTCCTCCCACTAGTTCCCGCAACCCCCAAGTCACAACATCCCTGCCCCTGCTCCTCATCCAGTCGTAGTGTCCCCCACGCAGCTCCTTGTCACAGCATACCAGGCAGTCTAATTGTACCAGCCAGCCCCTCTTCTCCCCTTACGCAGCCAGTCCCAGCCTCAATCGATCCCTGTGTGACAGGGTGTCACGTTATTGACTTGAACTGGGACCATATAGAACATGGTTGCAACCAAGGTCCTGTAGTGGCACCAAATCTTGTATAAAGGGGGTCAAATGAGGTGTCTAAGACAAGGTTATGGTTTGCTGGTTATGATTATGCTGTCTATATGTGTGTATCAATGTTGTAGTTGAACTTATGAATAATGGCTCTGTACTGTCTGTATTTCAAACTTATGCTATTCTTCTGGGAGACATCCCAGACAAGTTGGTATCAGCTCTGCCTAGCCAGCTTGATGGCCCATTAAGGACCATCAGCTATACAATTGACCCATTGAGAGAAGGCAGATACGCCTTGTAACTCAGCAAACTATGCAGGGACTTGCCCATGTGACTCCAGACTCCATTTTGCTGTAATTTTCCACAGGAAAAACAAAGAGGTGTTCTTACATCTGGAAAAACTATAGAAGGCTGATGCCTCATCTCCATTTGGTCTTCAATCCTGCTTCATACCTCTGGAGGGACTTGCTACAAATGGAAGCTCTGAACAAAGGACTGATGACCCATCCCAGCTGGGGATGTATTCCAGAGACTTGATTTGAACCTGCAGTTTATTTTATCACTGCTGCAAGTCTGAACCAAGAACTTTGCCATTACTGTATGTAATTGATTCCATTTAACCAATTCTAGCTCTCATCTCTATCTTTTTCCTGTTAAGAATAAACCTTTAGATTTTAGATTCTAAAGGATTGGCAACAGCGTGATTTGTGGGTAAGAGCTGATTTGTATATTGACCTGGGTCTGGGACTTGGTCCTTTGGGATCGAGAGAACCTTTTTCCTTTTACTGGGGTATTGGTTTTCATAACCATTTGTCTCCATAACGAGTGGCACTGGTGGTGATACTGAGAAACTGGAGTGTCTAAGGGAATTGCTTGTGTGACTTGTGGTTAGCCAGTGGGGTGAGACCAAATTCCTCTTTGTGTGGCTGGTTTGGTTTGCCTTAGAGGTGGAAAATCCCCAGCCTTTGGCTGTAACTGCCCTGTTTTAAGCAATTTGTCCTGAATTGGCACTCTCAATTGGGTCCTGCCAGAACCAGCATAGTTACACAGGAATAGTCTCTCCCCTTAAGGGTAGTGGGGACTAAGGATCAGCCCACCCCATCCCATAGAAGCATAGAATATCAGTGTTTGAAGGGACCTCAGGAGATCATCTAGTCCAACCCCCTGCTCAAAGCAGGACCAATCCCCAACTACATCATCCCAGCCAGGGCTTTGTCAAGACGGGCCTTAAAAACCTCTAAGGAAGGAGATTCCACCACTTCCCTAGGTAACCATTTCCAGTGCTTTCACCTAGTGAAAAAGTTTTTTCCCTAATATCCAACCTAAACCTCCCCCACTGCAACTTGAGACCATTACTCCTTGTACTGTCATCTGGTACCACTGAGAACAGCCGAGGTCCATCCTCTTTGGAACCCCCTTTCAGGTAGTTGAAAGCAGCTATCAAATCTCCCCTCATTCTTCTCTTCTGCTGACTAAACAATCCCAGTTCCCTCAGCCTCTCCTCCTAAGTCATGTGCTCCAGCCCCCTAATCATTTTTGTTGCCCTCCAATGGACTCTTTCCAATTTTTCCACATCCTTCTTGTAGTGTGGGGCCCAAAACTGGACACAGTACTCCAGATGAGGTCTCACTACTGTCGAATAGAGGGGAATGATCACGTCCCTCGATCTGCTGGCAATGCTCCTACTTATACAGCCCAAAATGCCATTTGCCTTCTTGGCAACAAGGGCACACTGTTGACTCATATCCAGTGTCTTGTCCACTGTAACCCCTAGGTCCTTTTCTGCAGAACTGCTGCCTAGCCACTCGGTCCCTAGTCTGTAGCAGTGCATGGGATTCTTCCGTCCTAAGTGCAGGACTCTGCACTTGTCCTTGTTGAACCTCATCAGGTTTCTTTTGGCCCAATTCTCTAATTTGTCTAGGTCCCTCTGTATCCGATCCCTACCCTCCAGTGTATCTATCACGCCTCCCAGTTTAGAGTCATCTCCACACTTGCTGAGAGTGCAGTCCATGTCATCCTCCAGATCATTAATGAAGATATTGAAGAAAACCGGCCTCGGGACCGACCCTTGGGGCACTCCGCTTGAAACTGGCTTCCAACTAGACATGGAGCCATTGATCACTACCCGTTGAGCCCGACAATCTAGCCAGCTTTCTATCCATCCTTATAGTCCATTCATCCAGCCCATACTTCTTTAACTTGCCGGCAAGAATACTGTGGGAGACCGTATCAAATGCTTTGCTAAAGTCAAGGAATAACACATCCACTGCTTTCCCCTCATCCACAGAGCCAGTTAACTCATCATAGAAGGCAATTAGGTTAGTCAGACACGACTTCCCCTTGGGGAATCCATGCTGACTGTTCCTGATCACTTTCCTCTTCTCTAAGTGCTTCAAAATTGATTCCTTGTGGACCTGCTCCATGATTTTTCCAGGGACTGAGGTGAGGCTGACTGGCCTGTAGTTCCCCGGATCCTCCTTCTTCCCTTTTTTAAAGATGGGCACTACATCAGCCTTTTTCCAGTCATCCGGGACCTCCCCCGATCGCCATGAGTTTTCAAAGATGATGGCCAATGGCTCCGCAATCACATCCGCCAACTCCTTTAGCACCCTCGGATGCAGCGCATCCGGCCCCATGGACTTGTGCTCGTCCAGCTTTTCTAAATAGTCCCGAACCACTTCTTTCTCCACAGAGGGCTGGTCACCTCGGCCCCATACTGTGCTGCCCAGTGCAGTAGTCTGGGAGCTGGCCATGACATGGCTCTTAAGTTTTTATGAGGTCTTATGGATGCAAGGACCTACAAAACAAGAGACATTGGTGGAGAAGAAGCGGCCACAGAAATAAGCGATATTTGGGAGGAAATTGGTTACTATTTCTTTAAGGGCCCAGGACCCTTGTATAGTGGGCAGGACAAGGCTCCCCTCTCCCAGCTAGCTGGGATGATCTTTGGGAAGGGGACCAGGGTATATGTATGCTGCCTTCTACCTCATAGCAGCAGGGGAGGGTTTGTCTGCGGGGGTCCTCCCAGCCTAGGTTGGAGAAGGGTAAGGGGGAGGAGCTGGCTGAGGCCCAGGGGGACCTGGCTTAGGGAGAGTGTGACGAACTGCCCGATCTTCCAGCTCCAGGAGAAGCGGTGGGGCTCCTGGCGTATGGAGAGACAGGGTCTAGCTGCAGGGCAGCCCAGCTCTGGGCGGGTCCCCCTCATCAGGGGAAGGAAGTCGACCAGGAGTGAGAGGGGTGTGAACGGGAGAGCCGAAAGAGGGGGCTCATGGTCTGAAAGAGAGTGAATGAACCAGACTCTGCCACGGGGGATTCTGTCTGAAGCCATCTGGTCTGGGCCATTGATTGGAGGAGCCCGTGTGGGCTGAGGACAGTGCACCTGCAGCTCCGTGCCAGGTGACAAGTGAGCATACGCAACAGGCAGCCACCCCACGGCACTTCCCACCGACTGGTTCCCAGGCCCCCCGGCTC
This sequence comes from Trachemys scripta elegans, assembly GCF_013100865.1. NCBI lineage: Eukaryota > Metazoa > Chordata > Testudines > Emydidae > Trachemys > Trachemys scripta. The sequence goes on along the minus strand of NC_048301.1, from coordinate 989,150 downwards.
TCTGGCCCATCCTCCTTACCCCAGCTGCCGTTCCCATTGTCCACCAGCTCCTTGCCCAGCCAGTCATTCTCTCTCCTTCCCCCAACTCCTAGGTTCCCTCTGCCCTTGTCCTCCTGCCAGCCCCAAGTCTGAGTTTCTGCTCCCCCCCCCGCCTCCCGGCTCCCCACTGTGCTCCCCTGCCCCACCCAGCCGGCCCGGCTCTCCTCTGCACTAGAACTGGGCAGCTCCCTCCTGCAGGCTGCCTGGGCCCCGCAGGGAGGCGTTGACAGCAAGGCGAGGCTCTCTGCTCTCCTCTCCAGCGCCGGCCCTGGCCCAGCCCTGAGCACAGGGAAAATCCTGCTGAGACCCAGGCCGGAAGGTGCTCCGGGCAGCTGGAATCAGTGTGGAATTTAGCTGCTAAAAATCAAAGATGTTTCCACTGACCACGTGTGAACTGTCTTGTTCCAGAGGCTTGTAACTCAGCCTCAGTTGGGCAGATGTCCATGAGGGTGACAAAAGGCACATGCCTGGCACAAGACACTCCCTCTGCCAAATATCTAGTCCATGCTCCAAAGCATGGGGGCGCTAGAGAAAAGGTTGCCCGAATTTTTTAACATAGGCAAAACAGGAGCATTTTCCCCAGCCTTGAGCTCAGAAATGGCTGAACCATTTGGCCTGAAAAAAAAAAAAAAATTGAAAATAAAGAACTTTCAGCCCGAGGCAGACACCGGCCATGCAACATTTCAGCCATCTGGCAAAGGTATAAGCAACTGAAAACAGGCTCTTGTAGTGGGAAGGTTCGGCAACCTTAATAATGTGCAATGATAGCAGCCCTGCCTGTAGTAAATAGCCTCGTCTTTCCCTGGGTGGGCTGGCCCCTGGCTGGCGAGAGCAGCCCCACTCCAAGCTGCATTCATACTGCATATGCCCATCTGCTGAGCATCAGGGTCCCGCTATCCCAGGGGCAGAGAGCTCAAACACACAGAGTCACAGGGTGATGTCCCCAGCAGGAAAACTGTAAGGTACTTGTAGAAGAGCCTTTGATTTTAGTCATGGCAACAAGTTTAGGATCCACCCCGGAGCTGTGAGCCCTAGACATTGTCATAATCCCAGAACTGAGTCACTCAGAGACACCCAGAGTGATGGGCTCGGCCGCTGGCCAAACACTTCGTTCTAAAACATGGGTGAAATGCCCTTTTTTAAAAAAGGCAAATTTTCCCCAATTTTCATTGATTTATCAAATTTCCTGTATTTTCCCAAAATGTCTTTTCACCTTTCATTTCCCCTTTTGAATTTGTTTATTGTTTCCATTCACCCTTCTGGGAATGTTCACTCGTTGCAAATTACAGTTGGTTTGGGGGATTTTTCAAAATCAAGAAAGTTTGAGCAGTGATTATTGTGGAAGAAAACCAGTCCTCACTCTGAGTTCGTGTGCAACAATTCAGAGACAGTTTATATTCAAGCAACTGCAAGGGGAAGAGTGCGCACAGACAGCGATTCCCCCTTCCTAGGCAGGTCTCCGCCAGATAAACAACTAGTGCAAGCATTTATACCTTCGGTTGCATACAATAATGATCAACAGACGTGTCTTGTTTATACATATTCCTTCCTAATATCTTACTTTTCTCAGCAGTTTCTGCTACAGTCTGCATTCCAGTCTTATCTAAACCAAGGTCAAAACAGCATCTCTTACTGTTTTTTCCACTTGCTTCCCACTTGCCCAGGCCCTGCCTTAAAATCTTGCGCTATGTTAGTTAGTATTAGCCTGACTCTTGCTCTATTCCTAGAAACTAAGATATCTGCGTCCAAATTCCCTTTATCCCTTTTTCCACTTCCACATTATTAAAAACACAAAATGATTAAAAACTTAATGGAAAATGTTGAAAACAAAAATCAGCCCGCTCAGAAAAATACTAGCAAAATGAAGCTGTCTCCCAAAGTTTCACAATTCTATGTATTGCTTGTTTGACTGATTATTTCTAACACTAGAGTGCTTTAGTGGTTACCATCAAAAGCCAGCGCCCACCTGGAGCTATCACAGTACAATATCACAACTTCGACTCCACAACATCTCCCCTCCCCTAGCTACCAAACAGCAAAACCTGCCTTAAGGCGATAACAAAAGTGTTTCTTAATAGAGCAATTTCACAATACAGAATTATTGGAATCCACTTTAAATAGAACTCCGTCTGTGTGTGTGAGAGAGAGAGAGAGAGAGAGAGAGAGAAGTGTTCCACTGTCATGCTTCAATACTGAGAAAAATATGAGATCAATAAACAGCGCTGTGATTCAATGAAAAGGTTTCACGGAAATCAATATTGCACCTACTTGTCTATTATTTCATTTAATTGGAATTGTTCAATACTTACTGCATACACACTTCCTTCCGTACAATCAAAACAGGGTGAAAAAATGCAAAAGTTTTGCTGTTTAATCAGACAGGGTGATCAGCGCCAGTGAGCTCAGCGGAAGTCGTGCCAAGAGAGGGGCATCTGTTCGGCTGGCCTGGAGCCCAGCACTCCGGAATGGCCCAGGATGGAGCTAGCAGCTATGGCAGACCATGGCCGAGGTGCACTGGAACAGCTGTTCCAGGACACTCACTGACACAGCATTTGCAGCTTGCCAGTCCTCCTCTAGAGAGGAAATCATGCAGGTGAGAGAGGTGGGGGAGCAGAAGGATGTGTAAAAATGAGGGAGGAGAGAAATAGAAAGAGGAAGCCTTGAGGACAAAGTCTGGCCTGGGATTACTGTGTGGAAGTCAGGCAGGCATGTCTAGCGACAGCGAGAGTTTAAACACTATCTCGTTAATTTCAGGGAGCAGTTTCGGACTCACCCCAATGTAGAAGCACAGGGAAGTAAGACCTCCCTGCACTAGGGCGACTAGATTTTGGATCCAGGCCATGTGCAGAGCTCCATGGTTCAGCTAGGGTGTCCCCCACCCAGGATCAGTGTGTATGGAGTGGGCAGAACAACAACTTTGGGTTTGGAGAAATTTGGATTTGCATAAAGAGACCTAAATCTGGGGAAAAAGCAAATTGCTGCCACCAGGGTGTCCATAACAGACCTACTGGAACTCCCCTGCAAGAGAAACAGACACACAGTGCAGTGGAGGGAGAGTTCATCCCCCACAAAATTCTGCCCCCTTGCTCAACTCTGCTTCAGGCCCCAGCAGAAGGAAGGAGCCGGTTTGTAACACAGCGCTGTAAGAGGAGTAGAGAAATGTGCCTGCAGCTGTCCCATGGAGCTGGCCATCGATTGATGGGGAAAGTGACTCAGATACTTCTGAGCATTCTTCAGTAACTTCAGCAATCTTTGTGCTCACTCCAGTTATTGCTTCCTGCTTGGAGTGTTGTCTTGCTGCTATCTTAGTACCCAGAGCTGCGTGACAACCCCCAGTCTGCTCTCTGTAGGGAGTCAGCCAAGGCAGCGCCACAGGATTGCAGATATTAAGTCTTTATTAATATTTTCTGTTACATTTTATACAAAGCCCCACAAACCAGGCATAGGAAAAAAAGAGAAGAGAAACCAATCCCTGTCTCAAAGCTGTGGCTGCTCTTGGGATGCTGTGGGGATTTGCATCATGTCCTGCACCCAGGTGATGTTACACACACTGGTGTTGGGAGGATTCCTTCAGAGCAGGTCCTTCTCATTTGATCTGAAAATCTTGCATCCCTTTATGCAAACAGAGGCTTACAAGAAGTGGAAACATGGACAGATGACTAGGAAGGAGTATAAAAATATTGCTCAAACATGCAGGGGAGTCATCAGGAAGGCCAAAGCACAGTTGGAGTTGCAGCTAGCAAGGGATGTGAAGAGTAACAACAAGGGTTTCTACGAGTATGTTAGCAACAAGAAGATGATCAGGGAAAGTGTGGGATCCTTACTGAATGGGGGAAGGCCACCTAGTGATAGATGGGGGATAGCTCAGTGGTTTGATCATTGGTCTACTAAACCCAGGGTTGTGAATTCAATCCTTGAAGGGGCCATTTAGGGTACTGGGGTAAAAATCTGTCTGGGGATTGGTTCTACTTTGAGCAAGGGGTTGGATTAGAGGACCACCTAAGGTCCCTTCCAACCCTCATACACTATGATGTGGAAAAAGCTGATGTACTCAATGTTTTTTTTCCTTGGTCTTCACAAACAAGGTCAGCTCCCAGACTGCTGCACTGGGCAGCACAGCGTGGGGAGGAGGTGACCAGCCCTCTGCAGTGAAAGAACAGCTTTAAGGACTATTTAGAAAAGCTGGACAAGCACAAGTCCATGGGGCCGGATACGCTGCATCCGAGGGTGCTAAAGGAGTTGGTCAGATGTGATTGCAGAGCCATTAGCCATTATATTTGCAAACTCGTGGCAATCGGGGGAGGTCCCGGACAATTGGAAAAAAGCAAATATAGTGCCTGTCTTTAAAAAGGGATGAAGGAGAATCCGGGGAACTACAGACCACTCAGCCTCACCTCAATCCCTAGAAAAATCATGGAGCAGGACCTCAATGAATCCATTCTGAAGCACTTGGCGGAGAAGAAGGTAAATCAGGAACAGTCAACATGGATTCACCAAGGGCAAGTCATGCCTGACCAACCTGATTGCCTTCTATGATGAGATAACTGGCTCTGTGGATATGGGGAAAGTGGTGGATGTGATAAATCTTGATTTTAGCAAAGCTTTTGATACGCTCTCCCACAGTATTCTTGCCAGCAAGTTAAAGAAGTCTGGATTGTATGAATGGACTATAAAGTGGATAGAAAGCTAGCTAGATCATCAGTCTCAATGGAGAGTGATCAACGGCTCGATGTCGAGTTGGCAGCCAGTATCAAGCGGAGTGCCCCAGGGGTCAGTCCTGGGGCTGGTTTTGTTCAACATCTTTATTAATGATCTGGATGATGGGATGCACTGTACCCTCAGCAAGTTTGTGGATAACACTAAGCTGGAGGGAGAGGTAGATACGCTGGAGGGTAGGAATAGGGTCTAGTTACCTAGCCAAATTGGAGGATTGGGCCAAAAGAAATCTGATGAGGTTCAACAAGGAAAAGTGCAGAGTCTTGCAATTAGGACGGAAGAATCCGGCGGGGGACCGACTGGCTAAGCAGCAGTTCTGCAGAAAAGGACCTGGGGATTACAGTGGACGAGAAGCCGGATATGAGACAGCAGTGTGCCCTTGTTGCCAAGAAGGCCAATGGCAGATTGGGCTGCGTAGCAGGGTGGTCCTCCCGCTCCTGCCCAGAGGGGTTAAAAACAGCCCTGGAGAGGGCTGTGGCTGGGGAAAGGCTGATTGGGGAAGCAGCCTCATCTGGGGTCACGCCCCAGTCAGGTCGCAGCTGGCCCTGTGAAGGGGCTGCTAGGCTGGAGCTCGGCAATCTCTCTCTAGCTGTTGAGAGGGATGGGCCTGTGTGACGTTATTGACATAATCTGGGACCGTATAGAACATGGTTGCAACCAAAATCCTGTAGTGGCACCAAATCTTGTATAAAGGGGGTCAAATGGGGTGTTTAAGACAAGGTTATGGTTTGCTGGTTATAATTATGCTGTCTATATGTGTGTATCAATGTTGTAGTTGAAGTTATGAATATTGACTCTATACTGTCTGTATTTCAAACTTATGCTATGCTGCTGGGTGACATCCCAGACAACTGGGATTAGCTCTGCCTAGCCTGCTTGATGGCCCATTAAGGACCATCAGCCATACAATTGACCCATTGAGAGAAGGCAGATACGCCTTGTAACTCAGCAAAGTATGCAGGGACTTGCCCATGTGACTCCAGACTCCATTTTGCTATAATTTTCCACAGTAAGAACAAAGAGGTGTTCTTACACCTGGAAAATACTATAAAAGGCAGATGCCTCGTCTCCACTTGTCTTCAATCCTGCTTCATACCTCTGGAGGGACTTTGCTACAAACTGAAGCTTTGAACAAAGGACTGAGGACCCATCCCAGCGGGGGATGTATTCCAGAGACTTGATTTGAACCTGCAGTTTATTCTATCACAGCTGCAAGCCTGAACCAAGAACTTTGCCATTACTGTATGTAATTGATTCCATTTAACCAATTCTAGCTCTCATCTAGATCTTTTTCCTTTTATGAATAAACCTTTAGATTTTAGATTCTAAAGGATTGGCAACAGCGTGATTTGTGGCTAAGATCTGATTTGTATTTTGACCTGGGTCTGGGGCTTGCCCTTTGGGATCGAGAGAACCCTTTTTCTTTCAATGGGGTATTGGTTTTCATAACTATTTGTCCCCATAACGAGTGGCACTGGTGGTGATACTGGGAAACTGGAGTGTCTAAGGGAATTGCTTGTGTGACTTGTGGTTAGCCATTGGGGTGAGACCAAAGTCCTCTTTGTCTGGCTGGTTTGGTTTGCCTTCGAGGTGGAAAAACCCCAGCCTAGGGCTGTAACTGCCCTGTTTTAAGCAATTTGTCCTGAATTGGCACTCTCAGTTGGGTCCCACCAGAACTGCATTATTACAGCCTGGCTGCTGGGAGCTGAACAGGGTACCTAGATTGGAGCAGAGCTGGGGAAAGGCCAGAGGAGCTGGGGAGCTCTGGCCTGGAAATCCCCCAGGCTGCAGGCCTTGTGAAAGGCCGAGAAGGTCCTGGGGTTGCAATGGGGCAGCCCAAGGGTAGGCAGAGGCAGCAGGTCCAAACCCTCCCTGCCGATGATGAGTGGAAATTACACTGCCGTCCGCCCCCGTGAACAGGGGCTAGATGGCGACTGGCAGTAGCCAAAGACTGAGGCGAGGTGGGGATAGGGGGTTGGGGGTTCCTTGGGGAAGGGAGACCCAGTGAATCCGTGGGGTACTGCAGGGGGCAGAACCCCGAGAGAAGGGGTACCGGGGTCCGGGAGGGGGCCAGCGGCAAGGTAAGACACCAGCCTGCAGAGGACACTCCAGAGGCTGGTGAGCTAATACCCTGGACGACCAGCAGGAGGTGCCACCGGGTGAGTCATCGCCCCGTTACAGGCTGCATTAGTAGGAGCATTGCCGGAGGTGATTATTCCCCTCTATTCGGCACTGGTGAGGCCTCATCTGGAGTACTGTGTCCAGTTTTGGTCTCCCCACTACAGAAAGGATGTGGGAAAATTGGAAATAGTCCAGCAGAGGGCAACGAAAATGATTAGGGGGCTAGAAAACATGAGGAGAGGCTGAGGGAACTGGGATTATTTAGTCTGCAGAAGAGAAGTCTGAGGGGGGATTTGATAGCAGCCTTCAGGTACCTGAAGGGGGTTCCAAAGAGGATGGAGCTCGGATGTTCTCAGTGGTAGCAGATGACAGAACAAGGAGCAATGGTCTCAAGTTGCAGTAGGGGAGGTCTAGGTTGGCTATTAGGAAACACTATTTCACTAGGAGGGTGGTGAAGCACTGGAATGGGTTACCTAGGGAGGTGGTAGAATCTCCTTCCTTAGAGGTTTTGAAGGCCCGGCTTGACAAAGCCCTGGCTGGTATGATTTAGTTGGGGATTGGTCCTGCTTTGAGCAGGGGGTTGGACTCCTCCTGAGGTCCCTCCCAACCCTGAGATTCGATGAGAACCCTCCCAAAAGCTCATTTTTGCTGAGCTGCCTCCACAGGGGCCATGGCAGCTCCCCACTGACTGCAACCGGCTTTAGCTCAGGCCAAGAGAAGTGGAACATGTTACAAACAAGTAGCAGTGGCACCATCAGCTGAGTAATACAGCATCTGACCATCGACCCTTCCCCGCTTTCTCCACCTGGACTCAGACTGTGAGCCCCTATGGGCAGAGAGACGTATTTCTATACGGCCTCTGTGCGGCACCCACAACATTTCCGGATGCATAAAACAAATCCAACTAATAGTATTTGAGCTGCCCCATCACTGGGCGCCACATGGGAGCCCTGGCTGCTAGCCGTGACAGTTCCCACACAATGTACTTTCCAGACAAAAGCAGAGTTGCGATTCCTGGCACTTCAATGCAGAATCTAGGCCCACGCTCTCCCTGGTGCCAGACCATAGGGGCGCCCTCCTTAGCCCAAAGACTGATGAATAAATAGGTGGCTTGTACCATCTCCACACCTGCCTCCCAGACATTCCACTGGAGCCGCCTGTCCCATCCAGCCCCACGCGAGGGGGATGGTCACACCTCAGCCTGTGTGATAGCGATTTATTATTAGCTGTGTTTAGGACTGTGGTGCCTATGCATCAGCCATGGCGCTAGGTGGTTCACAGAGTAGCAGACAGGCCCTGCCCCGGAGATCTTACACGCTGACGACCAGACAGACCCAGGATGGGGGCAGGGGCAGGGGCAGAACCCACCAGCAGAGTGAACAACGGGATGGCAGCAAACCTCATGTTAGTGCCAGGATTGGGGACGGGGGCGCTAGGGATCCGATCAGTTGAAAGAAAGGAGCAGGGACACTGAAGGGAAGGAGGGGGAAGGGGACAAGAAGATCCAGAGGGGCGGGGGTAGAGGGAAGCTGAGATGAAGAGTCTGTGACTGGGGGAGGAGGAGGAGGATAGGAGCAAACAGGGCAGGGAAAGCCCAGTCAAACCTGCAGACTGTTCTCTGAAGTGCCAGAGGGTCCCTGTTCAGCTGCTTGTGACCTGACAGCCGCAGCGTCCCGCTGGCTCCTCTCTGCCGTTTTCCCCAAGGTCACATAGCAGGTGGGGAGGCACCACCTGCGTCCCAGTCTCCCCTGCACAGTTCAGAGTCTGGTGGGTGCTGGAGGGGACTGGAGAGGAGAGTTGGCCGTGGCTGGCCCACACTTCACCCCCTCCCGGGTCCAGAAATCCCTGCTTTGGAGCTCAGCTGTGACGCGGCGCTGGAGGCACGCCCTGCCTGGAGCTCTCCCAGGACTGATGATGAGGCAGAGGAGCCAAACGAAGATTTGGCAGGTGATGAAACCTGCGGCAAACAGAGACTCTCTCCACAGGCTTCTACCTCCGCAACCTCTGCACAACCCAGCTGGCACCAGGCCTGCTTTGGCCCATTACAGGTAGAGCCCTTAAGAGCGCGTAGTCCTCACATCACCTTTTGGGGCTTATGAGAACCATGTGAAAGTCATTTTATCTCCCCCATGCAATGGCCTAGACACTTTCACAGAGTTGAAATTAATGAGGTCCAACAGTCGTATAATCCAATTCTACAGAAATTACTCTAAAAACCTGTAGGGTTGCATTCAATCGTGCCATAGAGCCTGGAACCATCCTGGAGAACGCTATGCAGAGATGCAATTGTCTAGTTAATTCTAGAAGGAGGTACAAAAAGCCTGCAAAAAGGACCACATTTTCAATGACATCTCACAGGGCCTGTCTCGAATTTTTGCTTGGCATTTCAAGGGGGGCTGTCCATCCCTCTCAGCACCAGGAAGATTCCACACAACTTTCCCCAACTGTCTTCTCTCCTCATTGTCCTCATCAGACTCATCCTCGCTCTGAGTGCGGCACTGTACTGCTGTCCATCTGGAGTGGCACATCCTAACTGACCGGATGTGGCAGCTGTCGGCGGGTTCCAGGCAGGCCCTGTCGCCGGGGAACGAATGGACTCTTCCGCGCTCTCCGGTTCCCCCAAGCAAGCAGCACCCGACGTAAGAGAATTGCAGCTAGTTAGAGCCAAAGCCAGGTCTCAGTGCAGCAACTTAGAGCCCTCAGCCACTTGATAGCGTGTCAGCCGACCTAGCTCAAAAACAGCCCTAAGGGTAATGAATGACTCCTGAGCTACTTTTGAAATTGACCATGATTGTGTGTTTGTTCATGGTTCCCCGTCTGACTTATAACCCCTTTCTCTCCAAATGTGCCAGGCTTCAGCCTTGCTGGGGCATCATACTACACAGCAGGGGAAATAAAATCTCACCTCTGGCACAGAGTCATAGATTCCAAGGCCAGAAGAAACCACTGCGATCATCTAGGCAGACCTCCTGAATATCACAAGCCAGAGGACTTCCCCGAATTAATTCCTGGCTGAAGGAAAGCAAGGCTGTTGGAAAAACATCCAGTCTTGATTGAAAAACATTCCAGTGATGGAGAATCCATCACAACCCTTGATGAACTGTTCCAATGGTTAATTACCCTCACTGTTAACAATTCGTTTCTCATTTCCAGTCTGAACTTTCCTGGTTTGAATTTCCACCACTGAATCTGATTATACGTTTGTCTGCCAGGCTGGAGAGCTGCTTGCACCTGTTGCATTTTGCATGAAACTGCAGCCTGTTCTCTTCCTCTTCATACAGAGTGTGGGAAGCAAAGTGCACAAAGAAAAACTGGGAAAAAATAACTAAAACTTCTTTTCCTCAAACCACCAGAGAACTCCTCTTATTTTCCTGCACCTTTCCCCTGCATAGATGAGTTTAATGAATTTGCACTGAGCACAAGCTGGGGATTTCATAGATGACTGACACCTGTGAAAATGAGATTTCTTCACTGAACCTTCCTTTAATTAAAATGTTGTAAGCAAGGGAGCATTTTAGTGCACCAGTCTGCACATTTAGTCAGTTCTGGATTCCCAGCAAAATGGCCGGAGTTTGCATATCTGAAGCACAATTAAAGAGCTCAGGTGCTCAGTACAGGACTGCTTATTTGTCTGCTAATTAATACTCCAGGCAAGCCATTTTTTTAAATTACCCCACATATGACAGCTGTTTCTATCAGTCACCGGACCTCACAATATAAAGCCCTCTTACCAGTTTTTCATGTTTACTTAGGAAGTCACATTTTGTCACCCAGAAGCAGAGCCATTCTTTATGAATGCAAAGCTAAGAGAGTCAAACAGAACAACGAAGGGGAGTTTATTTCTGTCCTGACTGCAGGGCCGGCTCCAGGCACCAGCTTGGCAAGCAGGTGCTTGGCGCGGCCGCTCCGGAGAGGGGCGGCATGTCCAGGTATTCGGCGGCAACTCGGCGGATGGTCCCTCATTCCCGCTCGGAGCGAAGGACCTCCCGCCGAACTGCCGCCGCAGATCACGATCGCAGCGATTATTTTTTTTGGCTGCTTGGGGCAGCCAAAACCCTGGAGCCGGCCCTGCCTGACTGGTCTGCTTCATTTATGCAAGAGCTATTTGAGTTGGAAATTTAACATCCAGAAACTTTGAAATATTAAGAGATAATTGAAAATATGGTTGGAATGAGCAGGAACCCGGCAGAATGGCTTCATGTTGCTATTGTTTTTGGTTTTAAAATATATTAATCTGCTACATGTCAACAATGCCCAAGTGTAAATACATGTCAGAATTCCTACCATATTTCCTGGGTAACCAGTGGCTCTGTTTGGATGGGATGAATAGCCATTCCTGGGTTGGGTTTTCTCTCCTTGGACAGCACCATGTTGCTGTGATCTCATCTAAGGAAATACATTTCTTGGCCCAGCAGCGAGTGTCATCGATTCCTAGTTTCCAGCACCAGAAGGGACTGTTGCGATCTTCCAGTCTGACCTCCAGCATAGCGCAGGCCAGAGACCTGCCTCCCCCGGGAGCGGATTGTTTAGCTAGAGATGCTGCCTGCATCACTCGCTAGCAAATGGTGACCCCAAACCTAGTAGTGAACCGGGGCCTGCACTGTCAGGTGCCCAAAGCACAACAGCCTAATTCAGGACGTTGTAATAAATGGCTAAAAAAGCCAGCAAAAGTTGGAGACAAACAGGTTGGTACAAACAGGATTGTTCGTGTCAAAAGAGCCGTGCTAAGGGGCTGGCCAGGCTCCTGCTAAAGACCGAGCTTTTATCCGCCTGATCCTAAAAAAGGTGCTGACCCAGAGATGAAGCAAAGGGCATCACCACCTCCACCGGATTCAGCTAAAGCCCAAACAACACCTTGTGTGTGACACTTGGGTTCCTGCTCTCACCGCCGCTTTCTCGTGTCATTTTCCTTCCCCGTCCTCTCTCTCTCATTTTGCCTGTCTAATAACAGTCTGCCTGAGGCGGCCAATTGCAACAGGACTGTATTGCACTCACAAATACCCCCCGAACCTGACCTGCACGTGCTTTTGGACACCTGTCAGAAAGTTCATGTGTATCACACTGTCGCCTTGCTCGTTTCCAGCCCACCACGGGAGCAGTGAGACAGGTGCCGCAAGGGAAGTTCTTTGCTAGCTCCATTTACCTTCCTTCACACAATGAACCATAAACACAGATGACAGTGCAGCTGGGACCTGGGTGCTCAGAAATTCTCTTGCCAGATTTCTTCATTTCACGTCTCTGCAGGACCAGTAACGAATCCTGACTGCAGTCTGCCAAGGAACCAGGAGATCAGAACAGCAAACTGATTTTTGCCAGTGTCCTCACAACACCAGCCAGACTCTCCTGAGCCACCGGCATTTGCCTCTGCCCACGTGACCTGTCACTCAGAGGCCTTAGGACAAGTGCTCATGCAGCCAGAGAGAATGCAGGTGAACCAAAGAGAATAACAACAGAGGGTCCTGTTCTCATCAGGGCCTATCCTGACCCCAGAGCTGCATGTCTGCATGAGCTGAGACAAACATCCCCAAACTCCCTTGTTCCAGGATTAAACAAACAAAACCTCTTCTTCAGGAGAAAGAAATGGAAATCCCAAATCCCAGCCATGGTCTCACAGCCGGCAACATTTCCCCTCGCCAGAACGGTCAGACCCCCCCATCCACGCCTGCCTGCTCCTTTCACAGGCCCCCAGCTGCTCTCCAGGGGAGCTATGTGGCTCCAGCACTTAGAGCAGGGATTCCTGGCTCAGAACCCCATGGTGCCCTGCCCCCTTCCCATCACACACCAGGGGGTTGAGTCTCCCTCGGCCTGCACCCTGTGCCTGTGCCAAGCGGGCTGAGTGGTGCCAGGGCAGGATGGCAGTACATTGCACACGCTCGTACTCGGTGTGCACGGGTGGGAATCGTAGCACAATTCCAGCCAGTGGGCTCGTGCCGCAGGGAGGGCCATGGCCAAGCTACCTCCCTCTCCTCCTCCCATGCCCTTCTCCAAACCCATCTCTCTGTGTTGTCCCTAACACCGATGTCCAAACTCTCCCCAGATAACTGTAAGAAATGACACGGTGAACAATGCAGAAACAGGGAAACGCATGTCTGTAACTGGCCGCAAGCAGCTGATTCGGCAAAACCACACTGTTCTGTGGCGACAGTTGGGTGTCTCCAAACATCGCCATAACTCTGCCTGGCTTCCTGCCAGCTCGTCTGGGCCGGCCGCCGGGGGCCTCCTGGGGGGGCCTAGGCCTTGCACGGACTGCAGCTCTGGAGTAGCTGGGTAGACTGACTGCCCCCGCATCAGGCACCCCAGGTTTTGCAGGGTCTGAGGATCCAAGCAGCTGGCCTGGCGGATTGCCCAGGGCTCCATTCCCTTTTGCAGAGAATTCTGCAATATTTGGGTTTAATTCTGAATCAGAACAAAACCAGATTTCAAACTATCAAACTCCTCCATGAAGTGGAATTCCTTTCCCCATCCAGCGCTGCTTACAGTTTGGACCTTTCCCTTCCTCTGCTCCTCACGTCCTACTGTCTCTCCCTGGCCTTCTCGTATCATGTGTCCCCTGGGACTTGTTAAGGGATTGGCATGGACGTGCAGCGCTCTTTGCAGGATCGGAGCCCGGGGCTGCAAACTTCCCAGGGAAGGGGCTGTCTTTACTCGTCAGCGCACGCACAGCCCCTGCTCAGTCTGCAGCACAGCCTGCGCTCCCCAGTTTGAGCCTGCCAGAAAGATCAAGGGCCCGATTCTTCAATGTGGTTTGCCACGTTTCTGCTGGCACGACTCCCTTCCTTTCCATGCAGCCTGTGGTGGGACAGAGTGGAGGATCAGGGCCCAAGTGCTGCTGGTTACAGCCACAGGAGCAGAGCCCAGAAGCTGTGAGCAATTCCCAGTTAGAACTGGTCCCAGAGAAGCAGCTCTCAGACCGTGTAACCAAGGGGCTTTCACTCGGACATTAGGGGATGTTTGTCTGAATTTTCAAAGTGGCCTTTTCACAGGCAGAGCCCTGGGAGCTCTCGGCTGAGACGTATGCGCACGAGTGGCTCCGGGAGTCCATGCTGCCTGGCACAGGAGAGAATGTGGTCTGCCCCTGGGCAGGGGGAAATAATCCTGGCTGGAGCTGGCCACAGCTGCAGTTGTGTGCTCCCCCACAGAGCCGGGTTTGCTTACACGAGCTAAGGGTCAAACCATGCAAACAAGGCACAGCCCAGAGCAAGGGCTGGTGCCCAGGCTGCACGGCCCCAAGGAGAGCACGGAGGTGCTACGTCTCAGAGACACCGCTCCTATCCGGGGACGCCCATTGCTCTCAGGGATCTCATTGCACTGAGGGGTGAGAGGAGAAGGGTGAATGTCACCCCAATGAGGTGCACTGCTCCCAGAGCAGCCAGCATGGCGGGACAGTCATGTGTGGCTCTACCTCCTCCCTGCACATTGCCCTGAACTCATGCAAGGCCCTGGCACAATCCACCCTCCACGTGTTCCCCCTCGGCAGCGTCTGTCTGGTGCAGTGTGAGTCCCTGCTTCCTCCAAGTGGAAACTAAGTGCCCCTTCCGCTTTCCCCTCCGGCGCTGGCCTGTCAGGGAGGGGCTGTGCACCGCAGAGCCCACGGAGTTCTCTCTTCCAGCCAGACAGCGACCCTCAGGCCCCGCAAACCCGCACTGCCCCCCCGCAATAGCCCTGGCTAATGGGAGTGACCGAGCCCTGGGAAAGCCCTCGCATGGGCTGTCACTGCAGCCTTGTTCTGAGCAATGGCATCAGCACAAAACCAAACAGCTGGCTGATAAACATAACCAGCCATTTGTCTGCCCTGCACAGAGCCCCAGCCCTTGTAGGGCTCAGCAGAGCTCCCTGCGTTTGACACGAACACGCCGATAGCTGGGCACTGCGTAGGCTTCACATAGGCTTTGCTCTCAGTAATGGTCTTGCTGATGCGTTTGAATATATCAAGGGTTCAAACCAGTTTCACAGCCGCCATTCTGAGGTCCAGGCTTGGCTGCCCTCTCAGAGTTCCAGCCACAGCTGACTTTTGCTCACACTAATGTGGAATGACGAGTGATATTCTCCAGAACAATGAGGGCAAGTTCTCTGACTGATCGACTGCAGCATTGGACTCACCTATGTTCCATAGTGGCTTTACAATGATTCCAGAATCCATTAAGAATATGTTGTCGAGACATAAAACAGAGCCAAACAGCCACTCCTTCTTGATGATAAAAGTGCTGACCAGGTGTTTGGAGTTTCAATTTAAAATTAGCTGTTGTTTTTTCTCTCGGTTTCAGTTGAATTTTTCACTTCCTGGATGTGTTCAGGAGCTTTTCCTCAGCAGTAATTATATTAGAAATGTAGCCGATATATTCCTTATAATGGGATCATGTTTTAAAAGGATTTATTATAGCGCACTAGTTTAATTTCTATGAAGAAATTAAAAAAATAAACTGATTAAAAAAGTTCTTTCACTTTATACTCCATGAAAAGGCATGTAAACTCTCCAGCTTCCTTTCACCTGCTTGTCTTTGATTGTAGAAAATGGTGCATTCAATTCTTCCTGTGCCTTTTCCCAATATTTGGCTGGGTTTTCCCCATATGTCTCTTAGTAATTAACAGGGATGCTTTCTGGAGTGCTGAGGGGCTTTTCTCAAATTACTTATGAGTAGGCAGCTGCTTTCTCTAATGCAGTTTTGCTCTGTTAGCGGATAATTTTCCATTTGCACGGCTGCTATTTGTGTCACAAAGCTGCTGTGTGAGGTGTCAGAGGGTGGAGGGGTTTGAAGGCAGCTGGTTCTTTCCACTGAACAGAGTTGCTAATAGGAATTACCGTCTGAAGCCTTCCAGTGGCCCTGGGAGCCAGGGACATCGCCTGTTCAGCCAGCATCCCACTGCTCCTGGGACCACCACATTTCCCATCACTCCTGGTGCACTTCTGAGCAGCCTCCTGGCTGCCAACATTTCCCAAGGGCCATTGTATTAGCCAGGGATTGCCAGAGCCCGGAGTCGCTCTGTCCATACCCCTCTGTATGCCCGCTAGGCCAGGGACTCGCAGGTTGCGTTGGAAGAGCCGGGAGACTCCTCAGACAGCTGGACCTGCCAGCGCTAGGCTGCAGCAGGCGGCAGGACCTGGCAGCCGGACACTGCGATAACCATCTCTCCGAAGCAGACCCAGTGCAGGCCCCGGGCAGACCTGTCCATGTGCAGGTCTCCAAGTGGTAACAGCAGCAATCCCATGCGATAAAATCAATGGCTAGGATGTGGCCTGGATTCACGCTTGTTTCTGCCTGGGGATCTCCCCGAGGGAAATGCACCAGGGAAGAGTGCAGGGTCACAAAGCAGCTGCAATGTCTCCTCCACTCAGTCCCAAGGAGCACAGTTGGGCTAAGGGGGGGAGGGATAACTCAGTGGTTTGAGCATTGGCTAAACCCAGGTTTGTGAGTTCAATCCTTGAAGGGGCCATTTCAGGAACTGGGGCAAAAATCTGTCTGGGGATTGGTCCTGCTTTGAGCAGGGGGTTGGACTAGATGACCTCCTGACGTCCCTTCCAACCCTGATATTTATGATTCTAATGCAGAAGTCCCGGAGATGGAGTGCGTCTTGGCAGAGAGTCGACAAGCGTGCTTCCCCCTTGCCTGTTGATGTAAAGCATTGAGGCTGTGTTGTCTATCAGGATTCTCACCACCTTGCCCAACAGGTGAGGTAGGAAGATTCCACATGCCAAGCAGACCGCCATGAGTTCTTTGACATTTATGTGTAACGTCATCTCTTCCAGGTACCACATACCCTGGGTCTGGAGATCGCCAAGGTGCATCCCCCATCCGAGGTCCAAGGCATCCGATACCAACTCAATGGAGTGTGAGGGTGTGGGTGGGTCGAATGGAACCCCCTCTAGGACTGTCCTACAATCAGTCCACTATCGCAGCAAGTTAAGTATCAAGAGGGGGATGGTAACGATCTTTTCCAGGTGGTCCCTGGACTGGGAATAGACTGTCACCAGCCATTGCTGAAGGGGCTGCATCTGGAGCCTGGCATGGTGGACAACATATGTGCATGCTGCCATGTGGCCCAGCAGATGCAGGCAAACCCTGGCTGTAGTCAGGGGGAACGCAGAGACTTCCACGATGAGGTCCGCCAATGTCTGGAACCTTTCTAGCAGCAGGAATACTCTGGGGCAGGTCGATCGAGCACTGCTCCAGTGAACTCTGTCCTCTGCACCAGAACTAATGTCGACTTTTTGGCATTCAACAGTTGGCCCAGGAAGCGGCTCCTGGCTTGCAGCACTGCGACAGTCTTTTTGAACCTGAGACCTGGTAACTTTTACTCTGTGCGAGGTGGTGTCAGGAATAAATCAGGGGAGATACGGCCGTCCGACCAATAGATAGCTGGCACAAACAGGACAACACAAGAGTGCTTTCACTTAAAGCTACACTTTACTTAGTCTCAAGCACTTACACACATCCACAACAGGTTAGTAAAACACCCCAAACCCTCGATAATTACCAAATCTGAGTGTGGCTCTCAAGTGACACAGCGGCAAGCTTCCAGGGGCCAAATCTTCTGTCTGCCGGTGTGGACCTCAAGATGTATCCAGAGGGAGAGTCCAAAAAGAGTCCAAAAGAGTCCCCAAACAAGTCCAACTATCTCAAGCTTTTCCCCCTTATTTATACATTAGTAATAGAATGACAGGTCCCTTAAAGAAACCTTGTTAAGTAAGCAGTTTCAATGGTCAAGCAAGAGGTTCCTTCTGATTATTGATTAACTAGGTGTGGGTTTTTCCAGAGTTTGCAGCCTTGAGACCCCAATAGACATTCGTAGGACACATCCTGCTCTTTTAAAATGCATGTATCAGCAACTTCAACACAATTCTTATCAGGAAGAGTGTGGGGTCAAGCTGCCCTTTCTGGGGCACCCCAAGCCCCCTCCCCTCCTGACTTGGTCAAGCTGAGACTGCTTAATAGGGTGCTTTTAACAATAAGCCATAGTGGTTTCAGGAACTTTACTGGTTTGCCAAAATCTCCCCGTACATTGGGATTAAAAAGTGTAGGGAATAGAACCCCTTGCTCCTGTATAAACAACAAGGAGTCTGGTGACACCTTAAAGATTAACAGATTTATTTGGGCATAAGCTTTCGTGGGTAAAAACCTCACTTCTTCGGATGCATAGAGTGAAAGTTACAGATGCAGGCATTATATACTGACACATGGAGAGCAGGGAGTTACTTTGCAAGTGGAGAACCAGTGTTGACAGGGCCAATTCAATCAGGGTGGATGTAATCCACTCCCAATAATAGATGAGGTGGTGTCAATTCAGGAGAGGAAAAGCTGCTTCTGTAATGAGCCAGCCGCTCCCAGTCCCTATTCAAGCCCAGATTAATGGTGTTGAATTTGGCAATTAATTTTAGTTCTGCTGTTTCTCTTTGAAGTCTGTTTCTGAAGTTTTTTTGTTCAATTATAGTGACTTTTAAATCTGTAATAGAATGACCAGGAAGATTGAAGTGTTCACTTACTGGCTTTTGTATGTTACCATTCCTGATGTCCAATTTGTGTCCATTTATTCTTTTGCATAGAGACTGTCTGGTTTGGCCAATGTACATGGCAGAGGGGCATTGCTGGCACATGATGGCATATAGCACATTGGTGGATGTGCAGGTGAATGAGCCCTTGATGGTGTGGCTGATGTGGCTGGGTCCTCTGAGTTTTCCGGGGGGGGTGCGGGAGTCTAAACCGTGCAGCTGTCTGTCTGTCTGCTCTGCAGGTAGGGCCTGGCCGTCGAAGCGAAGGTCCGGCATCAACTGCTGAGCCTCGGTGGACAAGCCCGAGAGGAGCAGCCAGGAAGCTCGCTGCATGGAGATGGCTAAGGCCATGGTGCGGCTGCAGAGTCCGCCACGTCTGAAGCCCCCTGGAGGGCCACTCTGGCCGCTGTCGTGCCCTCCTCGAGGATCGCCCATGTCATAAACAGATAGTTAAGGGTTAATGCCCCTTTTACGTAAAGGGTTAAGAAGTTCACCTAGCCTAGCTGACACCTGACCAGAGGAACCAATGGGAGGACAAGATAGTTCAAAGGGAAGGAGGGAAGTTCCTTTTGTCTGTTGAGTTTTCACTTTGGACCGGAATCGGAAAGCTCCAGAATTCAGCCTCTTATTAAGTAGTGGGTATTAGTGAAGGAAATAAATAGGTTTATGTTTATGTTTATTTCTTTATCTTGTGCAATTAGAGGAATAGTCAAATTGGGCATTTGGGTATTTTTTGTGTAAGTTTTTGCCCAGGGGAACATCTCCTGTGTTTGGAATCTGTCTGTGAGAGTAGCTGGTATGCTAATCTCTCCCAGAGGATTTTCTTTTACCTTTCTTTTCTTTAATTAAAAGCCTTTTTTAATAACCTGATTGATTTCTCCTTGTTTTTAGATCCAAGGGGTTGGATCTGGATCCACCAGGAGTTGGTGGGAGGTAGGAGGGGGGATGGTTAATTTCTCCTTGTTTTAAGATCCAAGGGGTTTGGATCTGTGTTCACCAGGAAATAGGTGAAGTCTCTCAAGGCTACCCAGTGAAGGGAATTAGTGCTTGGGAGTGGTGGCAGCCAGACCAGATCTAAGCTGTTAATTTAGCTTAGAGCTTCTCATGCAGGTCCCCCACATCTGTACCCTAAAGTTCAGAGTGGGGAAGGAACCTTGACAGCCCGTAATACCTTCCTGGACCCTTCAGGGAGCGAAGACTCGAACTTAGCCATGGCCTGCCACATGTTGTAATCACAGCGGCCAAGGAGAGCCTGGTGATTGGCCACTCTCAGTTGCAGGCTGGAAGACGAATAAACTTTGCGTCCAAAGAGATTCAGCCTCCTTGAGTTGTTGTTCTTGGGGGTGGCCCTGAGTTGTCCTTGCCTCTCCTTGTGGTTAACTGCCTCGACCGCAAGGAGATTGGGGGGCAGGTGGGAGTATAGGTACTCATGCCCTTTTGTTGGCACAAAGTACTTGCGCTCGGCCCTTTTGGAGATGGGGGGCAAGGAGGAGGGAGTCTGCCACAGGGCAGTGGTAATTTTCTATACCCCCTCATGAAGGGGTAAAGCCACCGTGTCAGGGGCCGAGCAGCAGAGGACATCAAACAGGGAGTCCGAAGGCACCTCCAACTCCTCGGCCTGAAGCCCCAGGTTAAATGTGATCCTCGTCAATAGTTCCCAGTATCACTTAGCGTCATCCTGAGGAAGTGGGTGAGGGAGCTCCGTGATAGCCTCATCAGGCGCCGACGAGGACGATGCTGGTACCGCAGGGTCCTCGACAACCATTGGTGGTCCAGTAAGCTGCTCCCTTGGGTCCTCCTGGACTTGTGGGGTCCTTCCCCCCTGAAGTCTTGAGCACGGGAGCAGGTCGCGATGTCGAGGCTGCTGGCCTGTCCGAGGCTCCTGACGCTGAGCGGGCAGCCTGGGAAGGCTGGGTGAACCCCCAGGGGTTCCCTGGTACCCTGGTGCCAGCCACTGCGCTTGGGGCCATGGGACAGGTTTCGCTGCTGTTAGGGAAGCATCATTCAGACCTTGCTTACACACAGAAACTGCTTCTTCCATCGGTGAGTTGCTGGGCAGGCCCCAAACTGCAACCTTGAGTGAGTAGCCGGGCAGGCCCCAAACACCGACCCCATGCGGTGCAAGTAGCCAGGCAGGCAGCCCCCAAACACCGACCCCTGCCAGGGAGAAGGGCCCGGGGTCCAGGTCGGACAGGCTGTCTGGTGTCAGGCTGTCTGGTGTGCCTGGGAGGCAGCCCTGTTGTTCCACGCACCAATGCAGCCACCTGGAGGAGACCCCTGTGAGCCAGTCGTCGGAGGCATGTGGGAACTAAACCCAAGCAGGATGTCACATTCCCAGTCAGAGGGGCCTCCTTCAGCTGAGGCCACTAGCTGCAGCAAAGGATCACCAGGCTCGGAGCCTAAAGAAGGGCCGGCCAGCCCTCTGGGGAGGGAGAGGTTTGCTGAGCAGAGGCAGGGAAAGGAACCCAGTTGCCCGGCCTTTACAGACAGCTAAGCGGTGGGAAGAGGGTATGGCCAGACCTGTGCTGATGTGGGGGAGGAACCCGGTTAATAGAGCAGAACCCCCAGAGAAGGTGTCTACCTCACCCAGCCTTCCTGTGAACCCAGCCCCTGGCCTTGCCAGCCACCTGATCTATGTAGCTTTAGCAGCGCCTTAGAGTTCACACCCAGTTCATTCTTTAAATTTAGTTCTTGTCTTGCCTGGCTACGGTTCCATTAGGTCACTCTCCAGCTGCTGTGATTTATAGTATCTCTATAAAAGGTTCTGGAAACTGCACATAGCTCACTTACCAGTCCCATTAATCAGAACTGAGTGCAAGTAATCACCTATTTATCTCCTGGTCAATAAACGTGTTACAATGCTCGTTATGTATTCCGTTAGACTGATGAACAGGGTCCTATTATGTGTTTATGGGCATGTAAAATATTACAGAACAAATAATATTTGAACAGTATGAAATACATCTCCACATAGTGTGACAAAGCTCCTCCTCTATCTTGGTGGGTCCTGCGCTTATTGGCGGATTTTCTTGCCTCAGAGATTCACCATGTGGGTTGGGGAACAGCCCAGAGACCTTCCCCTCTGGAAGAACCCACAGTCCAGGTCAATTGGGAGGTTTGGGGGGAACCCCCCCGGGCCCGCCCTCTACTCCGGGTTCCAGCCCAGGGCCCTGTGGACTGCAGCTGTCTATAGTGCCTCCTGTAACAGCTACATGACAGCTACAACTCCCTGGGCTACTTCCCCATGGCCTCCTCCAAACATCTTCCTTATTCACATCACAGGACCTTCCTCCTGGTGTCTGATAACGCTTGTGCTCCTCAGTCCTCCAGCAGCACACCCTCTCCCTCTCAGCTCCTTGCACCTCTTGCTCCCAGCTCCTCACACTCACACCACAAACTGAAGTGAGCGCCTTTTTAAACCCAGGTGCCCTGATTAGCCTGCCTTAATTGATTCTAGCAGCTTCTTCTTAATTGGCTCCAGGTGTCCTAATTAGCCTGCCTGCCTTAACTGGTTCTAGCAGGTTCCTGATTACTCTAGTGCAGCCCCTGCTCTGGTCACTCAGGGAACAGAAAACTACTCATCCAGTGACTAGTATATTTGCCTTCTACCAGACTCCTGTACCCCACTGGTCTGGGTCTGTCACAATAGCTTATGAAGAAACTGTATTGCCATACACATAAGTATGGCCACACTGGGTCAGATCAATGGTCCATCTAGCCCAGTATCCTGTCTTCCAACAGTGGCCAATGCCAGATTCTTCAGAGGGAATGAACAGAACAAGGCAATTATCGAGTGATCCATCCCCTGTCATCCCAACTTCTGTAGGTCAGATACTTAGGGATACCCAGAGCATGGGGTTGTATATCTGACTATCTTAGCCAACAGCTGCTGATGGACCTATCCTCCATGAACTCACCTAACTTTTTTTGAACCCAGTTATACTTTTGGCCTTCACGACATCCCCTGGCAATGAGTTCCACAGGTTGACTGTGTGTTGTGTGCAGAAGTACTTCCTTTTGTTTGTTTTAAATATGCTGCCTATTAATTTCATTGGGTGACCCCTGGCTCTTGTGTTATATGAAGGGAGTAAAGAACACTTCCTTATTTGCTTTCTCCCCCTTATTCATCTCTTTTTTAAATTGAAGAGTCTGGTCTTTTTAATCTCTCCTTATATAGAAGCTGTTCCATTCCCCTAGTCCTTTTGGTTGCCATTCTCTTTATTTTTTCCAATTCTAACATATCTTTTTTGAGATGGGGTGACCAAAACTGCACACAGTTTTCAAGGTGTAGGCAGCCCATGGATTTGGAGTAGAGCTGTTATTTTACCTCTGCATTTGGCACTGGTGCGACTACTGCTGGCATACTGTATCGAGTTCTGGTGCCCACAACTCAAGAAGGATGTTGATAAATTGGAGAGGGTACAGAGAAGAGACATGGGAATGATGAAATGAATGGAAAACCTGCCTTCTAGTGATAGATTCAAGGAGCTTAATCTCCTTAGCTTAACAAAGAGAAGGTTAAGAGGTGACTTGAATAGTCTATACATACTTACCTGTGGAACATAAATTTAATAATGGCCTCTCCAGTCCAACAGATAAAGGTATAACAAGCTCCAATGGTTGGAAGTTGAAGCTAAACAAATTCAGATGTGAAATAAGATACAAATATTTGATAGTGAGAGTAACTAACAATTGGAACCATTTACCAAGGGTTGTGGTGGATTCTCCATCACTGGCTATTTTTAAATCCAGATTGGATGTTCCAAACAGGAATTAACTGAGTGAAGTTCTATGGCCTATTGCTTACACCTAACCAACCAAAGGCGGCTGCCCACAAGAGACAGGTGCCACTCCGAAAAAAGTCAGTGACTGCAGCTATATCGGCCAAAGAAAAGGGGGCGCTCATGAGAGGTGGGTGCCACCCCTGTTAGAATGAAATTTGTTCTGCTCCACCTCTGTCAGGCTTCCATTCGACCCTTCTGGGTAAACCCTTCCTCCAGGGCCTGGATCCCCAGAGCTTCTACTCTCCCCCTTGGTTTCCTCCTTTCCCTCTCTAGTGCTCAGAGAGTGGCTGCAGTCTCCCTCACTGCAGCCCCTTTCTGCTGCCGACCTCCTGGCTTTATACTAGCTCTGCCTGTTCCTGCTCAGCTGGGCTCCATCATCAGTCTGGGGTCAGGTAGGGCACTAACTCCCCTCAGGTGTGGCCTACCTGATTCATTGGCCCCTTCTCGGCCTCATTAGTCCTCCCTAGCATAGTGTGGGGAGAGTACCCCCATCTCTCAGTTTTCCATCTTCAAATCTGTGTTTTTTCCATTAAATAAACATGTTGTGTGTTTTTACCCAGACAAAGATTTGGTGTACAAATTGTGTGGGATGTGTTTGGCAAAACAAGCTGGTGTCTGTGGGGCTGGTTTCAGGCCTTCAGGGTGAAGAACCAGAAGGGAAAGTCCAAGTGTCTGGTAGTTTAAGAACTCAGGGTGAATGGATCTGGGGAGACTCGGGACTGGAGGGCTGTTGAGGTCACCCTGCAAGGAGTAACTAGCCTGGGAAGCCAGGCAGAGACCTTTGTGCTCGTGGGCTGGCTCCTGGAGTCAGGGTTCTGAGGCACAGCAGCACAGCTGTAAGGGACCCCAGTTTACAGGGCAGCTAGTGACAGAACCCCTTAGTGATCCCCGAAACGTCACCCCTTACCACAGAGGTGGGGAATCTGAGAAATCCCCACTGTACAGAGGTGAAGTGACACAGCCAGAACCGCATGGCAAACCTGCTGGAGGTAACAGCACGTGCTGCCTCGTAGCCTTCTGCGCCCTCCCCTAAAGCCTGCACATTGTTCCTGGAGGTACGAGTCCTGCTCCACACATGAGCCCCCCAGAGCATCCATTGCCTCAATGCACAGTACTCCACTGGGGAAGGAACAATCAGTTGCACACATACAGAATGGGAAATGACTGCCTAGGAAGGAGTCGACTGCGGAAAGAAATCTGGGGGTCAGTGGATCACAAGCTAAATATGAGACAACAGTGTAACACCATTGCAAAAAAGTGAACATCATTCTGGGATGTATTAGCAGGAGTGTTGTAAGCAAGAGACGAGAAGTAATTCTTCTGCTCTACTCCGTGCTGATACTCCTCAACTGGAGTATTGTGCCCAGTTCTGGGCACCACATTTCAGGAAAGATGTGGGCAAACTGGAGAGAATCCAGAGAAAAGCAACAAAAATGATTAAAGGTCTAGAAAACATGACCTGTGAGGGAAGATGGAAAATATTGGGTTTGTTTAGTGTGGAAAAGAGAAGACTGAGGAGGGACATGATAATAATTTTCAATTACGTAAAAAGATTGTTACAAGGAGAAGGGAGAAGAATTGTTCTTTAACCACTGAGGATAGGACAAGAAGCAATGGGCTTAAATTGCAGCCAGGGCGGTTTAGGTTGGACATTAGGAAACTCTTCCCAACTGTCAGAGTGGTTAAGCACTGGAATAAATTGCCTCGGGAAGTGGTGGAATCTCCATCATTGGGGATTTTTAAGAAAAAAATCTGTCAAGAATGGTCTAGATAATACTTAGTCCTGCCATGAGTGCAGGGGACTGGACTAGATGACCTCTCAAGGTCCCTTCCAGTCCTATGATTCTCTGATTCTATAATTCTATGCTGTCTCATTAGGGACAGGACTGGACTCTTTCCTTCTTTCTGAAACGTGGTTGGTGTCCAGAGGCGCGGGAACTAGAGGTTCAGGGGGTGCTGCAGGTTATATGGGGGGGGCTCTGCTTCTGGCTCCACACTTGGGGTCCCAGCTGCCAGCCCCGTGCCTGGAGCTCAACGTCCACCACTAGTTGTCCACCACTAGTCCCAGCCTCAGCCCCCTTACCCTTGCCTGCTTCCCTCTGCCCCCGGAATCATGGCCCTGCTCCCAGCCCCAGCTTTAGAGGGCAGGGGGAGGGGCATGGACAAGGGTAAGGGGGGGCTGCAAGGTAAAAATTTTGGGGACCACTGCTGTACAGTTTCGCTGGCTTTCAGCACCTCCACTATAAAAAGTGTTCCAGCACCACTGTTGGTGTCTGTCCGCAGCACCTCTGGTAGAAGCAGACATGTCTTTCTAACAGGGTCTCTCTGGTCACCCAGGAGTTCTGGACTGGAGGCGGGAACCCCTGTGGGAGAGTGTCTGCTCCGTCCTGGCTGTCCGATCCACGACTAAAGTTACAAACACCGCTCTGGGCTCTGGCAACATCCACCAGAGTGCTCTGTCAGACACGGAAATCTGTCCCATCGCCAGGCAGTTATGGCCAGTACATACACCCGACCCACGGGAATTAGCATCTGGAATACTGTGCAATACTGTGTGCAGTTCTGGTCTCCCATGTTTAAAACTGAAGAATTCAAACTGGAACAGGTGCAGAGAAGGGCTACTAGAATGACCAGAGGAATGGAAAATCTACCCTATGAGATTCATAGATTCATAGATTATAGGACTGGAAGGGACCTCGAGAGGTCATCGAGTCCAGTCCCCTGCCCGCATGGCAGGACCAAATACTGTCTAGACCATCCCTGATAGACATTTATCTAACCTACTCTTAAATATCTCCAGAGACGGAGATTCCACAACCTCCCTAGGCAATTTGTTCCAGTGTTTAACCACCCTGACAGTTAGGAACTTTTTCCTAATGTCCAACCTAGACCTCCTTTGCTGCAGTTTAAACCCATTGTTTCTGGTTCTATCCTTAGAGGCTAAGGTGAACAAGTTCTCTCCCTCCTCCTTATGACACCCTTTTAGATACCTGAAAACTGCTATCATGTCCCCTCTCAGTCTTCTCTTTTCCAAACTAAACAAACCCAATTATTTCAGCCTTCCTTCATAGGTCATGTTCTCAAGACCTTTAATCATTCTTGTTGCTCTTCTTTGGACCCTTTCCAATTTCTCCACATCTTTTTTAAAATGTGGCGCCCAGAACTGGACACAATACTCCAGCTGAGGCCTAACCAGAGCAGAGTAGAGCGGAAGAATGACTTCTCGTGTCTTGCTCACAACACACCTGTTAATACATCCCAGAATCATGTTTGCTTTTTTTGCAACAGCATCACACTGTTGACTCATATTTAGCTTGTGGTCCACTATAACCCCTTGTGACAATGCGGTTCTGGCGGAACCCAACTGAGAGTGCCAACTCAGGACAAATTGCTAAAACAGGGCAGTTACAGCCCAAGGCTGGGGTTTTTCCACCTCTAAGGCCAACCAAACCAGCCAGACTAAGACTTCGGTCTCATCCCACTGGCTAACCGCAAGTCTCACAAGCAATCTCCTTAGACACTCCAGTTTCCCATTATTACCACCAGTGCCACTCGTTATGGGGACAAATGGTTATGAAAACCAATACCCCAGTAAAAGAAAAAGGTTCTCCTGATCCCAAAGGACCAAGCCCCAGACCCAGGTCAATATACAAATCAGATCTTACCCACAAATCACGCTGCTGCCAATCCTTTAGAATCTAAAATCTAAAGGTTTATTCATAAAAGGAAAGAAATATAGATGAGCTAGAATTAGTTAAATGGAATCAATTTCATACAGTAATGGCCAAGTTCTTGGTTCAGGCTTGTAGCAGTGATAGAATAAACTGCAGGTTCAAATCAAGTCTCTGGAATACATCCCCCGCTGGGATGGGTCCTCAGTCCTTTGTTCAAAGCTTCAGCTTGTAGCAAAGTTCCTCCAGAGGTATGAAGCAGGATTGAAGACAAGATGGAGATGAGGCATCAGCCTTATATAGTCTTTTCCAGGTGTAAGAACACCTCTTTGTTCTTACTGTGGAAAATTACAGCAAAATGGAGTCTGGAGTCACATGGGCCAGTCCCTGCATACTTTGCTGAGTTACAAGGCGTATCTGCCTTCTCTCAATGGGTCCATTGTATAGCTGATGGTCCTTAATGGGCCATCAAGCAGGCTAGGCAGAGCTAATCTCAGCTTGTCTGGGATGTCACCCAGAAGCATAGCATAAATTTGCCATACAGACAGTATAGAGCCAATATTCATAACTTCGACTACAAAACTGATACACACATATAGACAGCATAATCATAACCAGTAAACCATAACCTTGTCCTAGACACCCCATTTGACCCCCTTTATACAAGATTTGGGTGCCACTACAGGACCTTGGTTGCAACAATGATCTATACGGTCCCAGTTTATGTCAATAACATCACACCCCTAGATCCCTTTCTGCCGTACTCCTTCCCAGACAGTCTTTTCCCATTCTGTATGTGTGAAATTGATTTTTCCTTCCTAAGTGGAGCACTTTGCATTTGTCTTTGTTAAACTTCATCCTGTTTAACTCAGACCATTTCTCCAATTTGTCCAGATCATTTTGAATTATGACCCTGTCCTCCAAAGTAGTTGCAATCCCTCCCAGTTTGGTATGATCCGCAAACTTAATAAGCGTACTTTCTATGCCAATATCTAAGTCATTGATGAAGATATTGAACAGAGCCGGTCCCAAAACAGACCCCTGCGGTACCCCACTCGTTACGCCTTTCCAGCAGGATTGGGAACCATTAATAACAACTCTCTGAGTACGGTTATCCAGCCAGTTATGCACCCACCTTATAGTAGCCCCATCTAAATTGTATTTGCCTAGTTTATCGATAAGAATATCATGCGAGACCGTATCAAATGCTTTACTAAAGTCTAGGTATACCACATCCACTGCTTCACCCTTATCCACAAGGCTCGTTATCCTATCAAAGAAAACTATCAGATTGGTTTGATATGATTTGTTCTTCACAAATCCATGCTGGCTGTTCCCTAACACCTTACCACCTTCCAAGTGTTTGCAGATGGAGACTCAAAGAGCTTGGCTTGTTTAGTGTAATCAAACAATGGCTGAGGGGAGATATGATCGCTCGCTATAAATACATCAAAGAGATAAACACCAGGGAGGGAGAGGAGATTTTAGGTTAAGCACCAATGTGGACACAAGAACAAATGGATATAAACTGCC
The DNA here is from genome assembly GCF_013100865.1 of Trachemys scripta elegans. NCBI lineage: Eukaryota > Metazoa > Chordata > Testudines > Emydidae > Trachemys > Trachemys scripta. The sequence goes on along the minus strand of NC_048301.1, from coordinate 960,801 downwards.
CATCAACAAGTTTAGGCTTAAAATTAGGCAAAGGTTTCTAAAGCATCAGAGGAGTGAAGTTCTGGAACAGCCTTCCAAGGGGAGCAGTGGGGGCAAAACACCTAACTGGCTTCAAGACTGAGCTTGACATGTTTATGGAAGGGGTGGCATGATAAGGCTGCCAACAATGGCATGTAACTGATCTGTGACTGCTAGTAGTAAATATCCCCTATGGCCAGTGATGGGACACTACATGGGGAGGGCTCTGAATTACTACAGTGACTTTTTTCCCACGTGTCTGGCTGGTGGGTCTTGCTGACATCCTCAGGGTGCAAATGAACACCCTATTTGGGGTCTGGATGGAATTTTCCCCCAGGTCAGATTGACAGAGACCCTGGGGGTTTTCACCTTCCTCTGCAGCATGGGGCACAGGTCACCTTCAGGTTTAAACTAATGTGAATCATAGAATCATAGAATTGTAGAACTGGAAGGGACCTTGAGAGGTTATTGGAAGCAATTTCTGTCCAGGAACATACTTCTCTTGTGCACTGATCACAATGATATTTGGGGTCCTAAAAAAATCCCTTATTGCCTACGTATGGAGATGCACTATACTACCAAGCGGGCTCAGCAGATACTTGCCCATCTCCCTGCAGAGCCACTGTTAGCATGTTCGGCTAAAGGCAAAGGGAAGTACAGCTGTCCAAGGGCATACCTGATGATCCAGTGTCCAGACTAGCCACAAAAGACATGGCATGCTGGGCATACATTTAAGAGACCAGCATGAGTTTGTAGTGGGTTATGTCCTCTGTCTTATTGAATTATTTTAAACTCTGCAATTCTAGAGGCATTTTTTATATTGCAGATGCCCTGAGCATCATAAATGGTGATGTGATGATTGTTTTTGGCACATTTTCAATATGCCAAGGCAAACTTGCACCTGGGAGTTCCTGGGATGCCGATTCTAATTAATGTCTGAGCAGCCTGTCAGGTTTGGAGCGCGGGAAGTGATGGATCTTCTCCAGACTAATGCTCTGGTACCTGTGCCAGTGATTGCTGGAGAGACATCACTCGTCCGGCTGCAGGTGCTAATCAAAACAGACATTGTTGCCAGGTTATTCAATCTGTGCATTGCATGTTACTGTGCGGAGTCGGCTCTTGTATCTTGCAGGTAAAAGAGAAGCTGCCACGCACATCTCCTTGAGTGTGTCTGCCATCCAACACAGTGACCCCAACTCAATGTTCCCGCTTCAGTCCTGAAATGTGAATCGTGGGAAGAAATCCCTTCTGTCCATACCGGCGCAGTAACTGCCAAGTGGATCCGGACTCGCAGGGCCCTTTGCTGCAGCTTGGTGCAGGAGCGTTCCCAGCTCTTGGAGACTGTGAGGGAGCAGAGAGGCCCCAGGCCAGCAGAGAAAGGGTTCATGAGAGCCTGTGGGCCCATCTAGCTCTGCCCTGTTATACCTGAAGCCAATGCGATGACTGGAGGGGGAATAAAAGGAGAGGGCGTGGCTCAGTTGCGGGCTAGCTGGTGAGGCACCAGGACGGAGCTCTGCCTCTCTGCATGAAGAGAGATTTGCTGGTGGAGAGACAGGCCTGATAGCAGGTGAAGACATACCCGTTGTGTCTCTGCAATGGCGTGGCTGGAGAAGTGCTCCCTTGTGGACCTTGTGGACCGTCACTGGGGGAGAAGCACACAGCCACCAGGAAACAGTGACGCTCAACTAAGGGAGACGGAGGATGAACTAATAGTGAGTTGACTGTATTTTTTGCTTGGGAAAATTTTGGGACTAAGCCCCTGCAGCCCCCCTGATGTGTTAAGATATAGGTGCACCCAGATATAGGGCACCGGGGATAGAAACTTCCTCCCCGTCTGCCCGCTGCGGAAACCCACAGCTGCATGAGGACACCGAGAAGGTCCACAAGGGAGCACTTCTCCAGCCACGCCATTACAGAGACGCGACGGGTATGTCTTCACACAGAGTTAGCCCAGGCTAGGCCAACACAGGTGGAGCATCCCCATTACAGAGAGCTACCAGTGCCAGACCCATGTGGCAGTGTCGCAATGGTGCTGTACTAACCCCTGTGCTGGGATGGATGTCTATCAGAGTATCCCATGGCTCTTAGCGGTGCAATAAACTGGGCCACTTTATGAATGAATGCACAGTGTGTGGCGAGAGAACTCTCTGGGCGCCTGTGTGGAAGTGCTGTTGTGGGTATTAGTGACATCACCCCACAGCTTTCCCCGACGGCCGGAGTTAGCTTCTGGCATCCAGGCACCACAGGAGGAGGATGGGTTGGATGGCATCTCTGTAAATGCTGTGGAAGGGCAGCAGGAATGCAGTCGGCAAACAGAAGGTTAAATGCTGTGCAGAAGAAGAACATAAGAACAGCCATATTGGGTCACACCAGGGTCCATTTTGCCCACTGTCCTGCCTCTGACAGTGGCCAGTACCAGGGCTTCAGGGGGAGTGCATAGAACATGGCAATTATGGACTACTTAGATTTTCAGAAAGCCTTTGACAAGGTCCCTCACCAAAGGCTCTTATGCAGAGTAAGCTGTCCGGGATAAGAGCGAAGGTTCTCTCATGGGTCAGTAACTGGTGAAAAGATAGGAAACAAAGAAGAGGAATAAATGGTCAGTTTTCAGGAGAGAGGTAGATAGCAGGATCCTATTTAGCATATTCATAAATGATCTGGAAAAAGGGGTAAACAGTGAGGTGGCAAAATTTGCAGATGATACAAAACTACTTAAGATAGTTCAATTCAAAGCAGACGGTGAAGATTTACAAAATGATCTCAAAAACTGGGTGACTGGGAAACAAAATGGCAGATGAAATTCAATGTTGATAAATGCAAAGTAATGCACATTGGAAAACCTAATCCCAACTATACATATAAAATGATGGGGTCTAAATTAGCTGTTACCACTCCAGAAAGAAATCTTGGCGTCATTGTGGATGGTTCTCTGAAAAGATCCACTCAATGTTCAGCGGCAGTCAAAAAAGCGAACAGAATGTTGGGCATCAGTAAGGAAGGGATAGATAATAAGACAGAAAATTTCATATTGCCTCTATATAAATCCATGGTGTGCCTACATCTTGAATACTGTGTGCAGATGTAGTTGCCTCATGTTAAAATAGATGTATTGGAATTGGAAAAGGTTCAGAAAAGGGCAACAAAAATGATTAGGGGTATGGAATGGCTTCCATATGAGGAGAGATTAATAAGACTGGGACTTTTCAGCTTGGAAAAGAGACGACTAAAGGGGGATATGATAGAGGTCTATAAAATCATGACAGGTGTGGAGAAAGTAAATAAGGAAGTATTATTTACTCCTTCTCATAACACAAGAACTAAGGGTCGCCAAATGAAATTAATAGGCAGCAGGTTTAAAGGAAACAAAAGGAAGTATTTTTTTTTATACAGCATAGAGTCAACCTGTGGAACTACTTGCCAGAGGATGTTGTGAAGGCCAAGACTATAACAGGGTTCAAGAAAGAACTAGATACATTCATGGAGGATAGGTGCATCCATGGCTATTAGCCAGGATGGGCAGAGATGGTGTCCCTAGCCTCTGTTTGCCAGAGGCTGGGAATGGGTGACAGGGGATGGATCACTTGATGATTACCTGTTCTGTTCATTCCCTCTGGGGCACCTGGCACTGGCTGCTGTCGGAAGACAGGATACTGGGCTAGATGGACCTTTGGTCTGACCCAGTAGGGCCGTTCTTATATTCTTATGAGTAATCCAGCCCTGTGTTTCGGTCCCAGCTGCTGGCACTCAGAGGTGCAGGGTTGCCCCGAGCATGGGGTCGTGTCCCTCAAGGAAGGAGTTAGACAAGAAAGTGGAGTGGAGGTGGAACTGGGGGGAGCATGGGAGGAGCAGCTGCAGCTGGGTTTGATTAGCCTGTGGTCTCATTGCAGTGCAGTCAGGTTGCCACCCTGGGCTGAAGCCAAAGCTGAGCTCAAACCTGTACCCTCGGCTATGCCTGCCAGTGTGGGCTTGGGGCACCCTGAAGCCTGGGTTAGGTGTTTCCCTGTGTGGACAGAAGGAGGGTTAAAGGCTAACACCCACGCTGTGGCAGGGCTGACTCTGCAGGGAAGAGGTACCATTTATCTGGCTTCTCTCTAACTCGTATCCGGTGGAGGAGGCATGGCCGGGTGCAAAAAAGCGAGGCCAGAACATCTCTGCCTGTTCTCAGCTGGTGGAGGCCCCTTTAGGGCTGTTATTGCACACATACATCAGCGCTGTCTGGGGGCTGCTCTCTATTAGGCTGGACCTAAAGCCATCACAGAACCAGGTGGGGAACAGGGAGCCTTTGCCGAGAAGAGTAGCCAAGTGGCTCTGTACTAATGCTTTCATAGTTCACCCTGAATATGAATTCATAGAACCCTAACCCCTCTGCCTGGCTGGTGCAATGCAATGGGATGGGAGGTCAGCTATGACCCTGCTTTGTCTTCTTGTGCCAGAGTTTTCTAAAAGTAATATGCATAGATCTGTCCAACAGCAATCAGCAGGACCACTCCCAGAGCAAGGCACCACTTGCCGTAAGTAAGGGTGGTTGAATCAGGACCAACATATTGAGATGTGTGAATTTCTTATTGAGAGCAGTTTGCCATCAGTAAACTTCTAAACCCCCCTTCTCCAACTCATTAACAAACAACCTCCACCCCCATGTCAGTCAGGGCTCCATTGGCCATTATCCATTGGCCACAATGAACTGATCGCTCACCCCCATTCTTTGTTCTGTCTCTTATCCAGTCTCAAAGATCTGCTTGGGTTGAATCAGGGATTATTTCCGGGAGTCCTGGGCCCTGTGCTCTGCAAGAGGTCAGACTAGATCATCACAGTCGTCCTTTCTGGCCTTGGAATCTCTGAATCGATTGGCTTCACTTGGGTTTGATTTCCATTTTCATACGGTCACCTGTCTGTCTCTCACAGCCCTCTGCACCTTGCCAGCTAACCATAGATGGGGTTTCATTTATCTTCCATCTGGGACTCGGTCAGTCACTTAACCACTCGCCATGTGGAGTCTCAGGCTTTTCATGTCTTTGCTTCACACTTTAGGGCCAGGTTCACTAGCTTCCTCTTTAAACAAACTCCTTCCTTTCTGGTGTGTGCTGTCGGCCTAGAGTGCTTGGTACCTTCCTACTCGTTGGGATGTGGTCACTGTTACTTAGTGGCTCAGCTGAGGATGGCCTCTTCTTTCCTGTGTGCTTCAAAGAACCATCATTTCCCATGCTGAGAAGTTGCTCCTTTACATTTAGTCCTGTTGTGACATGGGGCCAGTTTACATTCAGGCAATCTGGAGGGTTCCCATTACTCCTGATTTTTAGACTTAGTTGTTTTTTTGATCTCCCTCAGCATTGCGCACTTGATATCCTGTTCCTGAGCAGGAGGCCAGCAGTATAACTCTTGCTAAGATATTTGTATTCTTAATGCTTGGGATTTGTACATCGATCATATGGCCCCCACTCCTCAGGAGTTTCTTCCCTTGGAGTCTGTGCACAGAGGTGGAATGTAACGTGCTCTGACCATGGAGTGAGCCAATGCGACTTTCAGGGAGCAGAGAAGTTTGAATTAATGGGACCCTCTTGGTACGACTTTTTGATCCTTTTGTTTATTTGCTGTTTTATTCTCTAGTGTACTTACAAGTCTGGCCTGTGAGAGGAGACACTTGTGTGCTTTCTCGTCTCCCATGCTGCCTGCCCGGGAGACTTTGAAGTGTGTTGTTATAGCTCTGCTATAGAAATATCCACAGTGATTGCTTTACCCCTTGTAAACAAAACACACAGGGCTCCACGGGGCTTAGTCTGTGAGTGAAATTCCCTTTTTGTGGTTCGACATATTCATGACCGAGAGTGCCCCTGGAGCTGGGCCTTCAGCGATGAGATATGACAGGGCATGAATTATTGTTCAGCTACAGTGACGGTTTAAACTAGAGCCACTGCGGATGTGAGCTAAGTGAGGCAACCACTCCAGGGATCGGGAGCCCAGATGTTACAGCTAAAAAAGACCTTTCCCTTTCAATGGGAAAGTCTGGAAAATAGCTAATGTGAGCTGCCTTCTCAACCCCCCGGCCTCAGAACGCAGGAGGCACATGCAGAACCAGAATCTCTGACCTGTCCTGGCTCTAGATGTACTGGGCTGGGCACCAAGGAGCTGATCCTGCTACCCCGGCGTTGCTCCGTTGCACGGGGACCTAGGGCTAGGGGGTAGGGGACGAGCTGGGGCTCGGGGCTAGGGGACGAGCAGCTGCCCGGTGACTGCCATGGTGTGCTCGGCCTTCCCAGCCCACCTTCCTTGTGCACTGCCGCCAGGGTGGCTGTAACTGCCCAGATCTCCTGCTCACAGGCTTTTCTGTGGCTTCCCTCCCTCCTCCCCTGAGCTAGGGCGGGCAATGCCCCTGGGCTGGCAGAGGTGCCTTGCAGACCCTGCTTTCTGAGGTGGGAGCTGGGCGCAGGCCGTGCAGTGAGCTCCAGTACACCCGGGATCCAGGCCGTGAGGAGGCGAGGCAGCAACTCCCTCTTCAGCTCCTCCTGCAAAGTCTGGGTGCGAGCGCATGAGGCCCCTGCGCTGAAAACGTAGTGGGTCCGACTAGCCACACCCAGCAGTGGCCCCCTCCCTTCCCAGCCGGACCTATCGGCTATGGTTTATATGTATAGCAGTTCCATGCTGTACGCGGTCCGTATTCTGGTTGGGGGGAGGGGTGTCTCCAGGGTGCTAAAGCCACAGAACATTTGAATGCACCAATAATGAAATAACGCATGGGAGGTAGCGCTGCTTTATCCTGTTCTTTGCGGGACTGATGCTGATGTGACTCACAAGCCTAGATCAGAGGATTGAGATCTGTCAGTTTCACTCACTGAACTGGATGTTGGTCTGTCCCTTTATTTTTCTAGACCCCTTTATGATCCTTGTACATTTTTCTCATTTCTGAGATAATTAGCAGAACTTTAGCGAGTTCGTTAAGTTCTGCATTTGAACAAAAATAACTGAAAAACTTTCATTTGTGTAAAAGATTAGTGTGACCTGGGCTCTCCGTCAGCCCAGTTTAACTTGCCACCAGGTTAAACAGTTTGTATACGTCTTTAGCAAAAGTATTGCTCCATGTTGACCATGTCGTTAATTTTTCTTAAGATCCTGAGTCATTCTGTGTGTGAAAAAGTAAAGTGATGTTTGTTGATCGGAGCTGGCTTCTGCTTCGAGCACTCCTGGAAGCTCCAGACACACTGTGTGCATTTTGGAGACAGCAGCAGGGAGAATTGTAGTGAATGGAGCATGTCTTACCAGGGTGCAGTTCTGCTCGTGCAGTGATAACCTCTGCCAAAGAACAGTGACGGATGGAGTGGGCCAAATGGGCTCTATTCCCAGCATGTGCCCCTGGAATGATGAAAGGAGGAATTAGTTTAGGAGGAATGAAAGGGAAAATGCACCTTTTAACAGGCACCAAGATGCAGTCACAGTAACCGATAACAGCCCTTTGCTCTAGAGAACCATGGAGTCACACGGGCTATGTTTCTGGAGTCCACAGCCCCGAGCCTCAGGTTTGGCCAAGCTCCATCATTACAGGACCTGTTTGTAGGACAGGGCGAAGGAGATTCAGCTGGTAGCACATCCCAGTTGTGCTCTCCCAGGCCCCCCATATATTAAAGCAGTCTGAGGGCTGCTCTGAGTTACACTGGTGGGTAGCAGCTGCCTGGAACCCCTTATGCCAGCTGGGGTCCCCAAGCACAGCATGCTACGGCCAGAGCCCCTCTGACTCTGCACCTCAACTCTGCTGGGAGATGTGGGGCTGCACATGCCAATTGTGTGTAGGCCGAGGAACCCCCACACGTACATCAGAGATACCCAGCTGCCATTTAGGGGACTTTTAAAGCCCCAGAGCAGCTCACAGGGAAGAGCGAGGGCTGGAATCTGATGCTATGGGCTCCCTTAGGCTGTGTGTGAAGCAGGCAGAAGTCATCACATTCAATGGAATAGCAGCGTATAAGCCAAGGGCAAGGAGAACAAGTCAGGCATAAGGCTGCCACGTTATGGGTGTAATATAATATCTCATTGAAAGGTGACACAGGACCAGAAAGAGTTAATTAACTCACAGACTGACCTGACCTAGGGCTGAACTTTAAAGACTGGTTTGGGAAATAGGTAAATGAATAGAACTTTGAAATGCAGCCTGCATTGTTAGAGATAAAAGGACAGGTGTTTGCTCAGGTCTTGTGATGTAAGCAAACAAATCTTGTCTATTACTTTGGCTTTGAGTCAAAGATCAAAAAAAGGAGTATTAGTATTTAGGAAGACACTTGAGTGAAATAGTATTATTGTCTATATGTCTCTTTGAAGGTTGTGGTAACCTGTATCTGAACTGTTTAATGGATACATTACCATATGCTAATTGCCAGGATGTTTGGGAGAAGGAGAGTTAAGCCTGTTGTTTTCTCAGGACAAGAGGCTGCTGGAAATGTATAAAAACCCTGGGACACGATCCTTCTTGATCTCAGATCTGCTTTGGGTTTCAAGAAAGGGAAACCATAAGCCATACGAATTGAGATCCCCAGTCACTGACTGGAGCCACCCTGAATATGGACATTGGACTATAACCTATGGACTATTTCTAAAAGGACTTTTGGCAACTACAAACTCACCATCTCTGCAGTGTATCTGAACTTCAAGAACTGAATTCAAGTCTGTCCATATATTGACCTTTCAACCACCTCTCTTTCTCTCTTTTTTTTTTTAATAAATTTTAGTTTAGTTAATAAGAATTGGCTATAAGCATGTATTTTGGTTATCATTTGACCTGGGTCTGGGTCCTTTGGGATCAGGAGAACCTTTTTTCTTTGATATAATATATACGGAGATATACCTAACCTCATAGAGCTGGAAGGGACCCTGAAAGGTCATCGAGCCCAGCCTCCTGCCTTCACTAGGAGGACCAAGTACTGATTTTGCCCCAGATTCTGGAGTGGCCCCCTTAAGAATTGAACTCACAACCCTGGGTTTAACAGGCTAATGCTCAAACCACTAAGCTATCCCTCTCTCCATAATGAACAGCTGCTGGTGGTAATACTGGGAAACTGGAATTGCTTGTATGACTTCTGGTTAGCCAGTGGGGTAAAACCAAAGTCTTCTCTGTTTGGCTGGTTTGGTGCCTTAATAGTAAAGGACACCCAGCTTTGGGCTGTAACTGCCCTGATCTAAGCAATTTGTCCTGAATTGATACTCTCAGTTGTGTCCTACCAGAGGCAGCATCATTACAAAGGCATTGGCAGAAAGTTCTGCTGTCCCCCGACTAACGGGGGAATTCCTTCGGGCGGATTCTGCCGCTGCCATGCTGCAGTGACCAGCCTGGAGCTACTCTTGGATTTACAGCTGGGGCTATCCCTTGGGACAATGTTTGCATGGGGTCCTGGCAGTTCCTCCAGAGGCTGGTTAATCACTCTTTTCTCCCTGTCTGTCCTTCTCTCCCCCACCCCCGCACACTCCCCGACTCCCCCTCCACCAGCAATCCCTTCCAGACCTGTCCTCTCCTTTGCTTTCAGACTCTGGGAGCGTCCGTTTGCACAGCACTTGGGGGTGTCTCTTTAACCCAGTCCCCCGTGTTCCATGCTGTCAGCCCCGAGGCTGGGGTCCGGGGCCCAGTCCCCCAGGCTGGGAAGGCCCTTGGAAAGGGCTGCTGTGGGCCCTGAAGGATGAACCACAGACACACGCTCACCCATAGACAGGGGCTGCACCTGCCATCTCCTGGGCCCTGCTGCTCCTCAGCCCTAGCTCCCTCGCAGAGTGGCTCAGCCACACCTTTCCGGCAGCCTGTTCATGGGAGAGGCTCCCCAGCCGGGAGAGAACCCCGCAGGGTGTCTATGGAGGTTCTCACATCTGTCCTGCCTGGGAGCAGAGAGAACATAGGCAGCCCTCCCCTCCTCACAGACGGAGCCCCAGGGGCTATGCGGCTGCTGAGAGTCCCCTGTGCTCTTTCATAGATTCCAGGTCCCGAAGGCACCACTGTGATCACCTAGGCTGACCTGTACAGCACAGGCCAGAGACCTGCCCCACAGTCATTCCTGGAGCGGATGTGTTAGAAAAACACCCAGTCGTGATGTAAAATGCACCATGACCCTGGGTAAATTGCGCCAAGAATCAACAACTCTCGCCATAACAAAAATTACCCCTTATTTCCAGGCTGTATTTGTCTCCTTTCAACTTCCAGACATTGGATTGTGTGATACCTTTGTCTGCTAGATTGAAGGGTTCATTATTAATTGTGTGTTCCCCATGTAGGTTGGAGGGCAATAAAAATGATCAGGGGGCTGGAGCACATGACTTATGAGGAGATGTGACGAACTGGGACTGTTCTTACTGTGGTCTTTGAATGCTGACCAGGGAGCGTGGCTAGGATAGTCTGCATTGGGGGATGGGAGACTGACTGATGGAGAATACCTGAGCATGGAACATGAGAACCCAGGAAGGGGTTAGAGGCCAGGTGACACCTTTGCCCGGGAAACTGAACAAAGGCTGTGGGAGGGGTGGCTGAAGGCAGAGTTTCAGGAACTGGCTGGGGAGATGGCTGGGAGGCAGACGGGGCTCTGACCTCGCAAGGGGGCTGGGGCGCCCTGGGAGCCCAAGATGGACCTAACTGAGGGGGGTCCTGTTGTCTGTGCCTGCAAGACCTGTCTTGGACTGTATTCCTGTCGTCTAAATAAACCTTCTGCTTTACTGGCTGGCCGAGAGTCATGGTGAATCGCAGGAAGCCGGGGGTGCAGGGCCTTGTGTCCCCCCACACTCTGTGACAACTGGTGGCAGTAGTGGGATGTACTGCACCCCGTGGACGGCGCTTCCTGCAGTAAGTGACTGGGGAGCAGTGAAACGAAGGGGGATTGACGGGGACCAGGCGTGCTGAAGAGTCGGAGAGAGACGGTTTCAGGGGGCGGTTCACCCCTGGGAGTGTGAGACCAGCAAGAAGGACTTTTGCAGTAACAGGATCCCCTGGGAGATCGCAAGAGAGGTGGTGACCTCGAGAAGGGCTGGCACACTAGGGGTCTCCCTGGGAACTGTGGGGAGCTGTGAGCACACAGGCCAGTGAGTGGCCAGCAGGAAGATGTATGCCAAGCGGCTTAAGAGTGACCTGGTGGAGCTGTGCAGGCAGAGGGGGCTGCGCAGTGGGAGGCTCACCAAAGAACAGCTCATTGCCCGGCTGGAGGAGGGAGATCGCTCGAATGAACTGATCCCTGTGTCTCAGGGAAGCAGCCTGGCAAATGCAGCGCAGGCACCAGTGTCTGTCCCAGCGGGGAGTGGTCAGCCGGCTGCTGAGGGCTTCCTGAGACCCCTCCTTCCTATGCCTAGGGGAAGGGTGGGGAGGAGCCCAGCAAATACCGAGGGCACCATGACCCCCCCAATCAGCAGGGGATCCTCCCGGCGAAGCTCGCCGGCCAGCAGAGGATCCTCCCGGCGACGTTCGGCATCCGTGGAGCGGAATTGGCTGGAATGGGAGAAAGAGCTAAAACTGAGAGAGCTGGAGGATCGTGAACGACAGAGACAGCATGAAGGGAGACAGAGACAGCATGAAGAGAGACAGCGTCAGCATGAACTGGAACTGGCGAGACTGAAAGGCAGCGAACCCCCGGCTGCGATGAGTGAGGGGGGACCCAGGACTGCACGGAGCTTTGATAAGTGCATCCTGGCCCCACGTAAGGAGGGGGAGGACATGGATGACTTCCTGGATGCCTTTGAGACAGCCTGCGAGCTGCACCAGGTTGATCCTGCGGACAGACTCCGGGTTCTCACCCCCTTACTGGACCCCAAAGCCGTGGCATTGTACTGCCAACTGGAAGAGGCGGAGAAAGGGGACTACAAACTATTCAAAAAGGCCCTGCTATGTGAGTTTGGGCTGACTCCTGAGATGTACCGGGAAAGGTTCCAGAGTCAGGATAAAACCCCTGAGATCTCATATCTGCAACTAGCCGTCCACATGGAGGGACATGCCAGCAAGTGGGCAGATGGGGCCGAGATGAAGGAGGACCTGGTTAAACTGCTGGTACTGGAACAACTGTATGAGCGGTGCCCATCCGACCTGAGGCTGTGGTTGAGGGACAAAAAACCAGAGAACCCGCAGCACGCAGGCCAGCTGGCCGATGAGTTTGTAAAGAGCCGGTCAGGGGATAACAGGGAGGAGTCCCAAAGGAACAGTCCCACCACAACGCAGAGAGAGAGTCACCATGGGACCTCCTAGCGGGAAAATATGTAAAACCCCTTCAAAGGGGAACATCCAGCGTCAGGGCCATCCGACCCACTCAAGGGGACCCATGGGACATGGGCTGCTATCACTGTGGCCAGAAAGGCCACATACGGGCCCACTGCCTCAGGCTCAGGGACAGACTGAGCAGACCGAACCCACAGAGGGTTGACTGGGCAGTACAGCATGGGGAGAAGGTGACCAACCCTCTGTGGAGAAAGAAGTGGTTCAGGACTATTTAGAAAAACTGGACGTGCACAAGTCCATGGGGCCGGATGCGCTACATCCGAGGGTGCTAAAAGAGTTGGCAGGTGAGATTGCAGAGCCATTAGCCATTATTTTTGAAAACTCATGGCGATCGGGGGAGGTCCCAGATGACTGGAAAAAGGCTAATGTAGTGCCCATCTTTAAAAAAGGGAAGAAGGAGGATCCGGGGAACTACAGGCCAGTCAGCCTCACCTCAGTCCCTGGAAAAATCATGGAGCAGGTCCTCAAGGAATCAATTATGAAACATTTAGAGGAGAGGAAAGTGATCAGGAACAGTCAGCATGGATTCACGAAGGGGAAGTCGTGCCTGACTAACCTAATTGCCTTCTATGATGAGATAAGTGGCTCTGTGGATGAGGGGAAAGCAGTGGATGTGTTATTTCTTGACTTTAGCAAAGCTTTTGATACGGTTTCCCACAGTATTCTAGCCACCAAGTTAAAGAAGTATGGGCTGGATGAATGGACTGTAAGGTGGATAGAAAGCTGGCTAGATCGTCGGGCTCAACGGGTAGTGATCAATGGCTCCATGTCTAGTTGGCAGCCGGTTTCAAGTGGAGTGCCCCAAGGGTCGGTCCTGGGGCCGGTTTTGTTTAATATCTTTATTAATGATCTGGAGGATGGTGTGGACTGCACTCTCAGCAAGTTTGCAGATGACACTAAACTAGGAGGCGTGGTAGATACACTAGAGGGTAGGGATCAGATACAGAGGGACCTAGACAAATTAGAGGATTGGGCAGAAAAAAACCTGATGAGGTTCAACAAGGACAAGTGCAGAGTCCTGCACTTAGGACGGAAGAATCCCATGCACTGCTACAGACTAGGGACCGAATGGCTAGGTAGCAGTTCTGCTGAAAAGGACCTAGGGGTCACAGTGGACGAGAAGCTGGATATGAGTCAACAGTGTGCTCTTGTTGCCAAGAAGGCTAACGGCATTTGGGGCTGTATAAGTAGGGGCATTGCCAGCAGATCGAGGAACGTGATCGTTCCCCTTTATTCGACATTGGTGAGGCCTCATCTGGAATACTGTGTCCAGTTTTGGGCCCCACACTACAAGAAGGATGTGGAAAAATTGGAAAGAGTCCAGCGGAGGGCAACAAAAATGATTAGGGGTCTGGAGCACATGACTTATGAGGAGAGGCTGAGGGAACTGGGATTGTTTAGTCTCCAGAAGAGAAGAATGAGGGGGGATTTGATAGCAGCCTTCAACTACCTGAAGGGGGGTTCCAAAGAGGATGGAGCTCGGCTGTTCTCAGTGGTGGCAGATGACAGAACAAGGAGCAATGGTCTCAAGTTGCAGTGGGGGAGGTCCAGGTTGGATATCAGGAAAAACTATTTCACTAGGAGGGTGGTGAAACACTGGAATGCGTTACCTAGGGAGGTGGTGGAGTCTCCTTCCTTGGAGGTTTTTAAGGCCCGGCTTGACAAAGCCCTGGCTGGGATGATTTAGCTGGGAATTGGTCCTGCTTTGAGCAGGGGGTTGGACTAGATGACCTCTTGAGGTCCCTTCCAACTCTGATATTCTATGATTCTATGATTCTATGACTGGGTAGAGACCCAGCCCGGCAAGAGGCAGCATTCCCAGGGAAGGGGGGCTGGCAGCGTACCACCTGCTAAGGAGGGAGGAGAGCTCCAGGCCAGCTCCTCTCGGGGGCTGGATGCTCCAGACTCAGGGTTTTTGGTTTATACGGTGGGCACGGGGCTGTCCCTCCGGAGAGAGTACCTTGTTCCCCTGGAGGTGGATGGGAGGAAGGTCAATGGATACTGGGATATGGGCACAGAGGTGACGCTGGCCCGGCCCGAGGTGGTGGCCCCAGATCAGGTGGTACCCAACACCTACCTGACCCTGACGGGGCTGGGCAGGACCCCAGTCAAAGTGCCCGTGGCGAGGGTACACCTGAAGTGGGGGGCCAAGGAGGGCCCCAAGGACGTGGGGGTATACCCGTATTTGCCCACTGAGGTGTTGATAGGGGGCGACCTGGAGGACAGGCCAAGCAACCCCCAGGGTGCCCTGGTTGTGACCCGCAGTCAGAGCCGGCGAGGGGCACTGCGCCCTGACCTTGGAGAGGGTGCCTTGCCCGAGGCGCAGGACCCTAACCTAGTGGGGAGGGAACGCCCAGGGACACGGCTCAGGGAGGCTGCGGCTTCAGACCCAGCCAGCAAGAGAGAGCAGGTGGCCATCCTTGTCCCAGCTGCTGAGTTCCAGGCCGAGTTGCAGAAAGATCCCTCCTTGCGGAAGATAAGGGACCTGGCCGACCTCAGTGCGGGATCAGGAGGCAGCTGGTGGTACCCCAGAAGTATCGCCGCCAGCTGCTGTGCCGGGCCCATGACATTCCCCTCTCAGGGCACCAGGGAACCTGGCGTACCCAGCAGAGGCTGCTACGGAGCTTTTACTGGCCTGGGGTCTTTGTTACTGTCCGACAGTACTGCGGATCCTGTGACCCCTGTCAAAGGGGGAGGAAGGCCTGGGACAAGGGGAAAACAGCTTTAGGACCCTTGCCCAGCATAGAGGATCCTTTCCGGAGGGTGGCCAATGTTAAAAGGGGGGCTCTGAACCAAGAGAGCCCGAATCACCAACCTCCAGACTGGAACGCTGGGAGAAGACCCCAGCCCAGTTGGAACCCCAGGGGTATTGGGGTGGGAAAAGGGCACAGGCCGCATAAACCTTTCCACATGCAAACTACAAGTACCATCGAGCACACCCGACCTAAGGGTGGGCGTGAAACTGGAGGGGCCTGGTGTAATTCTCACCAAGGAATGGGAGGGATGCGGGGGCATCCACAGGAACGGGGGTAGATTCGAACTTCCCCAGGTCACTGGCTAAAGTGACCCTTCTCAGTTCGGTCTCGAAGGCGGGAGAGATGTGACGAACTGGGACTGTTCTTACTGTGGTCTTTGAATGCTGACAGGGGAGTGTGGCTAGGATAGTCTGCATTGGGGGATGGGAGACTGACCGTGAGGGAGAATACCTGAGCATGTAACATGAGAACCCAGGAAGGGGTTGGAGGCCAGGTGACTCCAGGGCCCGGGAAACTGAACAAAGGCTGTGGGAGGGGTCGCTGAAGGCAGAGTTTCAGGAGCTGGCTGGTGATATGGCTGGGAGGCAGACGGGGCTCTGACCTCGCAAGGGGGCTGGGGCGCCCTGGGAGCCCAAGATGGACCAAGGGGGTCCTGTTGTCTGTGCCTGCAAGACCTGTCTTGGACTGTATTCCTGTCGTCTAAATAAACCTTCTGCTTTACTGGCTGTCTGAGAGACATGGTGAATCGCAGGAAGCCAGGGGTGCAGGGCCCTGAGTCCCCCAATACTCCGTGACAGGAGAGCCTGAGGGAACTGGGACTGCAGAAGAGAAGAATGAGGGGGGATTTGATAGCAGCCTTCAACTACCTAAAGAGGGGTTCCACAGAGGATGGGTCTCAGCTGTTCTCAGTGGTGGCAGATGACAGAACAAGGAGCAATGGTCTCAAGTTGCAGTGGGGGAGGTTTAGGTTGGATATTAGGAAACACTATTTCACTAGGAGGGTGGTGAAGCACTGGAATGGGTTACCTAGGGAGGTGGTGGAATTTCCTTCTTAGAGGTTTTTAAGGTCAGGCTTGACAAAGCCCTGGCTGGGATGATTTAGTTGGGAATTGGTCCTGCTTTGAGCAGGGGGTTGGACTAGATGACCTCCTGAGGTCTCTTCCAAATAGGGTGACCATATGTCCCGATTTTATAGGGATAGTCCTGATTTTGGGGTCTTTTTCTTATATAGGCTCCTATTACCTCCCAGCCCATGTCCAGATTTTTCACATTTCCTGTCTGGTCACCCTACTTCCAACCCTAATCTTCTGTGATTTTACTTATAGATTGTGATCAGGTCACCGCTTAACCTTCTCTTTGTTAAGCCACATAGATTGAGCTCTTTCAGTCTCTCACTGTAAGGCATGTTTTCTAATTGTTTCATTATTCCCATGGCTATTCTCAAGTCCTGTATCAGCCACTCTATTATCTTGTCTGGGATTGTTGTCTGGCTGACAAGCCAATAATTACCCGGGTCATCCCATTTATCCTGTTTAAAAATTGAAACAACATTAGCTTTCTTCCAGTCCTCTGGAATGTCCCCTGTGCTCCAAAACTTATTGAAAGTCAACATCAGCTGTCCAGCAAGCACCTCAGACAGCTCTTTTAAAACTCTTGGATGCAAGTTCTCTGTACCTGCTGATTTCAAAATGTCTAACTTGAGTAGCTTCTGTTGAACATCCCCCTGAGATATTGGTGGAGAGGGGCAGAGGCACATGCAGGGAGATCTTTCACATGCAGATTAAGGAGTATGACTCCATTTGCACCCATCACTCCTTCACTAGGAGCAAAGAGAAATGGGCTTCTTTAAGTGGACCTGGGTTTATGGGATACAAACTCCTTGGTGCTCTCTCACACCAGAACTAGATAGGGTTTTTTCTGCAGCATGTGATACAGATGAGCACAGTGAAGCCTGCAGTTTAAGCACCTCCATGTAGCAAATCCTGCTGCAGAAAACTGAGCAAAAGAATTAATGAGGGGCTCTTATCCTGTCCTGCGAGGGGTTTAGGAAGTCGCACAAACACACACACCGTGATCTGATAGCTGGTTAGGTAACTCTCCACTATGGAAGTCAGCATTTAGGATTCCCCTTTCAATTGTTTTTCCACATGCACCATTATATCTTCTACTGGGCACAGAGAACAGCTCCCTGCATATCAAAGGCACTGTTAATTGTGTCTGGGAATTACACAATAGCTCAGTCCTAATGAAAGGCTGATTTTTTTTAAAGGTGGCTGTTGGCATAAATCAGTTTTTCAGAAGCTTTGCTTCAATAACCCGCAGCTCATTCCAAGAACAAAAGAGATGCACTGCACTAGCCAGACTGTTCAATTTCAGACTATCTGCAGATTACAGAATAAATGAAATATTTAGCATCTATAAATATTGTACAGACCATTTAACTTTCATTCATCCTCCTCCAACTTAGTGGCTCTTAAGTAACTGATAGACCTACGTCAAAAGCTGCACTCATATAAGAATAAACAAACCCTTTCAACATATATTACACCTGGCATTCCTAACCATCTGGAGAGGCTATACAACTATTCCAGAGAGTAGAAAGCAGGAGGAGTCTCAGAAACTCCTCCAAGAGAACAGCGTATAAACCAATACTCAGGCAATGTGTTTCAAGATGCCACATAAAACCTCCAAAAAAACAGTGACTTCTAGTCCCACACTGAGAACACAAGTCCAAAATAGTTATTGCTGAGAGGACAACATTGCAGAATGTCAAGTATCAGGGGGTAGCCATGTTAGTTTGTATCCACAAAAACAACAAGGAATCCGGTGGCAGCTTAAAGACTAACAGATTTATTTGGGCACAAGCTTTCATGGGTAAAAAACCACTTCTTCAGATGCATAGAGTGAAAATTACAGATGCAGGCTTTATATAGAATCATAGACTATAAGGGTTGGAAGGCTCCTCAGGAGGTCATCTAGTCCAACCCCCTGCTCAAAGCAGGACCAATTCCCAACTAAATCATCCCAGCCAGGGCTTTGTCAAGCCTGACCTTAAAAACCCCTAAGGAAGGAGATTCCACCATCTCCCTAGGTAACCCATTCCAGTGCTTCATCACCCTCCTAGTGAAATAGTGTTTCCTATTATCCAACCTAGACCTTCCTCACTGCAACTTGAGACCATTACTTCTTGTTCTGTCATCTGCCATCACTGAGAACAGCCTAGATCTAACCTCTTTGGAACCCCCCTTCAGGTACCTGAAGGCTGCTATCAAATCCCCCCTCACTCTTCTCTTCTGCAGACTAAACAATCCCAGTTCCCTCAGCCTCTCCTCATAAGTCATGTGCTCCAGACCCCTAATCATTTTTGTTGCCCTCCGTTGGACTCTTTCCAATGTTTCCACATCCTTCTTGTAGTGTGGGGCCCAAAACTGGATACAGTACACCAGATGAGGCCTCACCAATGCCGAATAGAGGGGAATGATCTCGTCCCTCGATCTGCTGGCAATGCCCCTACTTATACAGCCCAAAATGCCGTTAGCCTTCTTGGCAACAAGGGCACACTGTTGACTCATATCCAGCTTCTCGTCCACTGTAACCCCTAGGTCCTTTTCTGCAGAACTGCTGCCTAGCCATTCGGTCCCTAGTCTGTAGCAGTGCATGGGATTCTTCCGTCCTAAGTGCAGGACTCTGCATTTGTCCTCGTTGAACCTCATCAGGTTCCTTTTGGCCCAATCCTCTAATTTGTCTAGGTCCCTCTGTATCCTATCCCTACCCTTCAGCGTATCTACCACTCCTCCCAGTTTAGTGTCATCTGCAAACTTGCTGAGAGTGCAGTCCACGCCATCCTCCAGATCATTAATGAAGATATTGAACAAAACCGGCCCAAGGACTGAGCCCTGGGGCACTCCGCTTGAAATCGGCTTCCAACTAGCCATGGAGCCGTTGATCACTACCCGTCGAGCCCGACGATCTAGCCAACTTTCTATCCACTTTATAGTCCATTCATCCAGCCCATACTTCTTCAACTTGCTGGCAAGAATACTGTGGGAGATCATATCAAAAGCTTTGCTAAAGTCAAGGAATAACACGTCCACTACTTTCTCCTCATCCATACAGCCAGTTATCTCATCATAGAAGACAATTAGGTTAGTCAGGCACGACTTCCCCTTCGTGAATCCATGCTGACTGTTCCTGATCACTTTCCTCTCCTCTAAGTGCTTCAGAATTGATTCCTTGAGGATCTGCTCCATGATTTTTCCAGGGACTGAGGAGAGGCTGACTGGTCTGTAGTTCTCCGGATCCTCCTTCTTCCCTTTTTTAAAGATGGGCACTACATTAGCCTTTTTCCAGTCATCCGGGACCTCCCCCGATCGCCATAAGTTTTCAAAGATAATGGCCAATGGCTCTGCAATCTCATCCGCCAACTCCTTTAGCACCTTCGGATGCAGCGCATACGACCCCATAGACTTGTGCACGTCCAGTTTTTCTAAATTGTCCCGAACCACTTCTTTCTCCACAGAGGGCTGGTCACCTCCTCTCCATCCTGTGCTGCCCAGTGCAGTAGTCTGGGAGCTGACCTTTTTTGTGACGACAGAGGCAAAAAAAGCATTGAGTACATTAGCTTTTTCCACATCCTCTGTCACTAGGTTGCCTCCCTCATTCAGTAAGGGGCCCACACTTTCTTTGACTTTCTTCTTATTGCTAACATACCTGAAGAACCCTTCTTCTTACTCTTAACATCTCTTGCTAGCTGCAACTCCAAGTGTGATTTGGCCTTCCTGATTTCACTCCTGCATGCCTGAGCAATATTTTTATACTCCTCCCTGCTCATTTGTCCAATCTTCCACTTCTTGTAATCTTCTTTTTTGTGTTTGAGATCAGCAAGGATTTCACTGTTAAGCCAAGCTGGTCGCCTGCCCTATTTACTATTCTTTCTACACATCGGGATGGTTTCTTCCTGCAATCTCAATAAGGATTCTTTAAAATACAGCCAGCTCTCCTGGACTCCTTTCCCCCTCATAAAAAGCTACAAAGAGTCCTGGTGCACCTTAGAGACTAACAGACGTATTGGAGCATAAGCAGGCATGATGGCATATATAACATTAGTGGATGTGCAGGTGAATGAGCCCCGATGGTGTGGCTGATGTGGTTGGGTCCTCTGATGATGTCGCCAGAGTAGATATGGGGACTGGGAGCGGCTGGCTCATTACAGAAGCAGCTTTTCCTCTCCTGGAATTGACACCTCCTCATCTATTATTGGGAGTGGACTACATCCACCCTAATTGAATTGGCCCTGTCAACACTGGTTCTCCACTTGCAAAGTAATTCCCTGCTCTCCATGTGTCAATATATAATGCCTGCATCTGTAACTTTCACTCCATGCATCTGAAGAAGTGAGGTTTTTACCCACGAAAGCTTATGCCCAGATAAATCTGTTAGTCTTTAGGTGCCACCGGACTCCTTAACATTGCAGAATGTTTCTTTGATCAGCTTGGCTTCCTTTATTCAGTCAATACTTTCCTCTTTTCTTTGACTGAAGGATGTCCCTGTTTCCTAGTCAAGTTTTCAAATATGTGCCCAAGCAAGACGGACCATCCGCGATTTTGGTGCCAGGATATGCACCAGCTTGAGATTCCAGAAGGAAGGGTTTGGTTAGGACCATGTTACAAGCTGGTGGGATTCTTGTTTATGTGTCCCCAACAGCTTGCTAGGAGCTTTGGAGATTGATATAAAGACAAGGCCACATCCACAAAGGCTAAAAGTATCTACTGAAAATGACCGGGCCGGGGGTGGGGAGGGGGAGAAAGGGAAAGCGTGGGCCTGGTGCCAGGGCTGTAGGGTTGGGAGCGGCTGGCTCTTCTGTGCAGGGAAGCCGGGGGAGTTTTATGGAGAGGCAGGAGAAGCCGGGAAGGATCAGGGCAGCATAGAGCAACTTGAGCAGAAGAGATGAGGGGAGGGGGTCTGGGCTCCGAGGCAGCCTGGCGAAAGGCCCGGAGCTCGGGGCGGGAGAAGGAAGAAAAGGGATGGTTGGGAAAGTCTCGTGTTTCAGGCGCAGGTTGCAGATGATCTATTTCTAAGCAATGTATGAGGAGCTCAGTGCGTGGCAGACTTTGCACATCTCCAGTTGTTGCTGCTCTGGAGGGACAACAGTTTGAGACTCTCTGAGTTCAGTGGCTGTTCACACTTTCTCCTACAAGCCGATGGACTGCAGCTGAAGGGACTAAAACTCCAGCTACAGGGATGAGGAGTCACCATTTTCATAAGAGGCAGAGCACGGGCTGGCAAGAGAGCCAGTCAGCTGGCTCCACGGGGCCTGTTCACCAGGTGCTAGCTGGTGTCGTTTGGAGCCAAAGAGCAGTAAAGGCTGATACGTTCATATCATTTCCAAAGGGCCAAAGGTGACTGATTTTCCACTGGTGCAACTCCATTGATTCCAAAGAGGCTATTCCTGATTTACACCAATGTACAATTGTAAGGCCATGGCGGGGGGGGGGGAGAGGACACTGATAGCTCGGACTAGGCTCCTAACGATCGAATCCCTCTGCCTCTTGTTGATTAGGCTTTAGTCACCCCAATTATTTTAATAGCACCAGCTTGGATTCAGAGACGCCAAGGCCAGACTTTGTGATCATCTAGGCTAGAGTTACCATACGTCCGGATTTTCCTGGACATGTCCGGCTTTTTGGGCCTCAAATCCCCGTCTGGGGGGAAATCTCAAAAAGCCGAACATGTCCAGGAAAATAGGGAGGGGCCGGGGCCAGCGGTGCTGGGCCGGGGGTGCTCGGCCGGGGGCTGGCCTGGGGCCCCGGGGTGCGGGGCCGGGGGCCGGGCCGGGCCCGGTGGTGCGGGGCCGGGGTCAGGGGTTCGGGTCAGGGGGGCGGGGGTGCTGGGCTGGGGCCGGGGGCCAGGGCCGAGGGTGCTGGGCCGGGGGCTGGGGCCGGGGGTGCTGGGCCAGGGGTGCTGGGCCGGGAGCCGGGGCCGGGGCCGGCAGTGCTGGGCTGGTGGTGTTGGGCTGGGGCCCGGGCCGGGGGCCGGCGGTGCTGGCCCAGGGTGCTCGGCCGGGGGCTAGCCCGGGGCCAGCACCCCAGGGCCCGAGCCGAGCCAGGCTGACCACCGGCCCCCGGCCACCGGAGGGAGCCGCTCGGTTGGGGGGGCCAGACTGGGCTGCGCCTCCTCCCCCCCCTGCTTACCTGCTGTTCGCGGGAAGCAGGGGAGGGGGCGGAGTTGGGGCGGGGACTTTGGGGAAGGGGTGGAGTTGTGGCGGGGGCGGGGCTGAGGGCGGGGCCGGGGCCCCATGGAGTGTCCTCTTTTTGGACACTCAAAATATGGTAACCCTAAACTAGGCTGACCTCCCGCATAGCACCGACCAGAGACCTGCCCCCCAGTCATTCCTGGGAGAAGGCTCCCCCCTGCGAAGGAGCCAGTTGTGCTCCTTGTATCCAGCTGTCCCAGGTAAGTTCACTGCTTTCTATGTCCTGGAGCCACGGGCATCTCACTAGCCTCTAACTGTCACGCTCTCAGCCAGTTTGCAAGTTCTGGAAGCCATTCAGCCAGGCCAGCAGGCTAGTGTCTTCACTACAAACTTTCTGAGTTCTAGCGTGAGAATGAGCTGGAATTGGGCAGTGCTTTCAGGGGACTAGGAATGCTCCTCTCGCGTCAGGAGACACTGTACTCTGCTCCCGAGGCGGTGGAGGCTCACTGCGAATGGGGGGCAGAGCAGACGTGCTCTGCATGGGGAGTGAGCAGCGTCAGGGGCAGCAGGGACAGGGCCGCCCAGAGGATTCAGGGGGCCTGGGGCAAAGTGGGGGAGTTGTGGCGCTTATACTCACCCGGCGGTGCTCTGGGTCTTCAGTGGAATTTTGGCGGTGGGTCCTTCACTCACTCCGTGTCTTCGGCAGCACTGAAGGGCCCACCACTGAAATGCGGCCGAAGACCCGGAGCGACTGAAAGGCCCCCCGCCACTGAAATGCTGCCGAAGACCTGGACCACTGCCAGGCCAGGGCTCGTGGGGCCCCTGCGGGGCCCAGGGCCTGGGGCAAATTGCCCCACTTGCCCCCCCCCCCCCCTCTGGGCGGCCCTGAGCAGGGCAGAGGGGGCAGGTTGGGGTGTCAGGGATGGGAGGAGCTGGCTGCATGCTCTGCATGGGTAGGCGCTGAGCCTTGCTGGGTGGGCTGGAGGGTCCTACCTGCTCCCTGGCCCAACCCCCAACTCTGCGGCGACCACTCAAGCCCCTCTGAGTCCCTCTCTTGTCTCCGTCCCCCTGTACGTGTGCACAGTCACAGGGAATGACACTCCGGGGTGGCAACATAGGTCAGTCCCCACAGTATGTTCAATGCACCCCCCGGTTCTGCTGCCCCTGGTTATCTCTGCATATCAGCACAACGACCAGACCCACGCTAATGGATATCTGCTTTCACCCAGCCATGGGTCACTCAGCCATCACCCTGATTCTGGTGGTGTTCCCCCTCCAGGTTGACACCAGATGCACTCGGATATACTAAGGGGAGTTGGGGGAAAATATTGGTGATTTATTTGAGTTGTGGCAGTCAGGTAAGGCATGGAAACAGGCCATATGAACACTGAAGTATTCATTACCTCCGCAGTTCGTGTTTTAAGTACATTCTGGCCTTACTTCATGAAATACCTGCCATTTTCTTAAAATAGACTGTCTTTGACATCCCCAAGTCATCTTTAATTTCCTCAGCCGGAGTCCCTGACAAGCAGCTCTCCCGTGGGCCAGACTACGTGCGGTACAGCTAATGTATGCCAGCGTCTGCTGCCAACTTCTACAATATTGAAACAACTAGAATGTCCTGAACCCCCGACAGTTGGACTCAGTTGTGATCGTAGATACACTAGTGGGAGCTGCTGAGGTCGCACCACACTCCTTACAAAGCAGGCGCTCTCAAGATAAAGTCCACGCTTGCAGCACCTCCTGATCAGAGTTGCACAGAGGAAGCCCTTTGCCACACACTATTACAAGGAGTTGTATTGGCTGTACAAATTCCAGGAACTGTACAATATATTGAGTGCCATCCACTGGCATCTTGTTACCTATTTATATGTGTAGATAAAGCGCACTTTCAGAACTAGGCCTTCTTGGCAATCAGCTTTCTTGGAAACTTATATGCCAGCAGCGCAACAAGCTGCAGGCTAATCTTTCTCTCCCAGCGCCCGTGCGGGACCTCTCTGTCCCAGCCCAGCACGGCACTCCAGTAAGAACTTCTCTTCTAATTGTGCATCTCTAGACCGTGGCAAGCTTTGGATATTCATGAGTTTAGCTGAGCATCTGGCTACTTATGTGAACAGACCCGAACCCTTCTGGCCTCAGAATCTCGAGACCAGGCGGGAGGCAGAAATGGCAAAGATCGAGTAAGTCTCTCCTCATTTGCTCTGTTGTTTGCTGCACGTAGAGCCAAGCTGCTGCAGCCAGACAGAGTTATCCCTGTGCTGTGCTGGTGCATACTCCTCCGTTGGCTCTTAGCAATGCACTCACCCTCGACCTTGATCTTATTGAACTCTCTGTCCCCTGCTCCATGGTGCACTTTGCTGCAGCAGTCATGACACCGGGCTCAGAAGTTGCTATCTGACCCTGATAAAGGGCTTCCCAGCTTCAGCTGACTATGTTCACATTGTAGAAGAAACAAAGTGATTTCCTGCCTCGTGTTTTTTTTGGTTTGCTGTGGGGAGCTAATGCCGGGGCTGGAAGGAGGTGGGGTGAACTTTCCAACAGCAGGAATATTCATCACCTGTTGTGCTAATAAACTATGAGAGCTGAGGAACAGGAGAGATCTTAGCTGCATGGAGTCCTAGTTTTTACATTTCTGGGACAATAATTTTGCAGACTATGTGCACAGATGGTCTGCTCCTGCTGAAAGGTCTGCCTGGTTATCTTTCCAGGTAAATAAAGAAGTCTGACATATCTTGTTCTTAGATTTTAAAGGGGGTGATAAACAAACTTGCAAGAAACCAGGTAATTTCTTCATTTTACGTTGCATTTTAAAAACCTATAGACGATCCCACTTAGTGAAGTGGGTCACTTTCCATTTCCTTGATTTAATGTCACCGTTTATCCATAAATATTCACTGCTGGCACTCCATTGACACCTGTCTGATGGGGTTTTTTGTCAAACACAGCATGGAAACACATTCCCACGTAACCCGAATGAGGGGTTTGTATCATTCGCAATTGATCCAGTGTCTACATGTTGCTCTCCTCCCAGAGCTTCTCTTCCCTGGGCATTGGCCATTCCCTCCACGTGCTCTTCTGGATGGTTCAGTTTCCAGCCATGGGCACACAAAGTTCTGCACAGTCAGTGACACACACCAGACACATTCTAGCTTCCCCTGCTCCCTTCCATCGAGATGACCGTTCCAAGGCCTTTCTGACGGCTGCACAGTATGGCGCATGGCCACGCAAACGCCTCTTCACCCGGATGAGCTGTCAGGGGGCCGGAGGAGGGAGCCTGGTCTGCATGAAGTTGGAGGCTCTTGCCAGTGTGTGGACTGGAAAGGGCTGTGGCAGGAAGTTGGGAGGCAAAGACCAGGGTCAGAGGAGCACCATGTAGAGCCCCTGAAGGGCTTAGGCAGCATACGTGACTTTCTGCGAGGATCCTGGAGCAGCCGGCGGCAGCCCAGCCCCTGACACAAGCTACCGTAGCCTCAGGCCTCCTGTAGGCGACACTGGCTTCGAATAGCACCCAAGGGGTCACTGCTCCAGTGGGGACTGCCTGCCCCGGCTATCACCCTCATGCCCCCCTGTGCTGGAGGACTGGGGGCGGTGATGTAGATCTGGCGGTGCCAGTCTCACGTTACTCGGGGTTCTGATGCCAGGAAAACCCTCAGTGATGCTTAGAGCAGCGATGTGCCAACAGGGCGACGCACAGGGACCTTACTGGGCTCCAGGAGTGAGGGGGGGAGACAGGTAGACTGGAGGGGGGGGGGCGGGTAGAGGTGGTTTGGAGGTGAGAGAGGGGGTTGAATTGAGTATAGCGGAGGGAGCAGCCAACTACCCCAGGAGGGGAGCAGCTGGTCAGAGTAGCAGGAACGCGTGCTGAGTCTGACAGCAGCATTTGCACGGGGCCAGGGCAAACACTGTCACTATTGCTGATGCTGCTGGAGCACATTGCCTGTCACACGCATGTGGCACGGCACCAGGGCTAGTGTAATTAGTGCTGTCTACGTGCCTCGGGCTTCTCAGCTGAAAGGGACGTCCAGTGACACTATTCTCCGTGAGCAGTGAGTGCTCAGGTTGTTAGAGCATCTGCTCAGTGACTGGGAGCAGAGACAGAAATGGTCGACTTGCCGGTTGTTGCTGAGAGGTATCAGGTGAGACATGGTGAGGGTCTGGCTTGGAGAAGGAAGAGGAGGGCTGCAGCTATGGGCCCAATTCTCTTCTGATGCCAGCGTGTGACTCAGGGAGATTCGCTGAATAAAGAGAATGAGGCCCTCGGTGTTGCTTTTTTACAAACTCCTGTGCCGGGCTAAGGGATCGGCCTGTGTGTGCTATTAGCAGTCAAAGCTAGATGCTAATAGCCATTTAGTAGTTCATAAAATATTCCTTGCTAGTTCAGAAGCAGACAGTAGATATTTCATATGTCAGGAAGGTTGTTTCCTTCCCCCAGTGGAGATGTCATTTGCAGCTCCTGAACACCAAAGCTTTTAGCTATAAACATTCAATGTGAATAGGGTTATTTACAAGCAGAAGGGAGCTCAGCGGAATGAAATCGTAAATCTGCTCTCTTATTTCTAGTCCTCAAACAGTCTCTGCTTTATGCACTAAAATCTACCGCGGCAGAGGTTCCAGGTGCCAGTTCATGCAGGTGCAGCCGCCCCGCCATGTGCTGTGTGCTGTAGCAGTGGGGTCTCGGATACTGCCATGTGTGGATGGAGGAAGACTGGCATATCCAAGGAGCCTTGTACGGCGCAAGCACTGGAGCATCATTGCATCTTCCCTTTACTCTTCGTTCTGACGGCTCTTCAGACGCATGGCATGGATTTGTTACTGTCTGGTTCTGAACATTGGTAACGTTAATGGCTGTAGAAGAGCGACTCACTGGCTGGCATGGTCCCTCCTGTCTGGGCATGGCAAAGCAGCATCTTCTCACGTATAGTCCCACCCCTTCTGGGGTAAACCAAGTCCAGCACAACAAGAGTCCAGCGCCTCCATGTAGGGTCTTCAGCCTGATGCCAGATCCCACAATCCTTCCACTCCTTGTCTCTGAGTCTCCACACCACCTTCCTCCATGGGTGTGTAGGGAACCAGGCACTGCCCCTTCTCTGCAATCCAGCCCATGGACCCTGAAGCAAGCAGCTAAATTCTACCTACTCAGATCCCTGCTTCCTTGCTGGGCCACTCCCTACCTCAGCCTGTTTCTAGGCTTTTCCCACAGCCCTGCCTCAGGCTCACGCCATCTAGGAAGATCCTGGCCACAGCCTGGCCTTTGTCTAGGCAATCTCTGGATGTCTGCTGGGCCCTAGGCCTTCTTTCCAGGGGCAAAGACGAGAGCTGTGCTCCTCCCAGTCAGTTACTCCTCAGCCGGGCTTTCTCCTACCTCCCTCACCCTCCCGCCCGGGGCCTGACAGCTCTCCCAGCTGTCCCAGGGCAAAGCTGACTGAGTGCCCAGGCTCGGCCGCCCAGCGTGGGGTCTGTACACCCCCTCACCAGGGACGTACATCTTCACGTGTAACCTGCACAGGGCTAGTTAGAGCTTATTTCTTTCCAGTTTCACTAGATGGTCCATATCATTCTCAATGGCAATAACAGTAAACATTTGCCAGCAGTTACCAGACTGTGGTACCAGAGATTGAAATACCATTGTTACTGCTTCTTCTGAGACGGTGCGCAGTAACTCTTAGCGCTCCCCACATGAGTCAAACGCCCACAGCAGATAACTTCACCCTCATGTCTCAGCGAGAAGAATGCGAAACAGCCACGCAGAATCCTCCCAAATAAATGTCACCCAACACAGTCTGACTTTCAAAAGCTCGATTACTTTAAATTAAATCTTGTTTTAAACATCAGCAACAAACCCACTGAACTGAGAACTCTCAAAACAAACAATTCCAAAGAAAAAGATTGATGCGCATATGAAGCTGCCCTCGGAGATTAGGTTTATAATGGAAACACTCACACAGTCTTAACTGCTGTACGACCACATGAATAGTGCTGTTAGAATAGGTCCCATTTTTTCAGTGCCTCCTCAGGATATTGCCAAAAGCGCTCAGCAGGTAAGCGCAGGCATTTCAGAAGGCCATTTAGTGTAAACTGTTTGATGGTCCTTCCTGGAATTATTATTGACTGCACGAAATAGTGATAAAAGCAAGAGAGGAGCTCTCAGCTTTCTGTTAGTGTGAAAAATTAAAGTGGGCATAAACGACGTAGAGTATTCCCCTTACAGAGTTAAGGAGCTAGATGGTGTAACTTAACTGATCACAGATGTCTAACAAAGAGCAAGACATGTTTACTGATGGCTGCTAAGGTAGTAAAAGAAACCAGTTAATTAAACTGGGCATGCAGATCACTGGGCATGCAGATCATCTTAAAATTTAATGTTTTGGAGAACAGTTTAGGGACTGAGTTCCACATAGTGAAAATATGAGTCCTCTCGATTGTGCACTTGCAAACAGGTTTATGCATATGCTGCTGCATTTGCCATCATTGCAAAGTCCACATTGGCCAGCAGATAGCACACTCTGACATCTGGGTTTCTGCAATTTCCCCCTCTCCTTAGAGTAAATGCAGCATCTCAGAGATTGCTAGGAGGTAACTGCTGGCAAACTCTGACTTTAATGTAATGACAGTTGTACCCATTAAAGAAATGCAATTTGTCCTTCAGGGACCCATAGGTATGCTACAGCCACTTCAGAGCAAAAGGGCTTAGAAACCTGACCAAGGGTAGGATTTTCCAGAGCAAATCAGTGACTTACGAGCCTATGTTCATAAGTGTCTTGGGCACCTAGGAGCCTACAAACATTTTACCCAAAAGCATACTGTACAAATGAAGGGGGGAAGGGGTGTGTAAGGAAGGGGTTCCGGTCACTGCTCTGGATGGTTTTGTTCTAAGAGAAGCTTCTAGTGGAAGAGAGGAGAAGGACTGAGAAGGAGAATTTGTTCCACTCATGCTTGTTGCCAAGTGAAGATCACATCCAGTATTAGTGAACAATAGTCTCTAGCGTAGAGCTGGTCACAGTTTCTCATGCAAAAAGTTTTCCTGCCAATATACCTTATTTGACTGAAAATGGATGTTTTAGTGGGGAAATGTCAATTCCGATGTAAAAGTTTGATTTTCTAGCAAGAAACGTTGAAAGGAAAATTTAATTTTGAATTGACATTTTGAAATTAAATGACTTTTCAATAAATTTGCGTTTCAACATTTCTGATTCAAAACTTTTTGGAATGTGGAACTGGAAGGGAATGTCGGACTTTCTCACGCACAAACATTCCACCGGACAGCTCGGCTCTAGGCTTCTTTTCGGTGGCGGTGGAGCCCAGGAGAATCAGCACAGGACTGTCAGCAGGTCCTGCAGCGAGGTGGCGCTAGCAGCAATGGCCGTGCCAGACCAGTCTTCCAGCAGCTGGTTCTGTTTGTCTCACAACCCCTGGGTGGACGTGAGAGGCAGTCAGTCATTCTCACCTGTGCTCTCCTCTAACCTTGAACATTTTCACTTGAGTGGATGCAACTGTATCTCAAAACCTGGGATCAGCCTTGATGCAGCTAGTAGAAACGGACATTTTCCACATCCCAGATTCAGTTTAACATTTAGTTTCTACACAATGGCCTTATCATCCTTGAGTGCTCCTTTAGCATCTCGATCATCCCCCACAGGTTGTTTAGCAGGCTTCCTGCTTGTGATGTACTTAAAAATGTTTTGCTATTACCTTTTGAGTCTTTGGCTAGCTGTTCTTCAAATTCTTTTTTGCCCTTCCTAATTATATTTTTTACACTTCATTTGCCAGAGTTTATGCTCCTTTCTATTTTCCTCATTAGGATTTAACTTCCACTTTTTAAAGGATGCCTTTTTACCTCTCATTGCTTCTTTTGCTTTGTTGTTTAGCCACGGTGGCTCTTTTTTGGTTCTCATACTATGTTTTTTTTAATTTTGGGTACACATTTAAGTTGAGCCTCTATTATGGAGTCTTTAAAAAGTTTTGATGCGGTTTGCAGGGATTTTACTTTTTG
The DNA here is from genome assembly GCF_013100865.1 of Trachemys scripta elegans. NCBI lineage: Eukaryota > Metazoa > Chordata > Testudines > Emydidae > Trachemys > Trachemys scripta. The sequence goes on along the minus strand of NC_048301.1, from coordinate 930,625 downwards.
TGCTGTACCTTTTCATTTCTGTTTCACTAACCTCCTCATTTTTGTGTAGTTCCCCTTTCTGAAATTAAATGCTACAGTGTTGGGCCACTGTGGTGTTTTCCCCATCACAGAAATGTTGAATTTGATTATATTATGGTCAGTATTACCAAGCTAAACTTTGCACAAATATACTTTGCACGGATAAACAGACCAACAAAAAACCTCAAGTATATGGGGCGCTGAAAATAGAGTTTAAGGTCAAGTTCTGACCACAGGTACATGAGTCAACCACAGAAGTATCCTGGCAAAAACTGATGTACATAACAGATATATGAGATACATCTAAGGCTAACCTGCTTTCTTGCCTATATCTCTTTTCTTATAAATTTCTTATTTTCTTATGGGTTCGATTATTTGTTTTATTAGAATAGGTTTATAGGTTTATATTAGAGTATATTTTGGCTGTAACACAACATGCTGTATGTTGAGCTAAGGCAAGTTACCATACATATGTTTGGGACCTTTCACCTATGATGGCGATGAGCTAAAGCATAAGGTCCATATATGGCTGAGACCTTTAACATAGAGGATGTGTTAAAGCAGGTTGGCATAGGGGCTTTCCTAAGTTCATACCCCTTTAAACTTAACAAGTACAACACAACTTAGCACTTGCAAAGAACCGAAATAACCATGGAATCATAAAATCATAGAAGATTATGGTTGGAAGAGACCTCAGAAGGTATCTTGTCCAATCCCCTGCTCAAAGCAGGACCAACCCCAACTAAATCATCCCAGCCAGGGCTTTGTTAAGCTGGGCCCCATGATCATTTTCATTGCCCTCCGCTGGACTCTCTCCAATTTGTCCACATCCCTTCTGTAGTGGGGAGACCAAAACTGGACGCAATACTCCAGGTGTGGCCTCACCAGTGCCGAATAGAGGGGAATAATCACTTCCCTCGATCTGCTGGCAATGCTCCTACTAATGCAGCCCCACATGCCGTTAGCCTTCTTGGCAACGAGGGCACACTGCTGACTCATATCCAGCTTCTCGTCCACTATAACCCCTAGGTCCTTTTCTGCAGAACTGCTGCTTAGCCAGTCGGTCCCCAGCCTGTAGCGGTGCATGGGATTCTTCCGTCCTAAGTGCAGGACTCTGCACCTGTCCTTGTTGAACCTCATCAGATTTCTTTTGGCCCAATCCTCTAATTTGTCTAGGTCTCTCTGTATCCTATCCTATCCTACCCTCCAGCGTATCTACCACTCCTCCCAGTTTAGTGTCATCTGCAAACTTGCTGAGGGTGCAGTCCATACCATCCTCCAGATCATTAATGAAGATATTGAACAAAACCGGCCCCAGGACCGACCCCTGGGACACTCCGCTTGATACCGGCTGCCAACTAGCCATGGAGCCATTGATCACTACCCATTGAACCCGCCCATCTAGCCAGCTTTCTAACCACCTTATAGTCCATTCATCCAAGCCATACTTTTTTAACTTGCTGGCAAAAATACTGTGGGAGACCGTATCAAAAGCTTTGCTAGAGTCAAGGTATATCATGTCAACTGCTTTCCCCCTATTCACATCATCTCTCATCATAGAAGGCGATCAGGTTGGTCAGACATGACTTGCCCTTGGTGAATCCATGTTGACTGTTCCTGATCACCTTCCTCTCCTCCAAGTGCTTCAAAATGTTTTTCTTGAGGACCTGCTCCATGGGTGAGGTGAGGATGACCAGTCTGTAGTTCCCTGGATTCTCCTTCCTTCCTTTTTAAAAGATGGGCATTACATTAACCTTTTTCCAATTGCCTGGAACTTCCCCCGATCACCACAAGTTTTCAAAGATAATGGCCAATGGCTCTGCAATCACATCAGCCAACTCCCTCAACACCCTCGGATACATTGCATTCAGCCCCGTGGACTTGTGAATGTCCAGCTTTTCTAAATAGTCCTTAACCTGTTATTTTACCACTGAGGGTTTCTCACTTCCTCCCCATACTACCCAGTGCAGCAGTCTGGGAACTGACCTTATCTGTGAAGACCGAGGCAAAAAAAGCATTGAGTACTTCAGCTTTTTCCACCTCATCTGTCACTAGTTTGCCTCCCCCATTCAGTAAGAGTCCCACACTTTCCCTGACCTTCTTCTTGTTGCTAACGTACCCGTAGAAACCCTTCTTGTTACCCTTCAAATCCCTTGCTAGCTGCAACTCCAATTACTTTGGACTTCCTGATGACACCCCTGCATGCTCGAGCAATATTTTTATACTTCTCCCTAGCCATCTATCCAAGTTTCCACTTCTTGTAAACTTCCTTTTTGTGTTTAAGCTCACCGAAGATTTCACTGTTAAGCCAAGCTGGTGGCCTGCCTTATTTGCTATTGTTTTTGCACATTGGGATGGTTTGTTCCAGTGCCCTCAATAAGGCTACTTTAAAATACATCCAGCTCTCCTGGACTCCTTTCCCCATGGACAGAACCAGTTAGGACAGAAATAACAAATGTGATACCCAATTACAAAAGGGCCATGGTAACGAATGGATGTATGTGATAACAAGTTGAGATCATTGATACACTAACCTATAGGAAAGAGACACTCCAACATTAGTAAGATGAGGAAATACAAATAAGGAAAAGGGGGGAAATCCCCTACTGAATATGCATTGAACACAATGGCGTATTATATTATAACATAATGTGCTATAAAAGTGGCATCCCGGCCTAGGGGCGGTAGGAGAAGATGTATCCCTTGCGAGGTGCCAGGATGATGGCCACTGGTGATGATGGGGAAGGTGATGGTGATGAGGAAGCTGATGGCTAACGTTTCAGGTTGGTCTACAGGAGATGGTGTGAGTATATGGACATGCAGATGTACGTTCTGTAGTATCTCTATCTCCCTTACTGAGCTGGGGTGTTTGTGACTGTGCTAAATGTATTAATAAATTATATTTGTAAATATAGAACAGTTCCTATAGTGTGAGTGTTGCACTGTGCACATCAGGGTTCCCAACTATATAATAATTTCAATAATACTGGGCCTGATCTTGGGGCAAGAACCTGGCAACCCTCAAAGTGATAACTGGGGATTCTTCAGTAATCAATATAATTAATACATCATTTAAAGATTGGAAGTAGATTTCCCTCCCCAGTGACCTGGTGCAGCAGCCTGCCTTGGAAAATGTCAGCAAGGAATTCCCGGTGACCTCTGCTTCTCCTCTATATGCAGAGAGAGCAACAATCTCGCAGCTCATTGCTGGAGTCCACGATAAAGCAATTTCCTTCTGCAGTGGCTCACTGCCGCCCCAGGCCTGTTGTATCTTTCAGGCAGAACGAGCGGTTGCCAATGGCAGCACATTTTAGTGACAAATGATTGTAGGAGTGGCTGCAGGCCGTGAGAATGGAGTGTACATTTTCAGTTTCCACAAGGCAGCTAGCCCCTGGAACTGCAGCTGCTCAGATCTCAGACGATCTTAAGCTTCAAACCTGAGACACTGGGAAGCGCAGAAGAGAGTGAATTGCTCTGAAGTGAAACCCAGCACAGGGGTTTATGTTCCCAGGAGGTTCTCTGGCCTCTCTCCCTCCCACCCGCCCCAGGGATATGGTGGGGAATGATTTCTTCATGCAGCAGTGACCATAAAGTGGTTTCACTCACATGATAAAATCTGGTTACAGGTCTGACAAACGCATGTGCGATAATAACAATAAGCTATGCAGCCAACTCACTGCCAAAGGTCTGGCAGGCCATTCTGAGCTGACAGGTAGCTAACGTGACCAGCTGGCTAAAAGGAAGTAGCAGCATCCTAGCACTCTCCAGTTTTTGAGAGCAGTGGTTATCAGCTGTTTTAGGCTCAGTTTGCAAAGGATGATGGCTTGTTGTGACCCAGGAAATAGACTGGGTCAAAAAGATCTCACAAAACTAAGTGATTGGGCAACAAAATGGCAAATGAAATTTAATGTGGATATATGTAAAGTAATGCACATTGGAAAAAACAACCCCAACTATACATACAATATGATGGGGACTAATTTAGCTACAACTAATCAGGAAAGAGAGCTTGGAGTCATCGTGGATAATTCTCTGAAGACGTCCATGCAGTGTGCAACGGCAGTCAAAAAAGCAAACAGGATGTTAGGAATTATTAAAAAAGGGGATAGAGAATAAGACGGAGAATATCTTATTGCCCTTATATAGATGTATAGTATGCCCACATCTTGAATACTGCATACAGATGTGGTCTCCTCATCTCAAAAAAGATATACTGGCATTAGAAAAGGTTCAGAGAAGGGCAACTAAAATGATTAGGGGTTTGGAATGGGCCCCATATGAGGAGAGATTAAAGAGGCTACGACTTTTCAGCATGGAAAAGAGGAGACTAAGGGGGGATATGATAGAGGTATATAAAATCATGAGTGGTGTGGAGAAAGTGAATAAGGAAAAGTTATTTACTTGTTCCCATAATATAAGAACTAGGGGCCACCAATGAAATTAATAGGCAGCAGGTTTAAAACAAATAAAAGGAAGTTCTTCTTCACACAGCGCACAGTCAACCTGTGGAACTCCTTGCCTGAGGAGGTTGTGAAGGCTAGGACTATAACAGCGTTTAAAAGAGAACTGGATAAATTCATGGAGGTTAAGTCCATTAATGACTATTAGCCAGGATGGGTAAGGAATGGTGTCCCTAGCCTCTGTCTGTCAGAGGGTGGAGATGGACGGCAGGAGAGAGATCACCTGATGATTACCTGTTCTGTTCATTCCCTCTGGGGCACCTGGCATTGGCCTCTGTCGGCAGACAGGACACTGCGCTGGATGGACCTTTGGTTTCACCCAGTACGGCCGTTCTTATGTTCTTAAGGCCCCTCCATGACAGCAGCTTTATGCAGGCTCAAGAGTGATCAGCCAGGCCCCATAGACTTTCTTGAAGCCTCCTGTCCACAGGTATTGGACTGACCACAACACACACACACACACACACACACACAAAGGGAAATTGTTAACATGGTACATGGATTAATGCCATGAAACTACATGCAGTGGGTGAAACTCCCCTCTGTGTACAGGTGTGATGCACAGGCCATGGACTGGTCCTCGACACACCCGGGAGCTTCTCCCCATAAGCATATTAATGAGAGCAGGAGTTAGTAGCAAGTGTTGTAAAAAAACCATTGTTTCTCTTGAAAGTCCACAGGACAGCAAGATCTTACTTTGTGCTGGGAGGACAATTAGTGTTTCCATGCGTGGAATGGAGCCGCACAACACCTATGCACTGGCACTCTGCCCAGTGGTGAATCCATCAGTGTGCAACAATCGACACTCTGAAAAGTGGCTGGTGATCTGGGGCCTTGATTCTCAGAGGGGCTGCACAGCTCTCAGCACTTTGTGGAAATCAAGCCCCATTAAGGGGTCTCACTTTGAGCATCCAAAAATCACCAGTTACTTTGCAAAGTGCTGGCCTAAGACTCCATTGCACAAGGAGAAGACAGTCCTTTTATCTGGCCAACCTGCACTCAACATTTGACCAATGGTAGGGGGCCAAGGTGGGGTCAACCATGCGCTGACCTGGCCTCTGGTTCAGGGCAGGTTCTGTGGAGCAGCCTCAGCCACACAGGTTTTAACTGGCCAGGTAATCTGGCATAATGGCCTCTGTGCACTGGCAGAGCAGAGCATTGGGTCCAAAGAGGGGCCAAGAATCTGGCCTTGTTCTCATAGCTAGAAGGGTAATGTTCTACCCTTACTTCACGCGGGTGTAAGTGACTATCCAAGGTACACTGGAGTATGAAGTGTGAAGAGCCCAAGCTATCTTTCGAATGTATTCCAAGATCACTAGCTTTGTGTATCGCTCAGTCACTGACGTATCTAAGACCAGGCCTTCCACCTGATGGGAGTCCATACTGGACAAAGGTTTTCCTATCTGAGTCTTTTTCTATGCTCACAAGAAGCCATGGTAACGGTATAGCACCATGTTGTCATATGTAATAAACCAGCTGAAAGCAAGAGATCATGGATCATCTGCAATGAATTTACTGCAGCCCGGTACATTTGAAGCAGCCAATTCCAAATCTGACATTATTTGCTCACCCACTTTACCTGATGCTTGAGAGTTAAGTCTGAAGGTCACGTTTTTATAGATCTAGCTAAAGAATATTCATCAAATAATTTATATAATGGATTTCATTTTCTTTTTTCCAATACATTATTTCAATATTTTCCCCATTATTTACCCAGCCTAGAGTCGGTACAACAATTTGTGAACATTCATTGAATAATTTAGTCAATTAATTTTGCAAATCACATACACTGGAATTGTGGATTCTTCCATTCTTTGCCCAGCTCTGTTTTTTGCAAACCTTTGTACCAGGCTTCCTTGGGACCCATATGGGAATTGAGCAAAATCTGGCAACTGGTAGCTTCACAATTGTGGTGTGTGTCGGGTGAGTGAGGCCCTGTCACCTGCACAGGATTCCAGGGAAGGGACTGCTACTTTTTCAGTGCTTTGCTTTGCTTAAGGCATTGCTCCAGCTCTTCTCCCATGGACAGAGGCACACAGGGACATGTGGGGACACAAAGATTGTGGCCAGCTGCACATCAAGGAGATGACTGAGAACCAATGAAGCATCTTACCTTGCTGTTTTGAGGCTAGAGAAAAGCACAGAAAGAACTGTTGAAACACCAACTCCAAGTCACAAGGACTCAGAACTTCCTCTGCACTCACCACACTTTTCTGCCCATGGGACTATATCTCTGTGGCATGTGCCCAAACTTTGTTTTGATGAAGGTTACCACATGAACTACAAAGCCAGCACCTGCCTCTTGGAGACGAAGGAGGTTTATGTGGTAGGACTGCCTCATTTCAAACCAGTTCTACGGGCTGTGCAAAGCTTCTGTGCTCCTGGTAGGTCAGGAGGAATGTATGACCAGCATTACATTGTCGTGAGCTATCGGCATCTTTCCTACCTATCCTTGAGTGTAGACTCTGGGGATGATCTTCAGCAGCGAAAGGCCATTGTTACTGACAGACTGATTTTGCTTACCATAATATCAAGGTATTAGTATGCACAGAAATGAGCATCCACATTGAATCTCCAGACAATGCCTTGGAGGAGGCTGCTAAACCTTCCATGTCTGAGGGAGAAGACGGGAGAGTGAAGATATAAATGGAGATGGATGATGCTGTCAGGAACCAGGCCCTAGCAGAATTGTGTATGTTGGAGAAGGGAAGCCATTGCCCGAGGTATGCCAGTACTCATAAGCAGGTTTTCAACCAGTTCTTTCAAATGGTTCATTAAGTTGCAAGTTGTTAGAATGACAGTAAATGTGTTTTAAAATTTAGCTTCAGATACCTAGGAAATGACACATCTTGATACCATAGCAATGTAAGCCAGAATCGGCAATAAAGGGGAAAATGTGTTGGGTGCCTGTGTGCTAGAACTGGCGATAGCAGTCATACTAACCATAGTGAATATGCCCCTATGCCTGCTGGTGAAGAGGGTTTACAATTATACATGGGTGTGGGGAAGACAGGACACCATCATTTTAGAACTTGATATCTCATATAATGTTTTGGTTTCGAATATCATAAGTTTTATCTCTGCTGGAAGGACCCAGGGCTTTTTGATTTAAATGTTTATTTCTTGATCTTCACATCCAGCTTTCCTGGGTTAGGAAGAGACTAAAGATCCATTTACTTAGTGTAAGGGTAACGAAAATGTTCCCCACACCCTTCAAAAATCACTTTAAAATGTTCTGCACAGACATTTTGAGAATTCAGTGCCGGGGGGCTGAACCATTTGAACAAACCATTTTATTATTGATCAAGGAGTTTGTATGGTGATAAATGCTAAAAACAACAATAAATACTCAGCTGTAATATACAACATATGCATGAAAAAAAACAAAATGCAGAGCAGGGAACAACCTCTATATATACATACAACCTTAGCAAAAGTGACACCATCCCTTATTCCTACATGATCACCAGTACAGATCTTGGCCTCTCAGAGTTGGTAAGACAACTCCCACCTGTTCCTGCTCTCTGTATGTGTGTATATATATCTCCTCAATATATGTTTCACTTTATATGCATCCGAAGAAGTGGGCTGTAGTCCACGAAAGCTTATGCTCTAATAAATTTGTTAGTCTCTAAGGTGCCACAAGTATTCCTGTTCTTTTTGCAGATACAGACTAACACAGCTGCTACTCTGAAACCAGTACAGACTAACATTCATAGAATATCAGGGTTGGAAGGGACCTCAGGAGGTCATATAGTCCAACCCACTGCTCAAAGCAGGACCCATCCCCAACTAAATCATCCCAGCCAGGGCTTTGTCAAGCCTGATCTTAAAAACCTCTAAGGAAGGAGATTCCACCACCTCCCTAGGTAACCCATTCCAGTGCTTCACCACCCTCCTAGTAAAAAAGTTTTTCCTAATATCCAACCTACACCTCCCCCACTGCAACTTGAGACCATTGCTCCTTGTTCTGTCATCTGCCACCACTGAGAACAGCCGAGCTCCATCCTCTTTGAAACCCCCCTTCAGGTAGTTGAAGGCTGCTATCAAATTCCCCCTCATTCTTCTCTTCTGCAGACTAAACAATCCCAGTTCCCTCAGCCTCTCCTCATAAGTCATATGCTCCAGACCCCTAATCATTTTTGTTGCCCTCCGCTGGATTTTTTCCAATGTTTCCACATCCTTCTTGTAGTGTGGGGCCCAAAACTGGACACAGTACTCCATATGAGGCCTAACCATCATTCACATGGACTGGAGAAGAAATGATAACTGAATCACAGTGAATATTAACAAACAACCCAGGCATCATTTTGTGATGAACTCATCTGACTTATTGCATTCACAACTTGCTTTTTCCACAATGGCCAGGTCACTTAAACATATGTGAAAACACAATATCTGCAAACCAAGCAGTGATTTCCAATATGATAAAAATCTCTTTGCAATGTCATATATTAAAAACAACTGGCACTGCATAGATATAGAATGAGATTATTTCTATTTATGAGTCAATTGAATGGATTTGATAATTATTTAGCAAGCAGGCATTTCCAAATTACATGAAACTTGCTTCAGTCAGAATTCTGCATAGCCACCAACACTTTTCATTCTCTGATACCCGTTTTGCTGGTAGAATACTTTTAAAATGTTCCCTTGTTGCATCCATTTCCGTTTGTTGGAGTGACACATTCTTTAGCAGCATTCCTAGACCATAAATTGGAGTCAATTGGCCAAACACTCTTCTGAAATAAGTGAGTAAAATTCCATAGAAGTCAATGGAGCGGTGGCCATTTACTGCAGCAAAGAATTTGCCTCCATATCTCCATGGTGATATTCATACTGTTTCTAAACAAATTAAATTACACATGGAAGAAGTGGTACCCTTCCCAAGACCCACAGTCCATGATAGCTGAAAATTAGTAAGGTTTCTGTAATATTTTCTTATAGGTACTTCCACTGCAGAGAATTATTCAACAAGTATCTCTGTGCTGAAATAAAGTGAGAGAGACAAGTGTCCCTCCAGGACATCACAGCTGCCTGGAGCCCTTCTCTATATATTCATTCCAGTGTAAATTCTTCTTTTTTAATTTGCATAATACATATACCCTCTCTCTATATAACTGAATCTGTGAGAAGTTCCACTGTAGTTGTCTTGCTAAAGAGATTGGACAAGGTTCTATTTAATATGCCAAAACCTTTGAGATTGTTTTGATTTCCTTCCAATAGTTAGCTGGTAATCCGATTAGTATCAATAGAAAATGCCAAGTCATTTTCAATAAAAAATATATTAAGAACAGACAAAACTTCTGAAAGTAATGTTTAATGTGCTTAGATCCTTGACAATTTCAGTGTATGCAAATAAGATGCTAAAATTTCAACTTTTTTGATGTTGCAAACTAGACTTAGGTCTTTTTAATTTTCTGAAAACAACAGCTTCCCACAAATAGCAGAGAACATCATATTAAGCTTCCAGGAATATTCAGAATTAAATCTTGAATAAAAAAAAAGATCACGACTTACCTAGACAGAAGTTCACTTCATCTTCTGCCTTCTGTCTTTCTTTGCTCCAGGGACAGGCAGGAGCTCAGAGAAGATCAGCTGAACATTCTTCTTCTTCAGCATGCTTCTGAGTTCCCTGGAGTCATATATTATCTGTTAGCTATCCCATAATACAGTGTCATTAGTGTCAATCAGGGGCGGCTCCAGGCACCAGCGCTGCAAGCGTGTGCCTGGGACGGTAAGCCGCAGAGGGCGGCAATCAGGGAGCCTTCGGCGGCATGCCTGTGGGAGGTCCGCCGGTCCTGTGGTTTCGGCAGCAATTCGGTGGTGGGTACGCTGAAGCCGTGGGACTGGCGGACCTCCCGTAGGCACGCCGCCGAAAGCACGCCTGACTGCCATGCTTGGGGCGGCAAAATACATAGAACCGCCCCTGGTGTCAATAAGAACCATCAACCACAGATCCTTCTCCATTGACTACACAAGTCTATCCAGTCTTAGATTAATTCAGGGGCATTTTTATTCTGATTTCAGCACGGTTGTACAAAAGGGCTGGAGAGCTCCACTCCACTCAAATCCCCCAAGCAACCAGCTGAGGAGAGGAGAGGGGAGGAGAGGAGAGAGCTCTTGTTTGCACCAGCCAGGATCGGGAGGACTCTACTGAATGAAGTTACAAGGTGATGGCGTGGCATCTGGCAGTTGCTTTGTGATATTTTCATCATAACCGTGAAGCAACAGATTCTATATGTGGCTATGTTGTGAAGTGGTGATGCAATGGCACAATGGAGATTTCTCCATGCAGTATCAGGATATGGACATTGCTGAAGTTGATTTGCACTGTGTTAGCCCCTAGAGGCCCCGTCAAGGGTCCCATAGTGCTAGGCATATCTGCCCCAACACGTAATGCAATTCCAGATAAGCAGGGTCATTGCAATCTAGCTGCTCAACCATTGCCAAATGTGTTGCCAAGATGGATTTGTGCCCAAGGCCTTGCTCATTTGTTGGCTGAGGGCTTGCTCCTCCAAACACCCCCATACACATGCTCCAGGTGTTTTTCTGGGATAGGCTCACTAAACTATCATGAGCTACAAAGCAGCTCAAACAGGTGCTTAATGCTTGAGTCAATTAGAGATGGGCAGGAAACAGTTTTCCCAATCCTTGAATATTTTTGAAATTTCAAAAAAAAAATTCCCATCTCTAATTGAGATGAAAAGTTGAAATCTCAAAGATCTTCACAGACCGAAAACCAAAGCAAAACAAACAAAAATCCTTTCAGGTCAATCAAAGCTTTTTGGTTTGGATACTTTTGACCTTATTATTTTATTTACTAATTTGTTAAAACAAACAAACAAACAAACAAAAAACCCACCTGTGTTTATTTAGCTTATCTTCCAATGCAGAAAATCAGTTCAAATCCAGACCCTGGAATTTTTTGTTTAAAAAATGTCAAAGGAAATGTTGGGGAGGGAGGTAACATTTTCTCAAATTGGGAGATTCATCGAATGCAAGACAGGAACACTCAAAATGCAAACTTAGCTTTTCTGGAGGTACAGTAAAGTCTGCATCATTCTTGTATTCCCCCATTCATTTCTTTTTCACATGCCTCTGGGCCACCTGGTGCTTGCCAGGCCCTACGTCACAGAGCCAAAATACCGCACAGCATGTGCATTGAAAACACGTTTCGTTGAAAAATTCCTGACCATCTCTGGTGTCATGAGGCACTCCCTTACTGAAAGCCAAGCAAGTGCGTGAGTGATTGGCGCGTCAGAGCCCGAGTCCTTTTTCAGCTCTTCCTTAGTCTTCTGACCATGAGATTAGAAAGCACAAAGTGAGGTCAGCACGAGCTGCTAAAAATACAGGCTTAACTTTCGGTTCCTTTCCCCTAATCCACCGTAGAAAGGAACCCCGGCTGGGCTCTGAGCTTACATCTCTAGCTTCAAAAGGAAAGCGAGCCGTATGATAAAAATGAGTGTAAAATGGTCCTGTTACCTAATGTACCTGTTCATCATTGTTAACCAGGAGTTTGTAATAAATCTGTGTGAGGTGCAGCTGGTGGTTTGATTGTACAGTACCAAGCAAAACAGGATATGGAACTTTTCAGTGTTTTTCACTAGAGGATAATAAATAGGCTCATTACAAAACTGCAGTTCAATCAAGTAGTGCGGAGGACTTCATAAATCACAAGAACGAAGCTCTCATACATCATTAGAACACCAAGAATGAATTTACTTTTAATTATCAATCTCTTTCTTCAAATCCATTATTTTAATGCATCTCGAAAACACGTATTTTGGGGCAGCAAAGTATCAGCTAAACAGAAACGCACTGAGATAAATGAAACCCTGCTGTAACTTCCATGTCTTCAGTAGTTTCACCAGGGATTAATACAGCCCATCAGCACGAAAATTACCCCAGCTGTAGAACTATTAGGAAATAAGTATCCCTTTAAAACCTCTGCGTGGCATTATTCTGACAGCCAGACAAACAAAAGCACAGGGGAATTATCTCTGTGTTTGTAACCCTGGGGAGTTGGATGCCTCTGCACTCCTAGCTCAGGGAGAGGCACAAGGCCCTGGGAAGTAGAGTGCCGGTCGCTAGGCAACCAAGAGGGAGAGAGGAGAGGCACTATTCCAGCGATAGGGCCCCGCTGGCTGGGGAGGGTGGCAGGTGCATGGGTGGCCGTCAGCCGCCTGCTCAGGGGAGAGCAGTGTCTCAGAGGGAGGGAGATTGAGTTCAGATGATGGACGAGAAAGCCTGGGAAAGGAGAGCTAGCCTGACCAATAAGCTCAGTGAGACGCCCGCCCCTGGGAGTACTGGGAGAGTCTGGGTGGGGGGTGCCGGGGTGCATGCAGGGTCCCCCTGAGAACTGGCCTCTGGGTTCCTGGCAGCAACATCCCTCACCTTGGTCCTTTCCCTCTTCAAGGTAACTCCCAGTTTGTCGGATTGTGTTGGAGCCAGGCAGGCGCTGGAGATAAACCAGTCACCACGAGGCCAGCGCTGCTCCGGCTGCCAGGCCAGGCCACCCGCCTGCTGTGAGCGAGTCTGAGCTCTGACCTAGGCGTTCTCATCATCTTCCCCTGAGCCCCGCATCCCTCTGTGGTGAGCAGCAATCTCCGCACGGGAGCAGCCTGACTCCTGTCTGAAGAGGACGCCTGCCAGCTGCGAATGCCAGCCCCTCCTCAGCTCACCGCCTGGGGGCCAGTCCCTTAGTTACCTGCAAGACCTCCATTCCCTGCTCTGTGCTTGGGGATTTCATTCCCTATTGTCTATTAAAGCTCTGGAGTGTCTTACCATCATATCCCATGTGTGAGTCTTTGGGGCCAAGTTCCTAATCGCTGCTACAGAAGATATCATTTACCAGTTTAGTAAGGTCCCCCGCGGAGTACACGTACCAGAGGGACATTTCAATCTTGCTGTATCAGATCATGGGACTGGAACCTTTGGGTCAATTCATGGCTATTACCAGCGTGGGAAGGGTACCGGTAACCCTGAGAGTATTGGTTTTCCCTGTTCTGTCATATGTACTTCCTGCTTAATACAATTACTCTGTTGATGATATACTGTGAGTTCGAGTTACTCCTTGGGAATCTCCAACTCTCTGGCATGTTGTGGGGGTTGTGTTGTGGTTAGAATTTCCCTTCCAAGCTGCCCAGCTGACCCTGCCAGGAAGGGGTGAGAGGGTGGAGGCCCTGCCATCTCTGGGACAAGACTAGGGAAGTTACATCCTGCTGAGCAGAAGGCAAGATCCAAAGGAACCCTGACCTATCCTGCAAAACCTGTGAGGAGATAATTGTTCAAGGAGGTAAGCAGGTGACTGGGGTGCTACATATTAATATACTGCACGTCGACAGCCAGGTAGAAAGAATTAGTTGAGATAAAGTTATCATTCACTCAAACTGCAAATTTAACTTTTTTGAGATTCAGAAAGATCGTTATAACTCTTTCATTCCTTCCTTCTTTCCTTTTTCTCATGCCTCTTAACTACCTCGCCTGTTCCAGGGCTGAAGTGGAAGTCCACGATATCCCAACACCAGGTGAGAGTCTGCTCTCATGCTATTGCTAGCCTCGGCAGAATGTGAAGTCCCAGAAACCTTGTGAGGGGGGGAAAAAAAACAAAAAACAAAAAAACCTACCCTCAAAATATTTCCCACCTCATTTTGCAGGCCCAGGCAGCTTGGGGAGTTCAGATTTTGGGATTCTTCGCCCCACTCAACCAGACTTCAGGGTTACCCCTCATTATTTTATACCATTTAATGCAATGGAAAAAAATGTAATTCTGAAACTCAGAAGCAACAGTGAGATACTCCTAGTTGCTGGCCAGCTGGAAACAGTGCCAGTGTATTCTCTCTGGTCCCATTGAAATTGGTGGTAAAACTCTCATGGATACCAATAGGAGCAGGCCCAAACATCTGCAGCAAAACCAGCCTGAACTGCATCAAGGCTTGAAACTTTGACTTTCTCACCTTGAAATTATACTGAACGATGAACTGTGAACCCACAGCATCTCTGCTGATGGAAGAATATCCATCACCCACATCAATCAGCCAGCTTTTCAAACCTTCCAGGAGAGAAAGTTATTTCTAGTAAAGTACAGCATACAGAGTGGGTAATTAGTTAATTAAAAAACCCAGCACCCTGTGTCTCTCTGCAAAGAGTGTTGGAATACTTGAATGGGTAAGTGAAAATTAAAAACCTGCTTGTCAAGTGCAAAAAATGGAACTCCAAGCCCAGCTTCATTAAGAGAAATCCATCTTTTACACTCTTACCCAGGTTTGACCTATTCTAAACTCTCCTGTGAATCTGGTGATATTAGTCCCTGTGAGGTGTGGATGGGGTAATTTATACATTGTGATTTCATACTAGGAACAAGGCCATTAACTCACTTAACCTCGTTTCTAGGCTTTAAGTAAAAGGTGAGTTTATTAAATTTCTCTGCTGCCTAGAATGCCCCATAGTTTAGACCGGGCAACTATTCAAAGAGAAGAAGTTACTAGCCTTTTGTCTCTTTTGTGTTCCTGAGTTTGTCATAAACAGAATTTGGTGTGCATTAGGATATGTGTGTTTGTTGCGTCTGATGTGCCCAGACTGTACTGCTCTCAAAGTGTTTATTGCTACCAGGGCTTTGAGTATGTGCTGTTTAATTCTGTGTAAGTCAATTTCAGCGTCACTCGACAAACCCTCCCAGAGCCAGAATTCCTATGCACACATTGGCAGGAATATTTGTGTGACGTTTGCCTTGTAAACAAAAATAGAAAACTGATGAAAAGGGTCAAAGTCAGAGCAGCTCCTGTAAGCCAGGCTGCCTAGGACAGGGGCTCCCTGGCAGAATCTAGCACTGAATGTGCATTTTATTCAAGCAAATTCTAACAGGGTTGTGTACCCCTTTTGAGCCAGGGGGGCTGGGTAGCAGCCAGCCCTGTTTGGAGACACGCCCAGCAGGCAGGTGCTGGGAATCATCTGACCAAGCTGGACAGCATCTCCTGATTGGGTTTGATGTAGCCAGCCAGGGGATATAAAGGAGGGCCCGGGCTTGCTGAGGGCTGTTGGGAACAGGGGAGGGGTGGGACTACAAGCTGCTGTGGCTGCAGGCTCTGTGGCCCTCCTTAAATGGGGAAAAGGTCCAGCCTGTTAAACCACAGGAAGCTGGAGGGGCCTATGATCTCAGCTGAGTGCAAAACTGTTGATGTTGTTCCCCATTTTGGCACCTGTATGCTAATGAATAAATAGGGCTCTGAGGCAAGAAACTAAACTGGGCCTGGCTGATTGTTTGGCTGAGGCAGGTGCACCAGCCTACACAAGGACTTGCTAGTCCCAGTGACCGTCCCGCTCCGGCAATAGTTGGCAGTACTGCAGTGATGGGCTGTGGCTTGCTCAGCCCGCTCCCGTCTGTGGGGACTGGCTGATCTTGTCGCGCTCTGCCAGTTCATGAGCAGTCTTTTCCTGAATTTTTTTTTTTTTTAGTTGAAAGCTGACTGTACAGTGGGGGCTGAATTAGAGCTCCTTGGTGAAAGGTTTCCCAGTTAAAAAATATTTGAGCTGTTGCAATGGAGCCAGACTACCCAGTTTAAAGCTCTAGTCTACATGTTTTCATCTCTCATTATAATTCACCACATCTTGAATGCAGCCTTTTGCTCAACCCTACCCCCTTTCGTTTGCTTGACTGTTCACAAAGATTTCTGAAAGAATAAATATTCATAGATTTGTTTGGATGAAATAATTCCACATTACTTCTTTGGGGGTGTTTCAAGCAATCTCTCATTACTTGTGTCTCCGACTGAGTACCAACTAATAGGCAGATTCCAAATCTAATACTATCAGTCAGTCCATCCTTTCAAAGACTAAGCCCCAGAGCTACCAGTTGGCAAAGTTAAAACTCAGTGTTCCAGTTTGCTAAGTTAGGATAGCTCTATTTAATTAGGGATTTCATGGAGTCCCTTTTCTTTCTAATCCTTCATCTACAAAGCTTTGCATTAACACAGTGCTGTCATGAAAAGGAGAATACTTTTCTTTTCTCCCCCGCCCCCCCAGGAACACTGACTTCTATTGCTCAAGGGAGTGGAGAACGCATACATGTGACTGAATAATTTCACAGAGGACATGATATTTCTTCAGCAGTGTAGTATCAAAATAATGAATGGCCAGTGCTTGGTTCTGTAGCTGTGGAACTGAGATGGGCAGGAGGCTGAGTGGTGTGGCGCAGGGGTTTAAAATGCATTCGGTTTAATGGCGTGGGCTCATGATTGCTCACCTTTATGAGGAGGGATAAGAATTTAAGAACTTGCCTGGCAGCCAGTAAACTGGGTTTAAAGACCAGTTCTCAAGGTAGGTCTCACCTCCCTGCAATGTCCTCTTCATAGCTCTGCCTTTGCCCCCGTGGAGATGAGGCCAACAGCTGGCCAAGTAAGCAACTCCCCAGTGGAGCTTCCTTTGTATATGTTTTCATTTTGGTGATTTTTGCTGCAACAAAATTTTGTTTACACTGATGTCTGGGGACTGACGTGCAACCCTTACCCAGGGCGCATGGGCAACAGAGACTGTGGTGTTGGATCAGACATCCCGTGTGAAGCAAACACTCCTCCTCAGAAATGTTGATGTAACCTAACCCTGAGGTGGTGACAAACTCTGATACATGGATTTGACAAGCACATAGGCTGAAAGACAGAAGCAGGAGACTCCTTCTCCAGACAGACCAGGGGAGGCTATGAGGTTGATCAGGGAGAGGTGAAAAAGGGACTTGATTTCTAGAGAGGTAAAATCTTCTTTTCTCTATCGCTAAGCCGAGGGGAGCTGCCTGACTGATTTTGCAAATCAGTCACATGAGATGTGTTGTCACTGCTGTGCAAACCAATTCTTTGGTTTGACTCCATTTTCTCCCTATCTTTAACAAATCTTGTTTTCAGGGTGACTGCTCTTCTATTGGTAACTTGATTCAGGCGTCCCCAAAGAGGCGAGAATCCCTCTAAAGAGAGGGGAGGCCGGGTAAGGAATTCCTGGAGTCTGACCCCTCCATTCATAGTCTCAAGCAGACATGGCTTGTCTTCTCCCAATACTGTGTATCTCAAAGCCTGTGGCAGGCAGAGGGGAGAAACCCAAAGAGCAAGGAGGAGACAGGTCTGAGGGTGACAGTGTGACAAGAACACATTTCTGACCCAGTCTTGCAAAGCTCAGACACGTAACGTTTCCGGATGAGTTTTAGCCTTTCCCCCACATTTGTGTGGGTCTGTGAGGCTGACTGAATAGCACCTCAGGCCAGATCTTCTGCTCCAGGCCAGCTTGTTTGCAAAAATTCAGGGATTCCAAGAGTCCGGAAAGCCGCTTAGGGAAGCAGCGGAGGCATTCCAGCATGGGGGCATCCCCAGAGGTTCTGTTTTCAAAACAGAAAATTCATTGAAACTGACACTGACCTGGGAACAGTTTTGGATTCCACAAATTGGCATTTTCTGACCAAAAAATTCTCGAACAGCTGTATTCCATACCCTCTGTTCCCAGCTACAGGAAGCAAAGCAGTGGGAAACTGGCCCTCGAAGGCTAATTCTGACTGTTAAGAAGGAATTTTAGTTTTCAGAAACTGTCACCAATAAATAGCTCAGGGAAAAGCAGATTTGTTTTAGAAATGCGTTTTCCAAACAAAGCTCTTTTTCCTTTACTGGAACGAATGTTTTAATAGTTTTGAATGCGGCACTGATTAGAAAAATGCAACTCTTTCAAACATCAGCTTTTCAAGGGGGGAAATAGCTTGTCCCTGGATTGTGGCAACTTCAAGCAGCCAGCCAGCCAAGGCAGCTTTGCAGCGAAGCAGCCAGTATTCTGAGAAATAGAAACGCTTTCGGCTTCTAAGGAGCTTACGCACGCGGCTTGTTTATATGTCGTTAACTTAAACTGGATCAAAGACAAATAGAAAAATAACATACAGTTCTGATAAATGTGAAGAGCTTCTAAAGATTTGATTTGCATTTACATGCACAGTGTTAAATATCTACTCCAGATATTGGGGACAACACAAACTGGAGCTGTCTTACTCTTATAATTATAGTGTGACTGGAGCTGGTCATATGGCCCAATTATTTTCTTTTAATTAAAAAGTTGTTTTTCCAAAAGCATAAATGGACTTTCAGTGCCTAGTTCTCATTTCAGCTGGGTCTCTTGACTCCCACTTCAGTGCCCTGTCCTCTCTTAGGCAGCACTGCCTTTCTGTTCATCATTTTCTTGTTAAGCTATGTCACTGCCTTTATGCATGGAACATTCACCTTCTGTGTGTGTGTGTGTGTGTGTGTGTGTGTGTGTGTGTGTGTCTGTGTAGCGTTTAACATGTTCAATGCGTACTGCACACACCCTATGCAACGTAACATTCTGCTAAGAAACTTTTACAAATTCTTTTGGTTCCATAGTGGGGTTTATGTTTTTCTGCAATTGGCAAGCAGAGGCAAAAAGGGAGCTGAAAGTTGAGCCGAGATTCAGCAATAACTATTGTAACTTATCAATTCATGAATTCAGGGCAGATTTGAATATTGGCAAAGGTGAAGCTAGTGACTTAGGGGAGTGAAATTCCCAGGCCAGGCTGGCAAGTTCACAGTTCCAATCATCTGCAGGAGAAGAGTCTTCTCGCAGCTGAGGTGGATGTCTGGATAAGTAGTAGGTGTAGCCACGTCCATCGCTGGGTTTTATTCAGAACCAACATCTAACACTGGGGAAATCCAAGACAAGACAAGGGCTGCTGAGGTTAACACTGTTCATCTGATCCCAAGAACTCATAAATAATGCAAACTGCTGCCTCCAATGACATGAGCCATCTCTATGTTCCACAGGCCCCACAGGGTCTCATTTGCGCCTTCTTTATGATTGGAGAACAACTCAGGTTCTTGTGAATTTACCTCCTGATGCCGGCACGGAGGCAGTCATTTGTCTGTGGTGCTGCACTGACAGAGCATCCCTGTTCGTAAGGGCAGTCAGCTATAGAACAAGCTACATTAGGATGTGGATACACTGCTCCATGACTAGAAACAGAAAAGCAAAAAACAAACAAACGACATAAATCTTGGACCTGCAATATAATGAACAAAAGACATCCAAATGTGCCTAGTTTGTTAATGACACTGAAAGTTGGTCTGACTACTCCCAAAGGTCCAGGGTGCTCAGACTTGTAGTGGATGAGGTTTTCTACCACTTCTTTAACTCAGGCTCTGTCCAAAAGTGAGACCAGATATTCTTGCACCTGGACAGCAAAATAAGCCATGTATCCAGGCTCTGCCCCTGTGCCTGGACTTCTGAGTGGTTTGACTGATGAACTGTGGAGAAAGAAGTGAGCTGAGGTTGGCTGAGTGGATAGGAGTTTGAAGAGAGACAAGACTATTGTTCTCTTCCCTTCCGTGACACCAAATAATTTAACATGCTCTCTGACCAGTCAAAGTCATGAGTCAGTCATCAACTTAGTGCATGTCTGCTAAGCCCATCATGAGCAGCGGCAGCTCTGAAGCTGGCAGCATTCATTCAGATTCATTTCTCCTGCAAGATTGTTCATTTTAGTCTGGCATGTTTCATGCCTGTAAAACCCTGAATCTCATACACCGGCTAAGAGACCCTCATGGTCTGGCGTCCGGCTGCTGCCTCTCCAAAGCCTGTGTTAGAAGGGTCACTGGTGAGTTAATGCAATGTGTCTCAGAGCACTGTTGCCAAAAGACTTGGCTGACACTCAGGATTTCCAGATCCAGGACATTTTGATATTTGGAAATTTGGTTTGTTCCTCTTCAGGGGGCTGGAAGCTCTGAGGGCCCCAGACTGAGGAGCCTGGAGCCCAGATTCGGAGGGCCCCAGCCTGAGCCGGGGTTCTAAGGGCTTCCTGCCGCGGGGCTGCCCTAGAGCCAGGGACCTGGGAAGCCTGCCAGGAAACCACCCTGGCTGTGATTTGACAAGAGTCCATCAAACCCGAGATGTTTCTGAAACCACAAGAGAACTCAGGGGCGTGCCGCCCGTATGTCATGGAGGGAACAGAGCAGGGCCAGCTTGGGAGACTTGCCAAAGCACTACTTGAAGGGACTGCAATAGTCCGAATCCTTTTGATTTTTAGCACTTGCTTGGTGCTCAGACTACTCTGATAATTCAAACTGGCTCCGAGCCCGGGGTGCATGTGGTGATGTAACTGCTGGGTATGGCTTGGTTCCTGTCTTGCACCTTTACATTTCCAGGTCTCTGCCTGCAGATGGCAGCTGCTGTTTCACCAGGCAGAGCTGATGCAACGCATTACAGAGGAGCCGTATGGGGCCAGAGCCTGAATCCGTGCACAGGACCCAATTGCTGTAAAACTGCTTTAACCGATTGGGGGAATTCCCAGCTTGTGCATCTCCACTGCACTCCCTTCCAACCCCCCAGTCCTGCAAACCAGGGGTGTGGGGGCTCCCCTGGCAGAGAGGTAGGGGCTGGTACTGGGGGAGCACACGTGGCGTACCCAATCTCTGCCCCCTGCCCCCTGCTGAAGCACAATAAGTAATAAATCAAAATAGCTAAGGCTGCAAGTGTGTGGGAGTGTGAGAACAAAGAGCTCTGGGTAAACCTTGGGACGGCCAGACACTGCCCCCCCCTGGAGTCAGGCCCAGCAAAGGGACGTGTTCAACACTGAACACAGCCCTTGATTCTCTGTCTCTCTGCCCCCTTTGCGCTGCTCCAGCAGCTGTCCCCAGGGGTGTGAATGAGAGAGACGAGGACGGGGCAGAGATGGCGGCACAGGGGACTGTGCCAGCGAGGGAACGCTGCAGTGCTTCGTCTGTTCACTGGCCCTAGGACTGGCGGTTTGGCATCTGTTCAGTAGGGACTAGATGACAAAACCGCAGTGAACACACTCATACTCTCTGACCTCGGCTAGACTGGGGACGCTGCTGTATGTGGGGGTGTCAGTCACCTGAGGCCAGCGCAGTTACCTGCAGTTACGCTGGTGCCACTCCGAGCAATAACCTGCTGTGCCTACCAGGCTTCCAGCCTGCGCCATCTTTCAGCGCAGTAGATGCAAAGATAACGAGCTCTGCCAAGCACCTGCAATGTTTAGCAGATGCCGACTCTTGCTGGGACGGGGTGTGTGGGTGGGTGGATGGAATAAGGATGTCATCTCATTCTCAGACTGTGGGCTGGAACTACTCAGCTCTACCCGGCAGTTCTCTTCTCTCATCCCGTTTCCTACCACTCCTTTTCATAACACAGGATCACATCTGCTTACTACCCATAGTCCATCTTCCTTCAATTAAACCCTGTGCATATACCGGCCACCCCGAACTGGGTTCCCCAGTGTCACCTACAGCCAGGAATTCTTTGGTTAACTTTCTGATATAATTGAAGAGCAAGGAAAAGAATGTGTCTGAATCTCATAATCAGAATCCTTCCGGGGCCATCTGATGACACTTAGGCCATGAACAGGCTCTGCCATCCCTGCCTATCGTGGGACACTCTTTGAATCTTCTGTGTTGTTCAGTCCCTTAAGTCTTCCCTCTCTAAGTGACAGGTTTCAGAGTAACATATATATGCATCCGAAGAAGTGGGCTGTAGTCCACGAAAGCTTATGCTCTAATAAATTTGTTAGTCTCTAAGGTGCCACAAGTACTCCTGTTCTTCCTCTCTAAGTGGTGTTCGATGGAGGGGTTATTTCATAGATTCATAGATTATAGGACTGGAAGGGACCTCGAGAGGTCATCGAGTCCAGTCCCCTGCCCGCATGGCAGGACCAAATACTGTCTAGACCATCCCTGATAGACATTTATCTAACCTACTCTTAAATATCTCCAGAGACGGAGATTCCACAACCTCCCTAGGCAATTTGTTCCAGTGTTTAACCACCCTGACAGTTAGGAACTTTTTCCTAATGTCCAACCTAGACCTCCCTTGCTGCAGTTTAAACCCATTGTTTCTGGTTCTATCCTTAGAGGCTAAGGTGAACAAGTTCTCTCCCTCCTCCTTATGACACCCTTTTAGATACCTGAAAACTGCTATCA
>NC_048301.1:764717-898436 GCF_013100865.1 Trachemys scripta elegans | reverse complement strand
TCTATTAGGGATGGTCTAGGCGGTATTTGGTCCTGCCATGCGGGCAGGGGACTGGACTCGATGACCTCTCGAGGACCCTTCCAGTCCTATAATCTATGAATCTATGAATCTATGAATATCTCTCTATCAGTGTTATAGAGGGCGAACAATTTATGAGTTTGCCCTGCATAAGCTTTATGCAGGGTAAAACGGATTTATCTGGGTTTAGACCCCATTGGGAGTTGAGCATCTGAGTGCTAAAGACAAGCGCACTTCTGTAAGCTGTTTTCAGGTAAACTTGCAGCTTTGGGACAGGTGATTCAGACCCTGGGTCTGTGTTGGAGCCAGACGGGAGTGTCTGGCTCAGCAAGACAGGGTGCTGGAGTCCTGAGCTGGCAGGGAAAACAGAAGCGGGGGTAGTCTTTGCACATCGGGTGGCAGCTCCCAAGGGGGTTTCTGTGATCCAACCCGTCACAGATGGCAGG
Organism: Trachemys scripta elegans; assembly: GCF_013100865.1. Classification (NCBI taxonomy): domain Eukaryota; kingdom Metazoa; phylum Chordata; order Testudines; family Emydidae; genus Trachemys; species Trachemys scripta. Next base: position 897,972 of record NC_048301.1, on the reverse strand, counting down.
AGAGAGATCACCTGATCATTGCCTGTTAGATTCACTCCCTCTGGGGCACCTGGCATTGGCCACTGTCGGTAGACAGGATACTGGGCTAGATGGACCTTTGGTCTGACCGGTACGGCCTTTCTTATGTTCTTATGTTCAGTTCATTTGCAAATTTGACACCATCAGCTCAGGATTAAACAAAGACTGTGAATGGCTAGCCAACTACAAAAGAAGTTTCTCCTCCCTTGGTGTTCACACCTCAACTACTAGAAGAGGGGCTTACCCACCGTGATTGAACTAACCTCATTATCTCCAGACTGATTCTTGCCTGCATATACCTGCCTCTGGAAATTTCCATTACATGCGTCTGACGAAGTGGGCATTCACCCACGAAAGCTTATGCTCCAATACATCTGTTAGTCTTTAAGATGCCACAGGACTTTTTGTTTCTTTTTACAGACCCAGACTAACACGGCTACCCCTCTGACATATGAGGAGAGACTACAAAGATTAAGACTGTTCAGATTATAAAAGAGATGACCAAGGGAGGATATGATAGAGGTCTATAAAATCAGGAATTGTGTGGGAAAAGTCAATAGAGAAGTGGTATTTATCTTTTCACACACTAGAAAAACCAGGGATCACCCAGTGAAATCATCCAGCAATAGGTTTATTATAAACAAGAGGAAGGGCTTCTTCACAAAATGCACAAATAACTTGTGGAACTCATTGCCAGGGGATGTTGCAATGGCCAAAATTAAAACTGGGTTCAAAAAATAATTAGATAGCCATGGATGGACCCATCCTCCATCAACCTATTAGCCAAGAGAGTCAGGGACTCACCTTCACATTTGGGGTGACTGAGCTCTGACTAACCAAAGCTGGGAGTGGAAGAAAGAGGTTGATCACTCCATAATCTCCCTGTATGTACCTGGGCTTTCAGAACAGACACATCAACAATATAGGAGATATTCAGAACTGTTAGAAGCAGATCCCTTTGGTGAAAAACCATCTGGGCTCAGGGAAAGGCTTATGAGAGACATTGGAATGGAGTGACAGAACTGCTGCAAGGGACTGATTGAAAAAACAAACTTGTGCCATAATAGCAAAAAAAAAAAAAAAAAAAAAAAAAGCATGGACCACATTCACAAGCTGAACCCTGATGGACAACAGCCAAAGCGCACACCAACTCATCCTAAACGGTAAAACAGACCACACAGCAAAGAGCAGAAAGAAACAAGTGAAACAGGAACTTTGCTCACTCCTCAGAGGCAGCAAAGTCCACAACGAGAAACTCAACATTGAGGAGTGACAATAGACATGAAAACTCTAAGATGTGGAAAGGCAACTGGACTTGATGGTCTAGCTAATGAACTATTACTACACTTCAAAACAAGTGTACAAAAGTGGCTGCTTGACTTCTTTAACTCTTGCATGGAGACAATGCAGATGATGCCTAGGTTGTGAAGACAAGCCAAAGTGGCTGCACTACTCAAATCACCCAAAGGACCTAACTCTGAAAAGAGTTACCAGCCAATATACTTACTTGGTTCAGCCTACATGCTATATGAATAGATGATAATTGGTAGAATACCACCAATAGTGGAAGGGCAGCTGACTGATGACCACGCTGGTTTTCAGCCAAGATGTTCATACTGTGACTAAATTGAAAACCTAACTCAATTCAATGAACATGGCTTTGAACCTGCAAAATGACAGGATATGTGCTGATCTGTGGCTGCTTACAACACTGCAAACCACTGTGCACTTCTTCTGGAACTGGCAAGATTTCTGAGACATAGCAGGATGGTCCATCATCCATTGTCCATCTTCCATCAAGCGGGGGGGAGGGATAGCTCAGTGGTTTGAGCATTGGCCTGCTAAACCCAGGGTTGTGAGCTCAATCCTTGAGGGGACCACTTAAGGATCTGGGACAAAATCAGTACTTGGTCCTGCTAGTGAAGGCAGGGGGCTGGACTCAATGACCTTCAAGGTCCCTTCCAGTTCTAGGAGATGGAATATCTCCATTAATTAATTAAAAATCTATGAATCTACGATTCTAAGAAAATAGGCCACACATGGTGGTTTTAATATAAGCCAGAGATCATTCTTCAAGAAGTTCCAGTTACCAGGCTGTCTCAGCAGAGACAAGTAACCATTCTGCAGAGAAATACAAAGAGAAATCCTGATACCGCTCTGCCCCTGCATCCCTGTTAACTCTGGGGATGCCTGGGGACAAGTGAGGGCAGCATTAGCCTTGTGTCTTCAATAAAACATAGTCATATACAAGCAATAGCAGGTAGGGACTGAAAGAATGTTCTACTGCCTTTGAGATTCATTGACATGGCCCAAAGCTGGCTAATCATCCACCCCTATGCGTGGAATAGGCTCCCTATTCTAGTCCTTCAAGCCAGTAACCTCTCTTCGCTCAGATGCCCCCAAAGACCCACCATTGCTGCAATTCCCACCACAAGCAATCAACAATAGCATGAATAACCATGTACATCTAGCTATCCCCTCCCAGTAACCTCTGCAGGTCAGAGATTGTCTGCAGATAGTTTCACACAGTGCCAAGTATTCCATTCTGCTGTGTTCTAGCTAGGTTCCTATATTGTGCTCCTCACCATAGCACCTGAGTGCCTTTCAGACCTGCATGAAGCAACATGACCAACATCTGTCACGTCTCTGTTCTCTCAGCCCCCTGCCCCACAAGGGCAAGAAGTGTGTACAGGGGAGTGTCTTCTTTGGCACATTTTTATTATATTATTTTATTTTAAAGTATCTTATTGGTGCTTTCCAAACAATAATCCTGATCTCTCTAAGCCACTCTTCACCTACAACACTACTGTCTAAGATCATCCCATTTCCATTAGACTGTTCTGAGCCTGGAGACTTTATGCCAGAGTGGCTTTTGGTTTTCATAGCTGGTTTCATAGCCATGGAGCTTCCCAGAGACCGTCTCAAAGGCACATGGCCTCCCAAACCAGAGCAGAGAAGCCTTTCTTTCTTTTCCCAAGTTAAACTCCACCAAGCAAAGTCCTTCCTTTTATCCAGGTCTCCTTGTGAAGTTGATTGTTTAAAATGACCAGAGTTTCCCCAAACAAATGTTATGAATTTGTTTGGAACAGCATGACATTTTTTCAATGCTCTGACATTATTTATCTTCACCCTCGCCAACCGCATCACAAAGCCACAAAGAATAAAGAAGGAAAGGGAAAGAAAGAGTTGAGCTGAACTTCAAGAAGCAGCTGTAGAAGGGGCACTCTAGGGAAAGTGGTTTTTGATTTAATTGAATCTGGGCTTCTCTTAGATGTGCAGATTCAGCTAAGAGCGACACCCTATGGCTTGTAGGAAAGTGTCCAGTGAGATGTTGATATTTTGAGAACATACCACATTGTGCTACATTACAATAGTTAAATAACCTGAATGTCGAGTTGTACCCAGTTATGACTGGAGTGTTACCACAATTAGTTATTTTCCACCGTAGGAGAGAGAAAGGAAGATAGAAGGACATTGAATGTGAGTGAACAAACCTGCAAAACAGCCACACTGGCCCGGGAGCTGCTCAGAGCATTTCCAAACACATTAAAGCAAATAATAATTATCAGCTGCCCCCATCCCAGGCATGGTTCTCCCCTCCACTCAGTGTAATATCCCATTGAGTTTAACTGCAGCCTGCTATGCTAATGTCTCCCAGGGTGCAAGTCATGTTCTCCTGCCCCTTTAAAGGCACCTGCATGGAGCCTATCCCTGTCTGATACTAGCACTCTCTGTCGGGCAGCGATATATCCATCCCTGGTGCTTCTTTATGTTGAGGTTAATGAGATCCATATTTAGAATCGTGTTAAAATAGTGGACTGTACGGAAAAGCATACGTTATCTAGTCCCAACAGATCTGGAGAGAGCTAGATCTATCCCTGTTAAACTACTGAGATTGGACAATGAGATCTGGTCAGGATTGGACGAGCCAAGTGCATGGACTTCTCTCTGGAGCCCAAGGGAGTCTTTCCAGGCACAAATCAGTCAGTACCTGCTCTGCAGATAAATGCCAGTGCTGCCAAGCTGACACCTTTCGCAAGCACTGGAAGTATTCAAAATGGCAAGCAAATGGTTTTGAAAAATGCAATCACTATAGACAGACTACTGTAATTAAACATCAGGGAGAGAGCTCTGGGCTCTCCGAGAGGCAGTATGCCACAAAAGACAAAACACGCTGACGTTTCTTTAACGTCTCAGTTTCCATGTCATTGCCAAGAGGGGATAAACTCTAGGTCTAATCGTTGTGACACTTCACAGTGCCAGAGCCCCAGCTGCCTGAGATGGGGTTTTGCATGATCGGGTTCCACTGTCCTAAAACAAAATCCTGACATAGAACAAGAATGGAGAGTTGAGCTGACCCAGGAATACCAGTGGCTATACTGTGTATTACAAAGTTGTGAATTTTAGAATATTGCCCTAGGATCCCACTCTACTGGTTTGCATATAGCTGGACTCTGCAAAAATCATCAAAAACATGACAATCCTTTGTAGAATATTACCCCAGAGTGACTAACAGGGGAGCTAGACGGCTTTTCAGTCTCTTGTCTATAGTGTTTGGAATTCGCAGGTAATGGAGTGAGAGGAATAAGCTGCAGCTCACACACCCTCTTACTGCTCCAAGTTACATAATGAAAGATGCTGAAAACTTTAATCAACTGACTTGCATTAAGAAAACCCAGAAAGCAAAACTTCACTGGAAAGACAGAGAAACGGAGACCAGCATGTTTGAGAGAATGTTCTTATCCACAGCTACTTTTGTTTCATTTTTCTGACCCCTTTACAGCTTCCTCGTTGTGGCTAGCACACAATCTCTGAGCGAAAGCTCATTATGCTCATATGCCAGAGGAAAGCATTGGACAAACATCCAGACTTTGGGATGTGTCTGCGAACTAAACTTTGTGAGGTTTCCTGTTCGCTACCTTGTACGCACTTACCGAGCTGCCTACTGATTTACGTTCCGCACAAAGGACACCAGTTGATCTCTGCTCTTAGTCTTTGGTTTGGGGGGCTGCTGCCTTGTCATTTTATCTGTGCAAATGCCTGTCCTGGTGACCTTGGCCGTGCAGGGTCAGGCTGTGTTGAAAACCAAGCTAACAGCTGAGCTCTGCACTGGGTTTCCAGTTGGTTTTCACGTTTGTAGCTTCCACTGCTGCTGTACAATGTTTGTAAAGATGCTGTATGAACAACAGCAATTTCTTGCTGGACTGATGGGAAAACCAGTTCTGCATGTGGTGCCAGTTTTGCATAGAAAAAATAGCTATTCACAGAGGGTAAAATTCATGTCAGCCAGCTGCCCAATGACAGGCCCTCCTCAGCCATGCAGGGCATAGATTAGGGTTGGGGGTCACTGCTCAGACAGGAGTACTGCCAACCCCAGAGTGCCCCCGAAAGGGTCTTTCATGGAGGCAGGCCAGGAGAGAGGCCAAGGGATCAGTAGTTCTGTGGCTCTAATGGCCTCGTGGATCTGGCTCAGAGCTATTGTGTCTCCCATTCCAGGGAATAGAGGTTGCTTGCTGATGCTGGGGACATGACACTTCCCCTACCCACCTCTCCCCACTCACAGAACCAAAATACCCAGGCATGTGGAATGAATTTCTGAATGAACAGAAAGACAAGGTCAAGGAGAAGACTTTCGCGAGGAATGTGCAGAAGGTTTGTACGACCCTAGTAACCTGTCTATCTGCCCCAGGGTGTGCATCTTTGAAGTATGCCATTGAAAACATTTGCTCATTCAATTAGCTTTTATCAACATCATTGCACTCACTGTCCCAATGAGCCTTTCTGCTCAAGTGACCTGGCTATGCAAGGCAACTTTCTGTCTGAAGTCAAGTGTTTCTTCAAGTCTTAAGAAACAAGACAGAACAAAGCACATTTCTTGTGAGTTTAGTTTTTAATGCTGACTGTGATTTCAGTAGGGTGACCAGACAGCAAGTGTAAAAAATCGGGACGGGGTGGGGTAATAGGAACCTATATAAGAAAAAGACCCCAAAATCAGGACTGTCCCTATAAAATCGGGACATCTGGTCACCCTAGATTTCAGGGAGCTGCTCTTCAGGACACACACAACCCTAGCGGAAGCTTTCCATAACTTTCAGTTCAACCCCACTTTTTTTGTAGACTCATAGACTTCAAGGTCACAAGGGACCATCATGATCATCTAATCTGACCTCCTACACATTGCAGGCCACAATCTCACCTGCCCACTCCTGTAATTAGACCCCAACCTCTGGCTGAGTCACTGAAATCCTCAAATCATGGTTTAAAGACTTCAAGTTATAGAGAATCCACCATTTGCACTAGTTTAAATCTGCAAGTGACCTGTGCCCCAAGCTGCAGAGGAAGGTGAGAAACCCTCAGAGTCTCTGCCAATCTAACTCAGGGGGAAATTTCTTTTTGACCCCAAATATGATAATTAGTTAGACCTTGAGCATGTAGCCAAGACCCACTAGCCAGACTCTTGGGAAAGAATTCTCTGTCGTAACTCAGAGCCCTCCCCATCACATGTCCCGTCTCTTGCCAGTGGAGATATTGGCTGCTAGGGGTCTCAGATCAGCTGCATGCCATGGTAGGCAGTCTCGTCACACCATCCCCTCCATAAACTTATCAAGCTCAGTCTTGAAGCCAGTTTGTTTTATTGCCCCCACTGCTCTCCTTGGAAGGCTGTTCCAAAACTTCACTTCCCCGATGGTTAGAAACCTTCATTTAATTTCAAACCTAAACTTGTTGATGGCCAGTTTATATCCATTTGTTCTTGTGTCCACATCGATGCTTAACTTAAATAACTCCTCTCCCTCCCTGGTATTTATCCCTCTGATGTATTTATAGAGAGCAATCATATCTCCCCTCAGCCTTCTTTTTGTTAGGCTAAACAAGCCAAGCTCTTTGAGTCTCCTTTCATAAGCTTTGTTTTCCATTCCTCGGATCATCCTAGTAGCCCTTCTCTGTACCTGTTCCAGTTTGAATTCATCTTTCTTATGAGGTCTCACCAGTGCTTTGTACAATGGTAATAACACATCCCTGTCTCTACTGGAAATACCTCGTCTGATGCATCCTAGGCCTATCTTAGCCTTTTTCACGGCTCTGTCTCCCTATTAGCTATGTGGGTTACATGTGCCTAGCGTGAGGTACTCAGGGCCTGCTGCTACATATCTGCTGTTTGGACTATTGTTACGTTTCGTTCAGACTGTTGGTGTCCTAACTGATTCATGGTCCGTATATGTTTTGATTGACAACCGACCTGCATGTTTTGTTTCATTTGTGGGTGTGTTTGGGATCGCTGTTTTGGGGTGCATCAGAGTAACAATGGGGAAAGCTGTTTATGTGTGTACAGATTTGAAGAATCGCAGTCTAACACAATAGATACTATAGTTAATAATATTTGTGTACGTTAGACTTGGGCGAGGAGAGCAAAATTCAGATAGAATCCTACTTTCAGAATTTACCATCTGGTTGAAAGCAATACATACACGCAGGGAGCCAGACGCTGGGAATGGGCGACAGGGGACGGATCACTTGGTGATTCCCTGTTCTGTTCATTCCCTCTGGGGCACCTGGCACTGGCTGACTCCATCTTCTTTGTGCAAGCCTAAAAAAGAGAGCCTAGCCAGTGCAACGTTCAGGCTTTATTCCTTCCTCCACACACACACACCTCCTTTATTCCTCAGGCACCTCCTGAAAGTAAAATTCTCCATGTTCCTAGACGTGACTTTATCCCTCATCATACTCTAGTGCCCCCTACTGGGGACGCTATTTTCCATAACACGCCCTGCCCCTCCTTCCTGTAGTCACAACACGGCTTGGTGTCTGCCACAAAGTCAGCTGACCAGCCTGAGAGCACCATGCAGCAGGCACAGGTCTTTAAATGAAGCTTTTTCTGTCTGAGCCTTGCACCAGGAACTCAGAGAAGCTCTAAATCAACTACTCAAATCCCTTCCAGGCACCCAGCTCTCCCCGTTGACCAGAAGTTGGATGTCACGGGCAGGGCCGTAGCAACAAAGAACGTGGCCCCCCCGCGAACGTGGCCCCCTCCGAACATATGTCTGGGCGGGGCCCCTTACAATGCAGAAACTGGAATGCGGTATTTATTTTGCCACTTTTAGGGGCCCCCTTCCTTGCGGGGCCCCCTCCGGTCAGAGGGTATGGAGGGCGCTCGCTACGCCTCTGGTCATGGGCCTGCTGAACACAAGCAGAACAGGGGAAAGGCAATGCAAGCACCACCCCTGAGCTTCCCTCACCCCTGTAGGTGACTAGAACAAGTAAATGTTTGTGTCTGTCGCATTCTGCGGGGTGAGACCCCACCTAGTTACATGTCTATATTTAAACCTGAGCTTCGTGTGAACTTTCTCTCTCTAGCTGCTCCCTGGCCTTCCATCAGCACATTTGTTTTTGCACTGAAACAACTATTGATAAATTGGGCTTTAGGTATGTGATGCATGAAAAAGACTGTAAATATCTACAAGAAACGAACTGCCTTGCTCAGGATCTTTGCTTTTCCATTTCTGCATGCTGATACTGTCGTTTTAGTGCCTGCCAAGTGCCTGCTATGACACCCAGTTCTCTTCTGCAACATTATTATTTACGAAGCCCTGACTCAAACCAGCAATCTGTATATACATTGCTGAAGAAGGCCAAGGTGACTCCATGACTAGGGTAAGCTTCAGAAGCTGATAGAAAAATCTCCGTATGTCAGATTTAAGTCAGTAAATCTTGTGCCAATTGGTTGCTGATGCCGGCATGAGGTCTTGGCCTTTTGGTGACAGCTGAAGATGTAAGTTATCCTGATTCATCACAGGGGTGGAAAGGTAGCTGCGTTTCTGACATTCCCATTCCGGGCCAGGGCACCAGTTCAGATAAATGAGAGACAAGTCAAACTTCCCCCAGATGACTGGCCCAACCCTGAAGTGAAGCTGTTGGCTAATGTTTTCTATTATTTTTAATTGTTATATGGCCTGCACAACTTGGTTCCAGCTCAGAATGTACATGCTAAAGCACAATGCTAGCAAATGTTCCCGTGGTTCCCAGGGCTTTCCTTTGGAAGCAGTTGGAGGGTGGGAATCCCATAACAAAGCAGCCTGCTGTCACAACGCCAGTCTCATCTTGCAGATCCAAATGGTTTGGTGGTTTGGACGTGTATCTGATAAGCCCATCAACACTTGCATAATCATTGAAATTAAAATGAACTTTTAAAATGCTTTGAGATTCAGCCGTCTCTCAGAATGAAAGGTGAAGGCTTGCACCTGGGCAGTGAGACAGGTCTACAAATCACTGTGTGTAAACAATCTCAGTTCAATGTTTTAAAAAAATGGAAAATTAGCTGGTTCAGCAAAACAAAAAACAAAAAAAAACCACCCCAGAAACAAACAAACAAACAAACAAAACCAAAAAGCCCCCCCAAGGAGCTGAACGCTTGTGGGAAGGAGACTCCTGTCAATGTGCTAAGATTGCAATGGAAAGCCACTGTGAGCAATGGCTGTCATTGATGCTCTACAGAGCTGCACTCTCAAGCATTTTCGCCTGGCAGTAAGTACGGAGATAGTAAGACAAAGATCTGGAAAATAAATCAAGCCTCTTCTCTCTGTCCCCGTCTCACATCTCCTCCCATAGCGCACAATACGTCCCAGGGTCAGTGACATGCTGAAATTGAAAGTCTGCTGAAGCCAATTCATCCAGCATTTAGACTAGCTCACCCTAAAATCAATAAATACTGTACGAACAAATGCACTTGTAGCCCACTAACCTCTGATTACACAAGTACCCACTAAAATTCCAGCGTGAGCGAGATCAGTCTCTTCTGAGAGTGGCTCTCCCCCCTGTAGATAAGAACACAGAAGATACATCGGTAAAGGTGGACAAGGTGCATGCCCTACCTGCGTTGCTCCAGACTGGAATGAAGGCAACACAATGTAGTAAAGCTGCTCAGACTAAAACAAAGAAACCCAGAAAAACCCTTTACATTTATAAGAGGATGAACTGAGGGTTAACTAAGAGGCCTTATAAATCTAAACGCAATCTTTTCATTACAGGCCAGGTGTTAATATCCCCTCACTGTCCTGAGCTGGACACACCCGGTTCTTTGCAGAGGCTGGTATCCTTCTCCTTGGGGCCATCTTCTTGCTGCAGCTGGTAAAAGCAGGCCTGGGAGTCTCAGCCCTCGGGGCAGAGACCCTCACCTGCCCTCTGGTGCGGCTCTCTCCCTCTGGGTCTGGCTGAACTAACTGAAGAGTTTGGTGCCTTTTTCCCCTCTTGGGAGTGGGACTGGCCCCACCTTTGGAGATGTTTTACCGAGCATGCTCCAAGGGTTCCCCTCCCCCCCCGGCCCCCCGCTAGTCCCAGACTAGCTGAAGTTAATGGAAGCTGCTCCACACTTCTGGCAAAAAAACGGACTCCTACTACTTAGATGAGCTGGTGTCAGAGGCCTGGGCTAGGCCGGGGTCAGCAACCTGTCAGAAGTGCTGGGCCGAGTCTTCGTTTAGTCACTCTCATTTAAGGTTTCGCCTGCCAGTCATACAGTGCAATGTTTTTAGAGGGTCTCTTTCTATAAGTCTATAATATGTAACTAAACTATTGTTGTATGTAAAGTAAATAAGGTTTTTAAAATGTTTAAGAAGCTTCATTTAAAATTAAATTAAAATTCAGAGCCCCCCGGACTGATGGCCAGGACCCTGGCAGTGTGAGTGCCACTGAAAATCAGCTCACGTGCCGCCTTCGGCACCCGTGCCATAGGTTGCCTACCCCTGGGCTAGACTCTGATGAGCCAATGTCCTATGAACTGCGTGTTGGGCCCAGAACGTAAATATCTGACCCAAACTGCCCTGTACCCACCGTGCTTTGCTAATCAAATGCACTGTTCAGAGATGTGCCTCCCTGACTCCATAGCATCAATCCCAGCATTGCGCTATGACACAATGCAGGGCTTCCTTTCCAGGGCCTTTCCTTGGTGATAGAAAGTCCTAACAGATGGAGCGTGAACTGATGGGGGTGACAGGGCATGAGTGGCTGGACTCTCCTGAGCTCCATGCAATTGAGATTCTCATATGATACTCCACTGCCAGTAGAAATCCATAGCATGGCTGGGTGAGCACTGGGCAGTGCAATAGTGAAGTGAGTAGAGCCAGTTCACACCTCTTCGTGCTGTGTTTTCTGGCTGTCTGAACATCTGCACAGCTATCACCCGAATCGTTTACACCCATTTCACATTGTGAAGTTACTTTTCCAATCTTAAGGCTAGAGACTTATTTTTTAATTGAAAGCTTAGGTTAGGGCGGTAGGATTTGAGCCTCCAGAAAATGCATGGGTTTGCTGAGCCAGCCCAGTTTTACTCTTGGCGATTCTATTTTTCCAGCATTGGCTACCTGGCTTCAGACACAGTGCTCCAAGTCCACCAGAAGATACGTGATTTGATGTGTTTCTGAAGATGGTGGCATATCTGTGAAGTGATACAGTGCAATACGGTAGCATTTGATGCAATTAGACATTGCTACAAGATTCTACAGTTCCATGTCACTTCATATATAGGAGAAAGAATCTGAAAGACAGTCCTTCTTGAAGTAACATATCTGCTGTGCCTTGCTGCATGTGGTACTAAATGCTGCAACCGACAGAAAGTGGACCAGCCAGTGACAGCCACCAGAAGGAAAGAAAACTTCAAAGAAAAACTTTTTTGTACTTTTAAAATGTGTTTTATGTCATTGAAAACCTCAGGCCCAGGTTAAGATGTGCAGTTGTGACATTCTAACTCTGCAGGAGAGTTTTCAACAGGACTTAGAAAGATTTCCTTCCGAAATTGTTTTATATGTTCCCTGTATGAATGGAACAACAGTCAACAAAATTAATGTAGTTGAAAGTGGAAGCTGGTTGATCCTCCCCTGTCCCTGTGTTTTGCTCACAGACCATGGCAGTCAATCTATAACCCTGGTGTACGCTGGACAACTCGTGTGAATGGCAGTGTGCTGGCCAGCCACTGACTGCTGTAAATTAATGTAGAAACCAAATCCAAATTCCATTCAGCTCTAATTCCTATTTGGTGTATAACAATAGTAATATGTGCTTGGATCACAATGACATTGAATGCCTTTGTTTTCAACTCTTGGCCTGGTTCGCCGCTGTCTTAGTCCCGTTTTATAACGGCATAACTGCATTGAAAAGTCAGCATTAAACTGTAGTCGAACAGTAATGAATCAGGCCCCTTATTTTTGACCATACATATTCCAGACCACATTTCCATTCATCTGTATGTGAACTACGTGCACTCTGTTTTGAGCTAGTTGCTAACGCCGTTTGATACTGAGGCTACGTCGTCTCTTTCACACTTTGCAGTTGCAATACTCCATTATGACCTTTCGAGAAGGCCTTTAGAAACTTGAAGAAATGAAGGAATAACTACTTTCCAGGAGCAATAATTACATTTTTCTTTTATAGTTTTCCTCCTAACCTTTAGAACGCTGCAGGTACATTCTCAGTGACACTCAAGCTAAATTCATATTTGCTCTGTCCATCTGCTTAAGCCCTGGTTTGTCCTGTAATTAATTGAATGGCACACACAGAGTAGCGCTGGCCACCTGAAGCCTTCTGAGGGCTGCTGGTCTATTGATCTGGCACTACAGCAGGAGGAAGGCTATTATAAGCACTGGGAGAGTCATATCTATGCACCCAGGCCTTTCTGCGCTCAACAGCTCATTTCTTTGTCTGGTGGCTTGAATTGAAATTGAAGAACATGAGCTGAATATTTCATGCTGTGATAGAATGTATAATTCATGATCAAACTCTTCAGAAAGGAATAGATAAGGAGTAGTGAAAGCTTTAAATGAAGTATTTTCTATAGTTAGCAGAGAGACTGCTGAAAGATCATTTTACCCCTTTTCTCCTGGTATTATAAAGAGAATTAGAAAATAGCACGCGATAGCAGTAAAAACAGAAACATTCCAAGTGGATTTGGGAAATTCTTTGTTCACACGCAGTGTAGACAGATGCAATTAATTTTTTATACATGTTGCTCCGAAGGAACGCTATTACTCCAATGTTTCACCCACACTTCACACCCTTCCTTGAAAACAAGATGTATTGGCCTCAACTTGTAAACAGCCCCATGCCTTGTTCATTTCCTTCTTCCTGTGCACAGCCCAGTAAATCATAGCATTATTTAAGAACAAAGCCCTCCCAGAAATAGGCTCTCCTCCATTGAAAGCGATGCCATCGTTCTACTCATCTGCACAACCTCGGCACCTGCAGGCCTGTGTTGTTCATATGATAATATTCTATAGGGTGAAAGCGTCCAAACTTCCCAGTGCTTCCTACAGCTCGCACATTGCACGGCACAGCCTGGCCAGCATACTGCCTGGCACGATGCTGCAGCATAGATGGAGGTGCATACAGATTATTCTCCATAGTCGCTCCACCTCCCAAGAAGGCCCAGTCTGCATCATCTAACTTACCATTTCTGTTGGGGTCAGTCTACATGGGGAAATGTTCCAGCAGAACGAGAAGGCTAACTTGATGTGTGACACTTCCTCACGTGACCACTCCTCTTCACAGGGCCGGCTAAGGCACCAGCCCACCAAGCTTGTGCTTGGAGAGGCACCTGGAGGGGGGCGGCGCTCTGGCCGCTGGGGAGAGCAGAGCCGTGGCCGGGCTCTCTGCCCTCCTCCTGGGGCTCCGGCCACCAGCAGAGCCACGGTGGGCTCGGCGCCCTCCTGCCGGCACTCCGGCCGGCCGGGGAGAGTGGCCCGCGGCCGGGTTCAGCGCCCTCCCCTCCCCTGCCGTGCTGGGGGGGGGGGGGGGGGGGGCGGCGGGAGGATTTTTTGCCTTGGACGGCAAAAAAGCCAGAGCCGGCCCTGCCTCTTCAGCAGGCAAAGCGCCATTTTCTGGATTTGTTTATACAGTTTGCAGAGCAACAGAGAAGTTGTACCAATACCAGCGTAGAGCTACAAAGCTGCTGTGGTTCTGCTGGTATATTTCCCTGTGTAGGCAAGTCCTCAATCATTTATCCCTGTTGAAAAGCAAAGCGCAGTTAGGTCTGTCTCCCCCATGCACTCTTATGGTCGTTATTGAACAGAAATGCTGCGGAGGCACCTAGTGTACACTGATGGCTCCAGGCATTGCCACAGGACAGAGCGGGCAAAGCACTGGCCTGGTGGGGCTGAGAGCTCGGGGCAGGGGCACAATGGCTCCCCTGGGGCGGGATGGCTCCCACCTGCCCCTTGGCTGCAGGACACCAGCTTGCCCTGAGCACTTCCAGGACAGAAGCAGGAATCAGACACGTGCCTGTGACTGATAGTGAGTTCCCTGGCATCTCCCCACTGGGGCAGTGGGCAGGGGGAAGAACCCTCGCTTGGCTGTCGATGTGGCTGTGAAGTTCTGCGGGGCCAGTGCTAGTCACGGCGTTCAGGGCGAGGAAAGACCAGACGATCACAAGCTGCTTGGTGTGGCCTCAGGTGGGGAACCGAGCAATGGCGACCACGTGGGTGAGGCCCGGACCTGCCTAAGGACAGGGTCCTCGTGCGGTCATTGCCGTCTCTGCGTGGCAGGGCCCTCTCCACGGCAAACATCAGGATCGCAGCAGCTTTATTGGCTTCATTGCAGACAATAACTTTTGCCATATTCCTAGGCTGGCCCAGCCCCAACCCATCCAGGAGCCGATTGATCACCCACAGAGGCCACCAGCCGGCTTCCCGCTGCTGCCAGTGTGCGTCTCCACTGACATTCAGAGCCTGCAACAAGACAGTGCGGTCGAGTGATCAGCACTCTGGGCTGCGAGGCAGGAGACCTGGCTTCTGCTTCTGCCTCTGCCACTGACCTGACCTGCAGGGTGAACTTGGGCAAATCACCTCACCGCTACGTGCCTCAGTTTCCCTTCCCACCCTGGGCCTGTGTTGCCTATTTGGAGTACAAGTTCTTTGGGGCAGGGACAGTCTCTCCATCTGCCTGTCAAGCCCCTCGCACAAGGGGCTGGTTGAGCTTTTCTGTGCTACTGCAATACAAACAATTTACGAAGGACACATCTCCTCCTCCAGGAGCCCTCTCCCCCTCTCAATGGGGATGTGGAGTTTGCTTTTATTTCGTTTTCAAGCAATGACAAGTCCAAGGCCCTTGTCTCTGGCTACAGTTGAGAGGAGGGAAAGGGATCATATCCCTTATTGTGGATTATCCGCCTGCGTGTGGAAGAGCACATGTTCTCCGTTTGCTATGCACTGTTGGCCATTTTCTCTCCATTCATCCTATGCCTGAGCATGGCTCTTCCAACCGTGCTTCCCCTATGATTGGAAAAGTTGCAATCCTCACCAAGGGCCAAATGGATGACAGAGGCTGAGGACAGGAAGTTTTACTCAATGCAGCACAGCACAGCACAGCACAGCACAGCACAGCACAGCACAGCACAGCACAGCACAGCAGGGGGCTTGAAATGGACAGGTGTCCATTGCAGCAGGGTGCCCTAACCACTAGGCAATAGAGTCATTCTCACTTGCTCTTCAAGGACTAATGTGGAGATATCGAGCAAGCCCGACTCCAGAATACCCCAGAGCCCAGTGCTCAGGGAACTTGTGTAGGAGGTGGGAGACCCTGGTTCACATCCCTGCTTGGATTCCGGTCCAGTGAGGACTTGATCCTGGATCTCCTACATCCCTGTCCCTGGTGAGTGCACTGACCAGAGGGCTAGCGGGTACAAAGGGGCGCCACCACCAGTCATTTTGCAGAGAAAAGGGAAAATCTTTTTCTGTTCAACCAGCAAACTGAAAAATCAATTATTTGAACAGCTCTACTGGGAACGAAAGAACAGAAATCCTGGCAACGTGATCTGCTGTTACACAATTTCTGGCCTTATGGAGAGCAGAAATTACCAGAAATCTCTGGGGAAAAAAATCTGTTTCATAAGATTCCCAGGCAACTCATGCAACTAGAAGTTATTTAGAAAGTTACTATCAGCTTCAAAGCAGCGAGGTGGCTATCCAAACTTCGGCGAGGGTCATCGGACTTTTGCACTGCCGTTAGTTCCAGAACTGGGTCATAATGCGTCAAAACAGACCCACAGCTCCCAGATTGTTTGTGTGACGTGAGGGTGGACTCAGGCCGCTGTCTTGTCTGGATAATGCTCTAATGGTGTAACTCAGCCGGAGAGAGTTCGCGTCCTCAGCCTGAGAGCCGGTATTGCTCATTTGCATTTCATGTTCAGCTTGTTCAGGGTGAGCTAAGGACAGACCAGCAGTTACAGCTCCTGCTCCCGCACCCTATCGCTGCTTTGTTCAGAACTTTGTTTGTAACAATTTATAACCATAACTATTTATTTCCCCTCTCTCGTCTCGAGGTCCCAAGAGGCTGTTTTGGGCAGATCCTAGGGCTTGTCTCGACAGGGGAAGTAACTTCATCTCTGTAGGTGCAGTTACAATGGAGCAACTCCTCCCCCACTGACACCCTGACGCCTGGGTGGCTCATCTCCCAGGGGACTCGCACCTGTGTCGCTAGCTCCGTGCGCCCCCGCTCTTGGCTGGATGGCTGTGGATGTCTCTATCTGACCTGCACTGCACCCTTTTTATCTGCAGGGGCCCGGTTCCCATCCCGGGTTCACCTCCGGAGCAGCACGCAGGTCTGGCAGAGGAGAGCAGCTGGAGGCTCATTGGAAATCCATTGGAGCAAGGGGCATCCCTGGCAGGCTGCCTGCATCTCCTCCTGGCGGGTCCAGCCCCAGGAGAGCAGTGATTGCAAGAGGGCTGCAGAGGTGGGTTGCTGCCAGTGCGGGCAGCCGTGTGACGGCAGCTCCAGCTCCAGGACTCAGTCTGTGTGCCCGCTCACCCAGGTACCTGCTGCCCTCTGTGCGTGTTGGGTAACTTGAGTCCCTGGGAGGGAGAGGGACAGGGACACTCTGGGGGGCCCAGCCGCACACTCACAAAACCGTATCGCCCATAACGGCTGAAAAATGTGGGGCTGCCCTTCACTTCCTGGAGATGCCTGAATCTAACACAGTCATGGGGGTTTGGTTCAGCTACAAAAAGGGTGACCATATTTTCCCAAAGGGAAAACAGGACACCGCACAAGGCTGGCCCCAGGCCCCCCGCCCTCTGCCCACCTCCTCATGGGTCTGGCCCGGCCCAAGCCACTCTCCCCTGCGCTCAGGGCTGGCAATGCTGCTCTCCCGCCTTTGCCCGCATGTTCCTCCGTGCTCCATCAGGCATCGCCCCCACTTTTTTTGACAAAACTGGGCATTTGTCCCATTTGCTCTTGCCAACTGATGAACAAATGCCTGGTTTTGCCAAAAAAGTCGGGACGGCTAAGACAGGGCTTAAAAAAGGTAGTGTCCCGGCCAAAGTGGGAGATATGGTCAACCTAGCTCCATAGCTTCATGAATACAATCACGTGGCTTCCTTGTCGCTACCATCGGGGCAGATCAGAGATTGTGGAGAAGGAATCTCCTGCTTTTCAATTCAGAAGTCAACCAACTTCCAGATCCGTGAGAATTCGGCCGCGTTTCTCTGGAGAACATCTCCAAGGAGCCAGTTTACTCTTGGAAAATTGGAAATATGCCTATAAAAATCTGTGCTCCCGCCCCAAAGCACACAGTGCCGGAGCCACGCTCACATTCTGAAATACTCTGTAAACCCTGACTCCAGTCTGGCTTAACGAAAGGGCGTTGTCTGGAGGTTTTTTGTTATTATAAAAGAGCCAATTTGTCCACTAGTGGCCTTCTTTCTAGCTGCATGAGAAGCAAGTTAATGCTGCACTCCATTCGGTCTCACAGAAAATAATTACAGCTCTCTGACAACTCAGCATTAGTCAATTGCTTTTTTCCTCCGGGGTTTCTTTGGAGAAATCTGTTCCAAAAAAAAAATATCAACAAGGTTGTCATATACAGTTAATCATTCCTGTAAAACAGGATCAAGGTTTTAAAAATTGAAGGGGTTTAGATACTTTGGCTTTGATTGTGCTACCATGGTAACAGACGTGTACGGCATACTGTAAACAGCAAATTACAGGGCAGCCTTTGTCAATGCAAAACTAAGGGAGAGCAGCCGGGATGAAATCACTGACTAGGGTGCATTTATCTAAGCGACTAAACAGTGAACTAGCTGAAACTTGAAAGCAAAACCTTTGAAATGGGGTTTGTATCCCCTCCCACAAAGTCATTTGGATGGGTGACATTCCTTATTGTGATGGGATCCTTGGGGTACAACCTGGAACTGGGGTACCACTGTGCCCCCTTAACTCTCCAACCTGGGCTGTCTCTCATAGTGCCTTGCTAGTGAGCAAACCCCTCCAGGCGCTGTGATCACTCAGCACAACCGCATTTGGAGCCCCCCCACCCAGCTAGATTGCATGAATCCTCCCAGAGTCGCTCATGAAAAACACAGAGAAAGACACCAGCCAATTCCCCCAGCTCCCCCGCCTTGCACCCCAGAGCTGCACCGTCCTGCCCTGATCAAAAGCCTGACCAGTATACGTTTATTACTCAGTCCGCCCCCTCTCAATGTGGAGAGGAAAGCACCAGCCTTTGTGAACTGAGCTGAGATTTCCCAAACACTTCAACCAAAACTGTTTTAGGTTAAATATAAAACAGTTTTATTAACTACAAAAAGATCGATTTTAAGTGATTATCAGTGGTAGGCATAAAAAGGTCCAAAGAAAATAAAAGAAAAATCTAAATCTTAAACATTATGACACTAGGCAGTACTTAGATGAATTAATTTTCTCACCCCATTGGATTGCTACAGTTCTTAATACACAGACTTCTCCTGGAAGCCTGGATCAGTCTCCTCAGTTGAGTCTTTGTCTTCTCAGTGTTCTTGTTGCTTCCAGCGTAGATGGGGGAGGACAAAAGCAAAGGCAGGCTGCCAGTGTCCCCTATTTTATATCCTCAGTCCATGTGCCTAGAAGCCACTTGCCGAGACATGTCCTGGAGGGCTTCGCTGAGTTGAACAATCCCTGTGGTGTGATATTGTGCAATTTTGAGTCATAGACCTGAGCAGTCCCCGGTGTGTGGTGCTTGGGCAGCCCTCATTGAATTGAAAATCCCTTGATTACAGCTCCCCCGCTGATTAACAGTCATTGAACACCCTCCCGGGCGGGGGTACTTTGTATGTACTAGCAAACTTACAGCATATTTCAGTAACAACCACACGCAAAATCCCTTAACTTGATACACACCAACAAGATACATATTTGAACAGAAAGGGGGGTTTTAGCAGATCATTATCTTTCATATGATATCTTACATGGCATGCTTTGTATGAAATATATCATAATTATCTGACAGTGATGAATATGGGGGTTTCAGGGTGCTGCTTTGAGGTACAGAGTGCCACACATCCCCCTAAGTTCACTGCAACAGGGTTAGTCACTGACTACCTTGAAGGCAGTGTGTGTCATGGTCCTTTCAAGTAAAGCTTCTCCTTGAACTTTTGCATCACTGTGAACACTTCTGCTTTCCTAACTGGTGTTAACTCAATATAGAAGTGCAGTTAGGAAAATAACTGAAATACTTTCTTCACGGACTGTATTTTCTAAACCTACCTAATTCTCAATTACTGAGGGACAATCTCCACTCATTGATATATTTTGCTTTCCACAACCAAATCTCTGTACAACTTTTCATGAGGGATGTACCCGAGTATTCGGATTCTAATATCTAAACTGTATTGTTAAATCTATTCACCTACATTTGGGTTATTGCTGATTCTGTACTCTATGTATCACGTGACTTTTAAAAACTAACTATATTTGTGGATAATCTAAGCACTATACCCAGATGTACAGACACTCTTTTCCCAACCTATGTGTCATATAATTTTTTTAACATTAGCTTTATTAAAGCTTTCCAGTGTGTAGGTATCTTGGCATCCAGCCAATAAAGCCAAGAAGGGGTGTGCCTCTGTTTCTCCTGCCACACAGTAGTTCACCTTCATTATGGTTTCTCTACTGTGATAAGCTTTAAGTCTCTTTACAGGTAATAGCTGAGAAGCAGGATTATCAGAATGTTTCTTAGCATTACAGGTGGTCCCAGTTACCATTCCTAGCATGTTCAAAGGCTTTTCCCCAAAATTGTGCATAATCTACTTTATCACAAGGTTTCATATCAGTATCAAAATCCTTATCACAGGGTTTAACAGTAACTGCAAATCTTTCATACCATGCCTTCTGCTTAGACAGTCTGGCCTGAGTTCCTCATTTTATGTAGTGATTCTTTTTTCATATATGAGAACAACAACATTAAATGGATTCTGTCATTGCTTGTGCTGGCTTTGAGAGACCCTGTCCATTGGCTTTATTTATCCAAACAGTGGTTAAGTTCCATGAGCCAAGATTGTAGCTCATTTAGTCTTTTACCTGGCAAAAATGCGCTCTGTTTAGTTTACATTGGTCTTGTGGTAGTGAAGCTACAGGGAAGTTGAAGGATGTGTTAAGGTACGATCAAAGACTCCAGACTGGCATGGTGTAACGTTAATTCTCCCCCTACCCCCCCCCCCCCCCCCCCCGTCAGAGTTCTGTAGTAAAATACCGAAGTGTTTATTCTACAGTCTGTCTATCTCAAGTACCTATGGAGTCTCTGACTGCCTCACAACCCCCCTGGGATAGGCCAGGACTCCCATCCCCATTTTACAGATAGGGAGCTGAGGCACAGAAAGGCTAAATGACTTGCCCAAGGTCACGGAGAATCTGTGTGCTGGGACAGGGAATGAGCCCAGGCCCCAAGTCCAAGACACAGCGGGGTGGAAAATGGGTTTCCCATCACAGGAACACTTTTGAGATTTCAAAAAAAAATCCATCCTGAATCAGGACAAAAAGTTAAAATCTGAAACATTTTCATGGACTGACAATCCCTGCCCTCCCCCACACACACACACAAATTTCAGTTGAGGTCAATCGAAACATTTCTTTTCCACTTAGACCTTAAAATTTTTTAAATATAGTTACTGAAATTCTTAATGAAAATTCAAATAAAAATCTGGATAGTTTTGTTTTGAAAATATTGAAACTGATCCCGGATGCCAAAACATCTCATGGAAAAAGTCGTGACCTGCTCTTGTGGCCAAGCCAGTGGGTCATGCCTCTTCTTTGTCATTTGTTGTGCCAGCCAAAAAGTGGATGTGGTATTTGTTCCTTTAAGTTAAGTAAAGTTTATACACAGCTGGGATTCCCATGGCAGGTGGTAACATGCCCTGTTGACTTGCAGTGAGGGGTAAGTTGAAGAAATGCCAACACATCACATCATCTTACCGTGAGGCAGCGTGACACTGTCAGCAAAAGAACTAAGAGCCCAGTCCAGGGTTCTGTGTGGGTGGACAGACCCATGTGGTGCCCCATTGCCACCTCTCAGCTAGAGATGGGGCAGTGCGGCGGGGCTCTAGCTTCATGTGGTGCACATTGCCGAATGGAAGCAAAGTCACTGGGCATCAAGTTTGTTCAACAGGACACTGCACCTGGAACGTGACTTGGACAAGCCCTGGCTGCATGTGAGAGCAGACTGCACCGAACACTCTAACACACCTGCTGAGGTCATGAAAATGGTGGCGTAAGTAACACAGTGCTGGAAACTTTTGCAGTTTTGTCGTGAGTCTCAGGATATTTGGTGCTTTTTTCTTAAGGCCCCAGCGCCTGTAGTCATGTGATTATGAGAGAATCTCAGCTTTCATTTTTTTACAGTTCCTAGCTCTTGCTGCTAACAAACTGAGGTTGCAGAGAAAAGCTTCAAAATGTGAACCTAAAGTCTCAAAACCCAGAAGTGCAAACACAAGGAACCCCAGGCAGAGTACATTTGACCATCCCATGACTTGGGGGACTGGCCCATGGTTTGTGATGCAGGGTTGCCATGCTGGTAACATCCCAGTAAGGGGCTGTACCAAGGTGTAATAGACGGGCTTTTGTTCTTGTGTGGTGCCAGTACAAGTAGTTGCTCTAATAGGAATGTGGAAACTTCCTGTACCAAGATGCCCTTTGCTGGCTACACCCACTGGAGCCCCCAGCAGCTCCTTTTCCTGTAGCTGTCTCCTGCCTTCATCATTCTCCCTAATGCCTGAGTGTCTCCTCGGCCCACCGAGGGCCTGTCTCTTGCCTGAAGCTCATCGCCCACCCCCAGTGTGGGTGTGTCCACATTGCAGGACCATATCTGAACATACTTCTTGCCTTCCCCTCCCCCCCTGTGCAGAGAACCCAGAGCTCTGACAGCACTAGGATAACCCAGCCCCCCAAGTGAACACCTTTGATGTGGCTAAGAGTATGTGGGAAATGAGAACTTTTTTGCCTAGCAAGCCCATAACTCCATGTCTGACTCTCAGAACAGCATGTCGCTCCCCTTTAATGCGTGTCTCAGGCTTAGGGGTTCTGCCCCTTGGTACTCACAGCTCCCCGAGGTGCTGGGGGGAGTTATGGACATGCACTGAGGGTAGATCTCCAGCACACCTGCATGTGACACAGCGCCAGCCAGGCTTTCATGAATGTGCTTTCGTAAGATGCTGGCTCGAGGGGGATGGCGCACCAGTCTATTGCCGATCCCAACGAACTGCATCCAGCTGCAGCGTTACAAAAATGAGCCTCCACTGGCTCAACCAGCCCAAAATGTTAACATTTTCTCCTAAACCTCAGCTCCATCAGATTGGAGGGTTGGGCCAAAAGAAACCTGATGAGGTTTGACAAGGACAAGTGCAGAGTCCTGCACTTAGGACGGAAGAATCCCATGCACTGCTACAGACTAGGGACCGAATGGCTAGGTAGCAGTTCTGCAGAAAAGGACCTAGGGGTCACAGTAGATGAGAAGCTGGATAGGAGTCAACAGTGTGCCCTTGTTGCCAAGAAGGCTTACGGCATTTTGGGCTGGATAAGTAGGGGCATTGCCAGCAGATCGAGGAACATGATCATTCCCCTTTATTCGACATTGGTGAGGCCTCACCTGGAGTACTGTGTCCAGTATTGGGCCCTACACTACAAGAAGGATGTGGAAAAATTGGAAAGAGTCCAGCGGAGGGCAACAAAAACGATGAGGGGTCTGGAGCACATGACTTATGAGGAGAGGCTGAGGGAACTGGGATTGTTTAGTCTCCAGAAGAGAAGAATGAGGGGGGATTTGATAGCAGCCTTCAACTACCTGAAGGGGGGTTCCAAAGAGGATGGAGCTCGGCTGTTCTCAGTGGTGGCAGATGACAGAACAAGGAGCAATGGTCTCAAGTTGCAGTGGGGGAGGTCCAGGTTGGATATTAGGAAACACTATTTCACTAGGAGGGTGGTGAAGCACTGGAATGGGTTACCTATGGAGGTGGTGGAATCTCCTTCCTTAGAGGTTTTTAAGGTCAGGCTTGACAAAGCCCTGGCTGGGATGATTTAGTTGGGGATTGGTCCTGCTTTGAGCAGGGGGTTGGACTAGATACCTCCTGAGGTCCCTTCCAACCCTGATATTCTATGATGATTCTATGATATGGTGGCAGGGAATTTGCTAATGTTAATAAATATTTATATTGCAATATTGCCCAAAGTCCCCAACGCGGATTGGGACCCCACTAGGGGTCAGGCGCTGTACAAGCAGCCCAGGCCCAGGACCTCTTTACAATCTACAAAGACAGCTAAGATTTCTGCGTAAACTCCAAAAACAAAATGCTCTCTCCAGAAGCTGATGCTAAAGGATATTTTAATGTTGATATGAAACTGGGTTTAACAGAGCACTAGAAACTACACACCCAGGGAACAATCCAGCTTTCTAGGGATGGCAAGATGACCTGATAAGTCTCTTTTGTTCTGGACATCTCTCAGGCTTGGGCTACAATAGCAACTTATGTCAGTATAACTTTTCCTGTCACCATAGCTACCGCCTGTCGGGGAGGTGGAGTCCGGACACTGCTGGGAGAAGCTCTCCTGTCGATGTCAGTAGCATCTTCACTGACGTGCCCCACAGCAGCATTGTGCGTGTAGCCAAGCAGTCAGTCTGGTTCCTGGGCAGCACTGGGAATGGCTGGGAATAGGCAGAATCTTTGCATGTTTTGAGAAACCCCCATTTCAATTGTCTCTAAAGAGCAGCTGGTGAAAATGTTTTCAAGGTGTGTTTTTCATGTTTCCTGTAACTTGTTATCATTCACCCTCTTGGGCCATTAGTTTCCCTTCATTTCATTTGTTTCCTCCAGGGTATCAGAATTACCAACAGGCTTTCTATAAATATTAACACACGGTGATTACATTTGCATAATATAACTAATGTATTGTAAATGTGAAGTGAATGCACTTGATGCAGCTAGCAAAGCTGGAGTTGCACTGGATATGACCATAAAACCTTCCTTACAAAGGAGACAAATATGCATCTGTTATAATGGCATTAAGCTGTTGTCGTGTAGATAGAATTAGAGGACTCCAGGGTTTACAACGTGGGTGGTTCAGCAGTCTCCGTTTCTCCACGGTCACTGAAATATGAGTGTCATAGGCATGAATTCATTTAGTATCATTTTCTGCTCTCATTCCTCACCGTGAGGCTATCCGAATAGGAATGCTAATGGCTAGTGTATCGCGTGGCAAGCAGCTGCATTCTGTGTCAGCGGGAATGGCTGCCTGTTCTCCTCCCCTCACAGGGCAGCTCCCCGGCCAATGCACAGCACCTTGCGTTACAGCGACTCCAAGCTTTACGAGGCATTAACTTTCTAATGCTGCCTCCTTAGCCAGTGCCCGTGACTGGAACAGACACTGACACCGAAATCCAATCGCAGTGTGACAAAGATGGTAATGAGAAAGCGAGCTAATAAAAGCTTCAACTATCGTCATTGTAAACACAAGGCCAACCCAGAGACCCTGGTGCTCAGACATCTCGCCTCTCCAGGGCTGGGCTCCTTAGGGAACTTATTAAAATATGAAATCTATGGGCAGCCATTTTCTTAAGCATCCGATATAACCCAGCATAGTCAGCGCACATTGATTACATGTCTCAGGCCCATGCCTGAGGACACCCCTTTCTATGTTCTTATCCTAATCAGGTGGGCAAAATTCCCTCCAAAATATAAGTAGATCGGAGTCTGTGCAGTGCGGGGATGATGTCCTTTGCACTGTGGGACTGAGGATGCAGTGATGTGCAGTGGGGATGGGGGGGCGGAGGATGGCATGAAGTGCAGTGGGGGGTGGGAGCTAGGAGCTGCAGCTGTGTACCCCAAACCAGTTCCCATGTCTGGTAGAGAGTAGCATTGCCAACTTCCTAATTGCACAAAACCAAACACCCTAGACCTGCCCCTTTCCCGAGGCCATGCCCCCACTCACTACATTCCCCCTCCCTCCGTGGCTCGTTCTCCCCACCCTCGCTCACTTTCACTGGGTTGGGGTGTGGGAGGGGGTGAGGGCTCCGGCTGGGGCTGCAGGGGCTGGGAATGGGGTTTGGCGTACAGGAGGGGACTCCAGGCTGAGGGATTTGGAATGTGGGAAGGGGCTGTGGTTTGAGGCAGGGGGTTGGGGCGTGGGAGGGAGTACAGGATCTGGCCGGGAGTAAGGGGTTCGGGGTGCAGGAGGGGGCTCTCCGGGTTGGGGCAGGAGGTGTGTGGGGTGAGGGTTCAGGCTGGGGGTGCAGGCTTTGGGGTGGGGCTAGGGATGAGGAGTTTGGAATGCAGGAGGGGGTTTCAGGTTTGGGGGTGCTCAGGGCTGGGGCAGGGGGTTGGGGCTTATCTCGGGTGCCTCCCAGTCAGCAGTGTAGCGGTGATAAGGCAGGCTCCATACGCTGCTCTCGCCCACAGGCACTGCCCCCCCCGCCCCAGCTCCCATTGGCCACGGTTCCTGGTGGGGTGGAAATTGCTGAAATCCAGGTGGAATTCTTCAAGGGCCTCCTTCCCGTGGGTCCATATGATGAAGTTGTCATCAATGTAGCACAACTAGAGGAGGGGCACTAGGGGACGAGAGCTGAGGAAGCGTTGTTCTAAGTCAGCAATAAAAATGTTGGGATACTGTGGGGCCATGCGGGTACCCATAGCAGTGCCGCTGACTTGAAGATATAAGTTATCCCCAAATCTGAAATGGTTGTGGGTGAGGACAAAGTCACAAAGCTCATATGGACCCATGGGAAGGAGGTCCTTGAAGAATTACACCTGGATTTCAACAATTTCCACCTCACCATCAACCACAGCCAGGACCAGTCTGCACGAGAGATCCACTTCCTGAACACTACAGTGCAAATAAGTGATGGTCACATAAACACCACCCTATACTGGAAACCTACTGACATCTATACGTACCTACATGCCTCCAGCTTCCATCCAGACCATATCACACGATCCATTGTCTACAGCCAAGCCCTAAGATACAACCGAATTTGCTCTAATCCCTCAGACAGAGACAAACACCTACAAGATCTTTATCAAGCATTCTTAAAACTACAATACCCATCTGGGGAAGTGAGGAAACAGATTGACAGAGTGAGATGGGTACCCAGAAATCACCTACTACAGGACAGGCCCAACAAGGAAAATAACAGAACACCATTGGCCATCATGTACAGCCCCCAGCTAAAACCTCTCCAGCGCATTATCCACGATTTACAACCTATCCTGGAAAACGATCCCTCACTCTCACAGAGCCTGGGAGAAAGGCCAGTCCTCGCTTACAGACAGCCCCCCAGCCTGAAGCAAATACTCACCAGCAACTACACACCACACCACAGAAACACTAACCCAGGAACCAATCCCTGTAGCAAACCTCACTGCCTACTCTGTCCCCATATCTACTCTGGCGACTCCATCAGAGGACCCAATCACATCAGCCATACCATCAGGGGCTCGTTCACCTGCACATCTACCAATGTGATATATGCCATCATGTGCCAGCAATGCCCCTCTTCCATGTACATTGGCCAAACCGGACAGTCCCTACGTAAAAGAATAAATGGACATAAATCGGACATCAGGAATGGTAACATACAAAAGCCAGTACGTAAACATTTCAATCACCCTGGACATTCTATAACAGATTTAAAAATCACTATTCTTGAACAAAAAAACTTCAGAAACAGACTTCAAAGAGAAACAGCAGAACTAAAATTCATTTTCAAATTTAACACCATTAATCTGGGCTTGAATAGGGATTGGGAGTGGCTGGCTCATTACAGAAGCAGCTTTTCCTCTCCTGGAATTGACACCTCCTCATCTATTATTGGGAGTGGACTACATCCACCCTGATTGAATTGGCCCTGTCAGCACTGGTTCTCCACTTGCGAAGTAACTCCCTGCTCTCCATGTGTCAGTATATAATGCCTGCATCTGTAATTTTCACTCCAGGCATCTGAAGAAGTGAGGTTTTTTTACCCACGAAAGCTTATGCCCAAATAAATCTGTTAGTCTTTAGGGTGCCACCGGACTCCTTGTTGTTTTGGTGGATACAGACTAACACGGCTACCCCCTGATACGTCACTCACAAATAACTCTCCCCTAGTCCCGCTTTGCACCATGAGCCTATGTCTTATTGCCAGTTCTAGTAGAGATAGGCCTCAGACCAGGCCCTTTATACCAGGCCTCATGTCTCAGGCTTTCTAAGGCCTGAAGTAATGTCAGTTCCTGCTGAGATAAAACAAAGTTAGCAAGAGTCAGGCTATGAGCAAAAATCAGGCCCTGTTACAAAGCAGATGCCTCTTTGCAGTTTCACTGTCCCGTACATGAACTTGGCAAGAACAGGGCTGGCATTGCAAAAACACAAGCACTTGTAAGCCCTAAGTATTCACCTAAACACATTTCAGAAGGCTGGTACCAGAACACCCCGGTACCAAGATACAGTGTAGACACTCTCCCCAAAGATGGTCCAGGAACACGCTGACCCCTCCAAAAGATAAAGTCAGGATGACAGCATGATGGATAGAGATGTGATGAACCAAGAGGTACAAGGTAAAGGGCGGTAGCTAACCACATCAGAGGGGCACTACATAACTTGTTTTTATCAGTGTGTGAAAGAGGGGCCACAGAGGGGGTGTCTTTGTCCAGCCACGGGGAGGGGGATGGAGAGTCCCGCCGCTCACTGAGCCGAGTCCATTCTCACAGGCGTGCATGGATTAGTGGCCCCATAATGTGTGCTGGGTGCAATTGCTGTGCTCTGTCGGCACTGAACCTGGCCGAGCGCCTTCGCTACGGAACTGAGTCATTGGTCTTCTTGGGCCGTTCGATCGCGGTTTGCTGAATCACCTGTCTGCACAGAACCGGCACAGCCCACAGAGAGACACCCAGCCAACCACTGACAGCACCGATTACAGCAACGTTCCCCTCACGGCACGAACAAAGGGAACTTACTTTACTCGGCTCTTCTCATTTCAACTGGCAGCAAGAGCGGCATATTTTGTGTAACTGTATATCCTTCCCTTCTGCTGTCACTGAGGGAGGTTTTTGGCTGTTTGTCAACACTGATATGTTAGCAACTGAGTGCGGCATGCAACTTAGGCTTGGTCCACACTGGGGCGGGGTATCGATCTAGGAAACGCAACTTCAGCTACGAGAATAGTGTAGCTGAAGTCGACATTTCCTAGATCGAATTAAGTTTACTTACTGCGGGTCCACATGGCTCAGGCAAGCTCCCCCGTCGACAGCGCTTCCTCCTCTCGGCGAGCAGGAGTTCCGCAGTCGATGGGGGAGCGCTTCTGGGATCGATTTACCGCATCCAGATGAGATGCGATAAATCGATTCCAGAAGATGGATCTCTACCCAGCGAATCAGGCGGGTAGGGTGGACTTAGCCTTAGTGTCAGAAAAGTCCCCTTTCTAAAACCTCTTAGCAGTATTGTGCAGTCATTGGGTGCACAATGGATACAATCAGCTGTGGTGATGCTCCAGTCGTTACAGGTGTTAGAAAAGGATGGTTTGGCAACAGCCAGCAATGGGCTAATTGTCTGCATGGGCTGTATTCTGTTCCTATCATTGTTAGAGGAAAATGGCTGCTATGCTACAAATATCCCAGTAAAAGTCTTGGCAGGTGGAGAGTCCTCACCCATGGCTTGTTATAACTCAGACAGGACTGGCGCCAGAGCGGAGTTATACACAGGGCAGGCTGTTCTCTCACAATGCTGGGTGTCTCTCAAGAACCATTCTCCATGCTGGAATATATGGGGACAGTGCCGGGTCTAAGAGAGGATATTATTTGAGGAGCTTCATGGACAACTAGTATCTTGTGAATTAACGAATGTAAAGCAGATGAACTCTGGCTCTTCACGGGAAGTCTCCTTATAAGTGTATTCCTCAAGCTTTTATACTGTGAAAGCTAAAGACAATTTCCATAATATTTTCCTCGAGGAGGACTTCCCCTCTGGGTGAATTCAATATGGTGGTGGGTTCTCCAGTGAAGAACTGCTCGTTGCAAAACAGTTCCCATGGAAAGTTTGAAGCTTAGTGGTGAGTGTGCACCCAGGGCCTGTTGTGCTTTACACATAACATTGATGCTGTTTGATTGTGAGTGGACTTGAAAGGATCCTCATGCCTGCAGATCTATTACAAACAGTGCAAATCAGAACTGCAGGGTGGTGCAGCACCTCAGCACCTTTGAAAAGCCAGGCCCCTTTGTTTTAGTGACCTAATGCCGGATTCAGGTGGACTGAGAGCAGCCCCCGTCCCTCTGTTTAGCACCGCTAGGAATGAAACGTCCCAGCAGTGGCAGACCCAGTCAGGGAAGATTTCTCATAATGGTCTAAGCAACCTCCCTCCTGCCTGAGCAGAGGGAATGTGCTACCCCACACCCCCACCCCCCGCCATGCAGCAGCACTCTCTGAGCTCTCCTGGAAGATTTCATTTGGGGCTCCCACAGAACGTACATTGGATTGAACACCAGCTGCCTTCCACATAAAGACAGATGTGGACTAGCCCCCAACTCTGCTCCTTTATCATTAGATGCTCATGGCCTTAGGAATGTTCTAAATTATGCCAGGGGCTGTGTCAGTGCTCGGATGGCCCCAGACTGGGGGCAGATGATAAAGATGGCCTTTGCCGCACCTATGCCTGAACTGGGCTGGGGGCTGCCAACGATCTAGCCTGAGATTTCTGAAGCACATTACGCAGAGAATTTCCAATTTACGTTAAGAACATGCTTCCTATTTCTCTCTCACGGCAGCATGCGGGGTCTAACACTTCTATTAAATTGGCTCTTCCCAAAGTTGCAGACATTTTTGCAGGCAGAAATTCTATTGCCTTTTCCACAGCAGCGAGTTGATGGAACATATCTCAAAAGGCTGTAAAGTTAACCTTCCGCCTGGTGTCAGCTGAACTTTAAATTACGGACTGAGTCATGCATTGGAGTAATTGTTCACGACATGATTTGTTGTTGTAGGGATTTACAAAAGCAGCTTTGCCTCTCCTGGAACTGACACCTCCTCATCTATTGTTGGGAGTGGACTACATCCACCCTGATCGAATTGGCCCTGTCAACACTGGTTCTCCACTTGTGAGGTAACTCCCTTCTCTTCATGTGTCAGTATATAATGCCTGCAGCTGTAACTTTCACTCCATGCATCTGAAGAAGTGAGGTTTTTTACCCACAAAAGCTTATGCCCAAATAAATCTGTTAGTCTTTAGATTGCCACCAGACTCCTTGTTGTTTTTGTGGATACAGACTAACACGGCCACCCCCTGATACTTTCCCTATTTGGTTTGAAGTAGGGTGATTTCCCTGAATGATGCATTGTTTCATGTGCCTCAAACAGGCACTCCACCGGGGCTTTGACACAGCACTTCAGGGGACGAATGCACTCAATGGAATAGTCAACAGACATATCCCACATAGGAACACACAGTCTCCCTGTATCTGCAGTTGCAAACAAAGGCACCAGCCCCTCTTTCTTCCCTAATAAAGAAACTAAATGTCTTTATTAATACGAGGCATTAATACAATACTAATGCTAACATCTTAAAAACCCGAGCCAGGGCCCTTGAAGAAAGGATGCGAGTGCCATCCCCTGCGTACTGATAAGTGCATGTATCTGAGTGTTGAATGTTATATACAAAAGTGACCACTTTCATAACGCAGTCAATTATATCTGAGTTGATATAAACAAGGGCCCGCTTCTGTGCCCATCTATTGTATTCAATGGAGCTGTGCCATTTTACACCAGCAGAGAGGATGGCCCATGATCCTGTCACTATGTAAAACATCCTAGTGCTCATGTAGTATTCACATGTCATTTCATGTACTAAAGTTTGGACCTTTCACAGGATAATCCTCATCCCATAACGGATGCATTGCTCTTTATAACAATGATACAAACCACTATCTATGTGTATGCCATGCAGTGAGTTCCAGTAATGACTGAATTGCAACTTTAAATCTCTTAAATGTATGTGTTTAAAAAATCAACCATAATGTTACTTAAAGTATTTTTTCCCCCCACTCTATATATTTTAGTTCTCAGAATACACTAGAAATGTGTATTTTGGTTACATTATATCTGTGATAATATAAGAGGATGAGAAAGTTGTTAATAATTTATTATTTATTATACAATTCTTTATTAGATTTAGCTCTCTACTTCTGTGCCTTCTGACTTTGAACCAATTAGCCAGTGAATTTTGAAAATTGTCTATGCGTGTCTTTCAAAACTGAGAATGAAAAATTTCCCTTATCAAGTTAAGCAAACAAAATTTAATCTATATTCAAATATGAATTGCTCTGCACTTGTCTCCAACTCTGGGGACCTGGCCTCACATTTGCCTAAGATTATAGGGTAAATGAATTTTGTGATCTTATTTTAGTCCCAAATGCACATTTTCATACATCTCAAAGCCTCCATTTTTTTTTTGCAATTTACTTCTGGAAAAGCCCAGAACTGAAATATCAGGAGACTGAGAGTGTTGATCCGCACTGGACTTGTTAGTTTCTTACATCTATAAATACTGAAGTACATAGTTTGTCAAAAACATTGAAATAAATATTAAGGGCATAATTTTGAAAAGGGCCACACTCTAGGTAAGCTGTGCAATGTGTCCCTAGCCACATTTACAACCCCCTATTTTCTGATAAAAGCTTAAGCCGTTTAAAGCTGCCGATGTGTGCAGGCCGAGCAAGCACTTGGTCTCTGGAGTGATGGTGGCCACCTTCACATGGGCCACCCTGTTATGTTCACTTTAACCTATTGTACAAACAAATGCACCCGGGTTCGAGACCGAAGATCATTTGTCGACCTCCTGGTCAAAATAGCGACTTTCCCTTTGGTTTGGAACTCCCGCTACATTTAGCACAATGGGACGGGGAGGGGTGGTACAAAGCACGAAGGAGCTTTTGTTCAAATACTGTTCTACTGACAAACCACCCAAACCCAGAATGATTCCTCTGGTAGCAAAGCGGGGCTGTGATCCTCATGCCCAGGGACTGATGAATGAGTAGCATACCACCTCGAGGCTCCAGCTGCTGAGAGGTTTCTCCCAATGTAACTCAAGTGAGAGGCAAATCACATGCCCGGCTGTCAGCTGTGCCTGACTCTCAGGATGCCAGTGGAATCTCTGTGTCCAGCGAGCTCGTGTTGCCAAAGCGTTTCAGGGTCAGCCCTTGGGGATCTAGGGAGAAAAGCCGTCCGGCACTTTTCATGTCTATTTGTAAAAGAGTGCTCACCCACCCAGAGAAATGGGCCCAGGAGAGCAGGAAAAAGGGCAGGAAGGCCCACAGCAGTGTCTGATGACCTGTCTCCTCGAGTGTGACTCTGAGACAGCCCCGGTTTCGGAGCCTGCCTTGTTAGCTCAAGCCGTAGAGACTTTTGCCTTTAGTGCACTCCCTGGTAAGGTGGCCAGGATGGCGCCTGTCACATATATACTCAGGATCAGTCCCACATGAGTGACAAAATTAGAGCATCATCTGTCTGGAGAGTAATCAGTATGCGAAGAGCAAATGACAGCAACTCTAGGCAGGAGACATATCTATAGAGAGATCTAGAGATAGCTCTTTCCTAGTGTTCTGATCCATATCAGAACTCGGTGTGCTGCTTTTAAAGAGCATGGGAGAGGATGGAGATCACTTCCCAGGTATAAATTCAACTTCCTAATATAAATTGTGTAGCAAAAACTCTCTCTATGGCACTAGACTAGCAGAGTCAATAAAGAAGCAAAATGTAAAAACACTTTATCTTTAATACCAAGAGTTGATCATATAGTAACTATTCCTAATTTTATGAGATTTAATAACCTAGACACAGAGAGAAGCTACAGAAAGCATAAATATTTAATAATCAGGATACAGAGGGGCTAATAGCAGAAGTTGAATTTGCATCTTTTACCTGAAGTTAGACAGGAAGTTATAATATCAAAAAGTAATGTCAGGTTTGATGGTCTAATGGTTTTTGGTCCCTTCAGTTCAAGTTTCATATGTTGGTCAGAAATATATAATGATTTTTATATAAATATAAGCTCTGGTGATTTACCCCAACAAAGAATTTGCCTCATGTTGTTTCATGGTATATTGTGGATTATCATCAATCAAATAAAATACTATAAATGCATATAACTGACTTTCCTGTACTTGGAGCAGGAGGAATATAAAAGGCACTGGGGAAGTGTTGGCAGTTTTCTTTATTAAGATTTTGGCCTATTTTAAGAAGAAAATACAGATACCCTTTTACTGAGGAAAAATGGGGAAAACATATGAATGAGAATGGAAGCTATTTTATGTCACCTTAATTAACGTATTATATGAAACAAGATATAATGAAAAAAACAAACAATCAAAAATGTAATATCTGGCATTGTTGGCAGATAAGTGGGACTTTTGGACTTTTTTGAAGGCCAATAGCTAGCCTTTGAAAATAGTTGCTTTCCCCATAGAAAAGTAGGAAGCGTACTTTGTATATTTCCAAAGGACCAGAGCTATCAAACTTTCAGCACAGAGAAAATGCAATGCCCTGTTGAATGAAATGTCAATGACAGCTTTTAGCCCATTGATTTGCGGTTACCTCAGGGTGCTAGCTGCTCCAGAGTCTGTCTGCTTGTCAGGATGAGTAGCTGGCAGCTCCGTACGCAGCACCTTTCCAGTATGCATTTGTACAGCTACGGGTAGGGCGTGACCCTGTACCCACTAAGTCCCATTGACAACCAACCATCGGTGAATGATGGTGAGATCCCAGCTGTGTTAAAGCCAATGTCAAAACTCATTGACTTCACTCGGGCTCGGATTTCACCTGGAATGTTGGTCCCACTTTTGGTTCAAGCTAATCGGGATCCAATCTTGTCATGGCAGAACAGCTCACCCCAGTCACACAGGCTGGGGGAGACAGTGGCCAACACCCTCCTAACGGACGTTCTGCCACTCATTTCCCAACAGAAGAGGTTCCCCCCACCCCACCCCCCAGAGTTTAGGAACAGTGTGGGGAAGAACAGGAGTACTTGTGGCACCTTAGAGACTAACACATTTATTAGAGCATAAGCTTTCGTGGGCTACTGCCCACTTCTTCGGATGCAGTGTGGGGAAGGAGAACTCCACAGTGCACCTGCTGCCTACCAATTCCCAGCTCTCTCCAGAGACCTGGCCAAGACCCCAACACACTGTTGGCTTTCCCATGGTTTATAGAGCCAAGCTTGTAGCACCAAAAGGGACCAGTGTCATCATCTGGTCTGACTCCACCATAGCACCACCAGAGAACCTCACCAGGGGTTCCTGTACTTCAGGGCGAGGTAGAATAGACATCAAGTCTGGACTTACACTTCAAGGGATACAGAACCCCACGCATCCTGTTCCAATGGTTAATTACCCTCTTTGCTCCCTCACAGACGGGCAGATCCTTTCCTCTAGCGCCCAGAACGCCCTGCGGACTCTGACATTGGACAAGGCATGGTCTTGTTTGATCACAGGATTTTGAGTCAGGATCCCCAAAAGCTAATCTTGGCTCTGACCCTGATTCACTTTCTGACTAGAGGCAGGTCACTAATCTGTCTATCTCCATTGGCCGAGTATTTCCCCTTTAAGTGTCTTACTCCCTGACATACGCCAGGGGCTGATTGATGCACCGAGCTCAGCCATGCCTGGAGAAGTCTCAAGTGGAGCAAACAGGGTGCAGCAGGAAGGGAGAACTGGAGGCCCAGGGTCCTGTTGTGAAAGAGGCGACAGCCCCATATTGAAGGAAGATGAAAGTAGGCAAGGGCTTGTAAAGGATGGAGGACCGGTGGCCACAGTGCTGGTGGCTGTCAGAGAGGAGGGACCTGTTAAGTCCTGGCACCCAAAGATTTACAAGTGTGGATGTCTAGGGGCAGATCCTCATCTGAGATAAAGAGTCACAGCTCCACTGACTGCAGGTAGCTATCGCACTTAACACCAGCTGAGGATCTGCCCCTAAACTCTTACCCCAGTGCACGTCCGAGCCTCCCTGGTTGGTGTATCCCTGAGGATCTAGTTTGCCACGGCCCGGGGTTGGGAGGAGAGAGGTAATTTCTGCTGATTAGTTCTGCTCCGAAGGCCCGGCCTGAAACACAGCAGGCAGCATTCGCCATGACTCAGCGCTGTGACATACCAGTGAGCCCAGCTGGCCTGCGCGCCATACTCCCAGGCTGAGATTACCCCGGTGCTCCAGGGGACTGGGTGCTCCCCTCACCGCTAATGGAAGATGTATCTAAATCCTCCAAGCTGCTCTGGACGTCTCAACCCACGAAGAGAGCGTGTGATTTGGAGAGTCACCATCGTCCACACTCAACATTCCTCCTATGGCACCTGCTACACTGAGTGCCCGTAGCCTCTTCCAAAGGCTGTTTGGAGGGCAGGTAAAATTAACCAGTGACAGAAACGGTCACCTCCTACTTTTATTTGAGTCGTTTGTCTCTGAACTCGTTCACTGCGATCAACGGCTGTATAAGAACAGTTCAGAAGAAAGATTTTCTGTTTCATTTCCAACAAAACTGTTTTAAAAATATCCGTTGTGCATTTGAAAGAACACTGTACGTTGTGATGACCTTTTGGCCTGTTCAGCTGATAGCTATAATACCACTGGCTTCAGACTGAAGCGAGACAATTATAGCTTCACTACCTCCTCAGTTAGACATGGATTAGTATTCACGGTGGGAGCGCGCTGAGTTCTAGTACACTTCTCCTAAACTTTCCATATAACTCCTAGTTACGGGCTCTTGTGCTGCTCCCTTGGTGAAGAAGAAGCCTGTATCCGGAGGTGACAGACAAGCGGGGGACTTGCTGAATGCTCCCGTGGAAGAGCTGCACTGGCTGTGCATTACCTTCCCGCTCGCTTGGTCTCTCGTTGGATGTTCACTTTTTGCTATCCTCTGGCACAGCCAGGACATTTACTCTGGGTGGTGTCCCAGGTGACTTCTTTGGAGGCAGCAGCACCACTGCTCAGTTGGCCTGGAACAAACCCTGAGGCAAAAGGGAAAGACAACCTGTAGGAATTGCCCTGGAAGTCACGCCGATGGCAGAAATCCCACTACCAGAGCTCTGAATGGCTCAGCTGGGTCGCAGGTGCAAACATACATAGGAGCGGAGCCATCCCTGGCAAATGACTTGTTATTGGACATTTATTCTTCTCTTTCACAGATTCTAAGACTAAAAGGGACCCTCACCACCAGTAGCTGGTGTGACCTCCGGCCCAGAGGAGGCCAGAGAACCTACACTGGTAAATAGCACAGGGATGTGAACTTTGTCCAGCAGGACCCAATGTATGGCACCCCAGCTAACGGTAACCCATTAACAACTGCATGCTAAAATCTATCCCTTTGCCAGTCCCAATCCATTCAATATATAGCAGGTTATTTTTGTATTGTGCTTCTTTCTGATTGGAACGTCAGATGGCAGGGATTTATTAATTGTGGGGTGGTAGCACCTAACGGTCCCAACTCAGGTCCGGGCCCCATTGTGCTAGTCCCTGGACAGAGACAGTCCCTGCCCCAAGTGCTTTACAAACTGCGTTACTGCCCTTGCTCTCTTGTCATGTGCAGAGCTGAACATTGGTTTGAATTCCCAATCGCTGCTCCGCTCATCCCTGCATGCTGCGCCCCTTCTGTTTGCTTTCCCACAGACACATGCAAATGGGGTTTTGTTCAGGCAAATGTTTGGGGAATGGTTCCTCTGCAGGCAAATCCGCATTTGGCTCCTGTCTGGTCTATGCTTTGCTCACTACTAGTGCTGGAATTGCTCCCCGGGCTCTGCTGACGGTGCTTCAGTGCCTCGTCAGAGTGCCGAGGAAATAATATCCTGGGAATTAGGCGACCAATCACACACCGTGGATAATAAATAGTCAGAGCCAAAGACAGGTAACATGAATAGTACGAGAAAAACCCTCTGCCTCAAATACATTCACACAAGTGTTAAACAAACAAGTTAATACAAATTAAATTATGTGTATGAATAATGTATGAATAGAAAAAAAGCAGGAAATCAGCCAGATAAATCTTTTCACGAAAGGAGTAGAAAAACTCACCGAATCCATTATAGGGGAATTGCCAGATGACACCATAAAGCAATGTGATGAGATTATAATTCTATGTGCTGTGTTACAGGTTGTTTTTCCTTGTTTTATTCCCATGTAAATGATTAATCGAAGTCACTTTCCCTGGCACCATAAATACAAAACCTAAAATCCATGCTCAGATATTCCTGTGATGGGCATCAACATCAGAACATGGATAAATGGACAGAAAATGTATGACGGTGCCTGGAGCTTCAGGTGCGGAGCTGAGGAACGTACTGGATGCCTCTTATAATAATTATGTTCAGCTTCTGGAGTGTCAGCTAATGCTCTCGCAACTCAGATCACTTTCAGCCTATAACCCCCACAACATATGAAATGCCAAGATTATTAACTTTACTAAATGATCTTTGATGCACGGTCACCTTTCTCCTGTGCTCAAACAGTTCTCCTGGATAACATTAACAAGTGCCGTCTACGTGATTTTTCCAGTGTCCTTATTGACCTTTGTTGCTGACTTTAATAAATATAGGGCTGAAGCTCTCCTTGATATTGAATAACTTTCTGCAGCCACAGGGATTAATGGTTTCGAGCAGTCAGACTGTGAAATAGACATCACTCTTCATTTCACTATAAACAAAAATCTGATTTTGTTTCCGGACATGAACAAGTTTAAAATATTTCCGTTCAGAAAGACAGTTTTAGTTTTCACCTCTGGGCTCCTAAATCATAGAATCATAGAATATCAGGGTTGGAAGGGACCTCATCTAGTCCAACCCCCTGCTCAAAGCAGGACCAATTCCCAACTAAATAATCCCAGCCAGGACATTGTCAAGCCGGGCCTTAAAAACCTCCAAGGAAGGAGATTCCACCACCTCCTTAGGTAACACATTCCAGGGCTTCACCACCCTCCTAGTGAAATAGTGTTTCCTAATATCCAACCTAAACCTCCCCCACTGCAACTTGAGACCATTGCTCCTTGTTCTGTCATCTGCCACCACTGAGAACAGCTGAGCTCCATCCTCTTTGAAACCCCCTTTCAGGTAGTTGAAAGCAGCTATCAAATCCCCCCTCATTCTTCTCTTCTGCAGACTAAACAAGCCCAGTTCCCTCAGCCTCTCCTCATAAGTCATGTGCTCCAGACCCCTAATCATTTTTGTTGCCCTCCGCTAGACTCTTTCCAATATTTCCACATCCTTCGTGTAGTGTGGGCCCCAAAACTGGACACAGTACTCCAGATGAGGCCTCACCAATGTCGAATAAAGGGGAATGATCACGTTCCTCGATCTGCTGGCAATGCCCCTACTTATACAGCCCAAAATGCCATTAATCTTCTTGGCAACAAGAGCACACTGTTGACTCATATCCAGGTTCTCGTCCACTGTGACCCCTAGGTCCTTTTCTGCAGAACTGCTACCTAGCCATTCGGTCCCTAGTCTGTAGCAGTGCATGGGATTCTTCCGTCCTAAGTGCAGGACTCTGCACTTGTCCTTGTTGAACCTCATCAGGACCGACCCTTGGGGCACTCCGCTTGAAACTGGCTGCCAACTAGACATGGAGCCATTGATCACTACACGTTGAGCCCAACGATCTAGCCAGCTTTCTATCCACCTTACTGTCCATTCATCCAGCCCATACTTCTTTAACTTGGCGGCAAGAATAGTGTGGGAGACCGTATCAAAAGCTTTGCTAAAGTCAAGGAATAACACATCCACTGCTTTCCTCTCATGCACAGAGCCAGTTATCTCATCATAGAAGGGAATTAGGTTAGTCAGGCACGACTTCCCCTTGGTGAATCCATGCTGACTGTTCCTGATCACTTTCCTCTCTTCTAAGTGTTTCATAATTGAGTCCTTGAGGATCTGCTCCATGATTTTTCCAGGGACAGAGGTGAGGCTGACTGGCCTGTAGTTCCCCGGATCCTCCTTCTTCCCTTTTTTAAAGATGGGCACTACATTAGCCTTTTTCCAGTCATCCGGGACCTCCCCCGATTGCCATGAGTTTTCAAAGATGATGGCCAATGGCTCTGTAATCACATCCGCCAACTCCTTTAGCACCCTCGGATGCAGCGCATCCAGCCCCATGGATTTGTGCTCATCCAGTTTTTCTAAATAGTCCCTAACCACTTCTTTCTCCACAGAGGTTTGGTCATCTCCTCCCCATGCTGTGCTGCCCAGTGCAGCAGTCTGGGAGCTGACCTTGTTTGTGAAGACAGAGGCAAAAAAAGCATTGAGTACATTAGCTTTTTCCACATCCTCGGTCACTAGGTTGCCTCCCTCATTCAGTAAGGGGCCCACACTTTCCTTGACTTTCTTCTTGTTGCTAACATACCTGAAGAAACCCTTCTTGTTACTCTTAACATCTCTTGCTAGCTGCAACTCCAGGTGTGATTTGGCCTTCCTGATTTCACTCCTGCATGCCTGAGCAATATTTTTATACTCCTCCCTGGTCATTTGTCCAATCTTCCACTTCTTGTAAGCTTCTTTTTTGCGTTTAAGGTCAGCAAGGATTTCACTGTTAAGCCAAGCTGGTCGCCTGCCCTATTTACTATTCTTTCTACACATCTGGATGGTTTGTTCCTGCAACCGCAATGAGGATTCTTTAAAATACAGCCATCTCTCCTGGACCCCTTTGCCCTTCATGTTATTCTCCCAGGGGATCCTGCCCATCTGTTCCCTGAGGAAGTCAAAGTCTGCTTTTCTGAAGTCCAGGGTCCGTATTCTGCTACTCTCCTTTCTTCCTTGTGTCAGGATCCTGAACTCGACCATCTCATGGTCACTGCCTCCCAGGTTCCCATCCACTTTTGCTTCCCCTACTAATTCTTCCCTGTTTGTGAGCAGCAGGTCAAGAAAAGCTCTGCCCCAGTTGGTTCCTCCAGCACTTGCACCAGGAAATTGTCCCCTACACTTTCCAAAAAACTTCCTGGATTGTCTGTGCACCGCTGTATTGCTCTCCCAGCAGATATCAGGGTGATTAAAGTCTCCCATGAGAACCAGGGCCTGCGATCTAGCAACTTCTGCTAGTTGCCAGAAGAAAGCCTCGTCTACCTCATCCCCCTGGTCTGGTGGTCTATAGCAGACTCCTACCACGACATCACCCTTGTTGCTCACACTTCTCAACTTTATCCAGAGACTCTCAGGTTTTTCTGCAGTTTCATACCGGAGCTCTGAGCAGTCATACTCCTCTCTTACATACAACGCAACTCCCCCACCTTTTCTGCCCTGCCTGTCCTTCCTGAACAGTTTATATCCATCCAGGACAGTACTCCAGTCCTGTGAGTTATCCCACCAAGTCTCTGTTATTTCAATCGCATCATAGTTCCCTGACTGTGCCAGGACTTCCAGCTCTCCCTGCTTGTTTCCCAGGCTTCTTGCATTTGTGTATAGGCACTTAAGATAACTCGCTGATTGTCCCGCTTTCTCAGTCTGAGACAGTAGTCCTCCCCTCTTGCACTCTCCTGCTTGTGCTTCCTCCCAGGATCCCATTTCCCCACTTACCTCAGGGCTTTGGTCTCCTTCCCCCAATGAACCTAGTTTAAAGCCCTCCTCACTAGTTTAGCCATCCTGCTTGCGAAGATGCTCTTCCCTCTCTTCATTAGGTGAAGCCCGTCTCTGCCTAGCACTCCTGCTTCTTGGAACACCATCCCATGGTCGAAGAATCCAAAGCCGACACCACCTGCATAGCCATTCGTTGACTTCCACGATTCGATAGTCTCTACCCCGGCCTTTTCCCTGCACAGGGAGGATGGACGAGAACACCACTTGCGCCTCAGACTCCTTTATCCTCCTTCCCAGAACCATGTAGTCTGCAGTGATCCGCTCAAGGTCATTCTTGGCAGTATCATTGGTTCCCACGTGGAGAAGCAGGAAGGGGTAGCAATCCGAGGGCTTGATGAGAAAACACAGTCAGTTGTTTTTCAAACCCAGCTTGCTATGAAGGTGGTGTAGCTGAATTGTACTGCTGGGCTCTCATAGATTCATTGATTTAAGGCCAGAAGGGGCCATCAAGATCACCTTATCTGACCTCCTGCACATTGCAGGCCACAGAACCTCACCCATTGTCTTTATTTGCTGTCTTCTAAAAAAAATAGAAACCAGAGGAACTACCGTGACGAGAGAAAGAAGTCCTTGTTGATGCTTCACATCCTTCTGTGGTAGGAAATGAGGCCTCTGGACTTTTATGGGTTTTATTAGCAGGACCTGAACTGAAAATACAGATCTGTATGGCAATTGCCCTGAAGTTTGGGGGCCAGCAGATGTGGGGGTGGGATCAGTTGTTCCATTTTTGGCAGGTGTGCTTCTCTTGCTATCCAACACCCATGCTCTAGGGAGAGAACAGATCAGCCCCCCAGTCAGAGCTAGAACGAATCCACTGGACAGATGCAGTCCGACAGTCTACCTAGTAAGCCCCAGGCAGAATGAGCTGTGATAACCTAATCTAGAGATGAGCAAAGCCGGGCTCTCTGTGGCTAGGACAAGGATTTCCCAGGTCACTTTCCTAGCTTATTAATAAAGTTCCAACCCATTTAAAATGCAAGCAGAGTGTACATCTTGACGGCCTTTTGAGGCAGTGAGTACCACCAGGGAAAGAGGCAAATGTAAAACCAATGGCAACACACATCAAATCTATCTGCATTCAGTACAGGCCCGGGCATCATCCCAGCATTGTTACATTATGGCTCATCGTAAAAAAATATTACATGTAGAGCTCCCTAATGGGGTGTGTCCCCCACGCAGGCAGTGAAAAGCTTCCTGTGGGCCTGAGGCCAATTACGTCACCTCACTGCAGCGGGAGGGTGGGCCACGCTGACTTAGAGATGGTGTCCGGCTGCTGGAGGAGCTGGGTGGTGACTACGAAGGCTGGAAGTGTGGAGCAGAAGGGGGATGCAGGGAGCAGAAAAACGAACTTTGTGATCACTCTCTGGGACTGAAATGGAGAGACTGGGAGGGTCGAGGGAGAAGTTGGTCCTGGTAGCCTCTCTTAGACAGAGAAGTCTGGCAAAAGGCCCAGAGAGATCACAGGAGCCGGGGGTGAAGCAGGCTCTGGTGGTGAGGAGCTCTGAAAATAGAGCAGGATCTGGACTTCCAGGGAGAGAGCCCTAGGAGGGGTCCACTTGGGGAACAGAAGAGAATGAAAGGTCAAGCCCAAGGAGGGCAGAAGGAGGTTTACATTTGTACTCTGAGTTGGGATTTTTTTTTTTTTTTTGTGGGGCAGGGTGGGGGGTGGGTGGAGGATTCCCAGGGAGCACCCTGTGACTCCTGACCCTGCAAGATGGGTGAGTCTCAAGAGATGAGGAAAGGGGGTTGGGAATCATTTTCCTCATACATATATTAGGTTTACCAAGACTCATTTTCCACACAAGCATTCCTTTATTAGTCCAAAGGCCACTTGGTGTTGGTTACATACAAAGGACAAATATAAGCCTATACACACTGTATCCTAGCAACAATAATGGCCTACATATTGGCCAAATATTCGGAATGGGATTGGGATTGGGAGATACCTTCCCATCATGGCTCCAGAGTTCTGAGAAAGAAACCCCTAAAAACCTTGCCTTTTTATGCCCTATAATTAACAGGTGATGCCTTTGCTGGTATCATGCCTTACCTAAGGCCAGATGAGGCATTCTTTTAAAATGGATTCAACAAATCTGTACAGCCAATTATTTACAGCAAACCGTGTTTTATTTATTTCTATTACCTCAGTCCAAATCTTAAATAAGATAATGCTGGTATGTCACAGGTAACTACCAGTTAAACACAAACAGCTCTTATTTCTCATGATTACATTAGTCTTTTTGGTCACATGATTTGGGCCTATCACTCATGCTAACATCCAAACTCAATTTAAAACCATTGTTCACCCAGGTCTGATGTGGGCCTATATCTCCACAGAGGGTCTGTTTAAAAGGCTATGGTATGAAAAAGTCTAGAGAGGTGGCAGGGGTGGGAAGAGCTAGACAGACCTTGCCTGCTCATTAGAAGGCCCCGTGGAGTGGGCGGGCATGGATTCCCCTATCACCACCTGAGAAAGGGGCATGAAGCAGGGGATAAGGGCATTGGAATGCCCGGCAAAGAGGGTGTGAGGACCACAGGGCCCAGAGTTGGGGCCAAGGACCTTTTTGCAAGGATGTCTGGACTTTTATTGGTTGGACTTTGTCATCCCGAAAGGGGTGGAGACTAAATCATGGCCTGTCTGGAGGGCCAAGTTATGGGAAGGGAGATTGTCACTGGCTTGGAGCAACCATTGGCAGGGGCTGCTGCACATGAGAGAGCAGCTGCACCATACCCAGCCACAAGGAGGCACTCTCCTGGGGAGGCCGCATTTCATAGAATCATAGAATATCAGGGTTGGTGGATGTGATATATCTTGACTTTAGCAAAGCTTTTGATACGGTCTCCCACAATATTCTTGCCAGCAAGTTAAAGAAGTCTGGGCTGGATGAATGGACTATAAGGTGGACAGAAAGCTGTCTAAATCTTCGGGCTCAACGGGTAGTGATCAACGGCTCCATGTCTAGTTGGCAGCTGGTTTCAAGTGGCGTGCCCCAAGGGTCGGTCCTGGGGCCGGTTTTGTTCAATATCTTCATTAATGATCTTGATGATGGGATTAATGGCACCCTCAGCAAGTTCGCAAATGACACTTAACTGGGGGAAGAGGTAGATACGCTGGAAGGTAGAGATAGACTCCAGAGTGACCTAGACAAATTGGAGGATTGGGCCAAAAGAAATCTGATGAGGTTCAACAAGAACAAGTGCAGAGTCCCATTCACTGTTACAGGCTAGGGACCAAGTGGCTAAGCAGCAGTTCTGCAGAAAAGGACTTAGGGGTTACAGTGGACAAGAAGCTTGATATGAGTCAGCAGTGTGCCCTTGTTGCCAAGAAGGCCAAAGACATATTGGGCTGTATTAGTAGGAGCATTGCCAGCAGATCGAGGGAAGTGATTATTCCCCTCTATTCGGCACTTGTGAGGCCACACCCAGAGTATTGCATCCAGTTTTGGTCCCCCCATTACAGAAGGGATGTGGACAAATTGGAGAGAGTCTAGCGGAGGGCAACGGAATGATCAGGGGGCTGGGGCACATGACTTATGAGGAAAGGCTGAGGGAACTGGGCTTATTTAGTCTGCAGAAGAGAAGAGTGAGGGGGGAATTTGATAGCTGCTTTCAACTACCTGAAGGGGCGCTCCAAAGAGGATGGAGCTCGGCTGTTCTCAGTGGTGGCAGATAACAGAACAAGGAACAATGGTCTCAAGTTGTAGTGGGGGAGGTCTAGGTTGGATATTAGGAAACATTATTTCACTAGGAGGGTGGTGAAGCACTGGAATGCGTTCCCTA
Source organism: Trachemys scripta elegans (assembly GCF_013100865.1). Classification (NCBI taxonomy): domain Eukaryota; kingdom Metazoa; phylum Chordata; order Testudines; family Emydidae; genus Trachemys; species Trachemys scripta. The sequence continues at coordinate 853,342 of NC_048301.1, read as the reverse complement.
GGGAGGTGGTGGAATCTCCGTCCTTAGAGGTTTTTAAGGCCTGGCTTGACAAAGCCCTGGCTGGGATGATTTAGTTGGGATTGGTCCCGCTTTGAGCAGGGGGTTGGACTAGATGACCTCCTTAGGTCTCCTCCAAGCCTAATCTTCTATTCCTCAGACTCAGTGGAAATTTTGTATTGAAACTGGTTTTCTATAGAAAACTGTTTGTTTGTTGTTCTTGTTTTTTAACCAAATGTGTGTGTGTTGGGGGGGGGGGGGGGTTGTGTGGAAAATATCTGCCTGCTGTGGGAAAATGTATTTGTCAAGGAAGAATTGAAAATTTTCATTTTTTTGTCAAAAAAACCATAACAAAATTGAAAGTTCTGAAAGTTTTTGTTGGAAAAGCTTTTTGTTTTCAACAGAAAAAAAATCATTTTTCCAGCTAGCACTAATTAGATATAATGGGTAAAAAAATGTTTTAGCATCAACACAAATAACATGTGAGCACTTGATGAAGCAAAGCTGTTTGAATGATTTTTTGCAGAAAGCAAATGCAGCAATATTTGCTAATACATCAGTTGGCTGTTCAAAACCCAAACTCTAGTACATATTTGTACTTTTTTATAGAAGGTGGTAAATAGGTTGTAGGAATTGCTCCAGAACCATGAGGCACAGAGTGGGTGAGCTAATAGCTTTTACTGGACCAACTTCTCTTGGTGAGAAAGACAAGCTTTCGAGCCACACGGAGCTCTTCCAGAACCCCTGGGCATGCATGGTGCGAATCTGTCCAGGTACTATTTTAGGAGGTGAATTTTTGAGCTTTCAGCACATAATGCCTCTAAGTCTGCCAGGGGAAACCAGCTTCTAAATTATTAGGCAGCCTAAACTTTCCCCCAAACTTGAATATTTAAGGAAAACAGAATTAAGTTATAAAACAAGTGGTATTTTTGTAAATCAGAACTGTCAATGAGATGAATGACTTCTGTATACTATGGCATGAGAAACCCCTTCAAAGCGCTTTCTCTGCCGGAAATGGGTGCCCACGATGCACCAGCAGTGCTCTGCATTAACTAGCCTCCACTCTTCAATTTACAACCCTGTTCTTCTCTTGCTTCTCATTTCATTTGTTCTCTGTGTGCTTCTTGACCTTGGGTTTCATCTCATTTCATGACAAGCTCCTGGCAGCCCCTTGGTAGTGCTGTTTTTAATATGTTGAGAGTCTCTGGCTCATTTCCCCAGCCCTCTGCCAGAGACTGTTTAATCTGAAGCACAGTCTAGCTGAGATTCCAATACAATGTAGTGGAAGAGCAGAAATTCAGAACACTATGGTGTCAGTGCTGACACTCAGCCCAGGAAAACCAGTGATTATCTTCTCCTCCTCCACTGCACATGGTTATAGGTCTAGATCTGTGGTGGGCTAACTGAGATCACAGCAACGCATAGCACCTGCTCTTGGGCATGGGAGCTGAGAATCGCTGTATCTCTCTCATTTCCACAGGAATAATCGCCTCCTTAGTCACCGTTAAGAGGACAGAAGGCTGGATTCCCTACTGCCCTGCACCTTGGGCTGTCATTTCCTTCTCTGCAGACTGAGTGTAAGCATGTGACCATTCTGGTCTGGCAGCCCTTTGACCTCTCGTTTGCACAGTTGCCAATGAAGACACATGATGCAGGGCAGAGGAGGATCATAACAGTGACTCATTCAGGGTAACAGCTGCCCTGGCTCAAGCAACAAGCATTTTTGGAGGAGAATTAATGCCAAGGAGGCACATGGCCTTTGTGCAGGGTCCCTGGAGTGAGGGGAAAGCTGAGAAATCTTTGCTCTTCTTTGCTGGTGATTACAAGCCTCTGTGTGCCCTATGGATAAGTGCAGAGTATAAGCCATCCAGCTGTGGCACCACAAAGGGGCCCATTAAGCAGCGAAGGCTCACAACACAATTAAGAGAGGGTTTTTTTTTGTCTTTTGTCTATTTACCTCTTTTTCCTTCTGTGTGTGAATTTCTTTTCTCCTTCCTTCTGCGGCAGAAAAATGAAAAAGACACAATACTTTCCACTGGTTCTGAGGGATTACAAAACCGCCCCATTGCCAGGGACTGGCCCAGTGGGCTGCCAGCTAACCGCTGTTATGTTTATTCTAGATAATACTCCATCTATCGTTGCAGAGATCAGGAAATGAGTATTGACCAGAGCAGTGGAAAACATGTAATTTTCCCTTCACAGGAGTTTATGCAAATGTTTCCCTTGATTTCAATCCCCCCCCAGGAACTCTTTTCATTGAAGTTTGCTTTCAGACAAACCCGACATTCACAACTAAAGTCCCAGAACCACAAACTTTGCACGGTTTAATGAGAAGCCATAAACTGGGACCAAGCTTGCTTGAAAAGCTGATGAACCCCAGCAGTTCTTTCCCCAGCTCCGCTCTGAGTTGCGAATCTGTAACAAATCCCTCAACCAGGTGAGCTGCTCGCAGTGTCAGGTTCCACATTGCACACAGACGTAGGGTTGACTACAAGTGCTGGAGTGTGAAAGACAATTTCAGTGGGACACTGGACTGTCTGCAGTACCCTCTGCCACATGGCTGCAAACTGGAGAGACAGCAGTAGATCAAAACAATTTTAAATATAGGTGGAAATAAAATAGAATAGCAGAGACACGACGGTTCTAGTGTGACTATTTCCTTCTCTCCATATAAATTATGGGCCCAGAACTGGGCTCTGTATTTCAGCAACAGGAGCACCAGTACCAAATACAGAGTAAAATAACCTCCTTCCTTCTACCTGAGATTCCCATTTGTGCATCCCAAAATCACATTAGCCCTTTCGGCCCCAGGTCTAATAGGTCTAAAAAAATGCATAGGTCTAATAAAAATTCTAATTGGCAACTAAGTTTATAGCCATAGAGTTACCTTTGGGGGGAGAGAGGACAATACAATGCCCAAGGGGAAGGGCAATCTTTTTTCCCGCTCCCTGGGCCAGGTGTCAGTTAGTTGTTTTTTTTCTCGTTTTACCCCAACATTTCTCAAATGTTTCAGGTTTTCAGTTGTGCCAAAGTTCTCTTCCATTCGTGTCTCAACGACAAGCCAGCAAAACCAAAGGCATAGCTGTCTCTGCACAATCAACAGCATCTCAGAGTGCTTGGTCCTCAAGCATCACGCTGACTTTCCAAAGCTGTAAATCATTTATTCAGAATTCAGTAACCAATGGGGAAGTCAGCAGTTCCTTAGGAGCCGTCAGTTTGTCATCGTCATACTCTGAGAATAGTAAAATGACTATTTCCAAAATAATACCGGACAGTCTGGGGTCTGTTTGAAACTGGACGGTTTCTTTAACCAGCAGTGGCTCAATACCTGCAGCCGGTTTCCAGCCCCTGTACACTGCACAGGTCCAGCCTCCGCTGGGCATGGTGAGGGGCCAGACTAGACAAGATTCTGCCCTGTCTCCAGTGTGCATAGAACTTTCCATTTTGATGGAAACCACTGGCATCAAACGGAACGGTTATTGTCTTCAACGGAGCTCAGACAATCTACAGCAGATGCCTGGCCCCATCTCTGAACTAACCCAGAAAGGTCTAGAATTTCTGGGGGAAGATGGGGGCAGAGGTGGCTCTGTGGGATAGAATAATAGAATCATAGGACTGGAAGGGTCCTCAAGAGGTCATCTAGTCCAGTCCCCTGCACACGTGGCAGGACTAAGTATTATCTAGACCATCCCTGACAGGTGTTTGTCTAACCTGCTCTTAAAAATCCCCAATGATGGAGATTCCACAATCTCTCTGGGCAATTTATTCCAGTGCTTAACCCCCCTGACAGTTAGGAAGTTTTTCCTAATGTCCAACCTAAACCGCCCTTGCTGCAATTTAAGCCCATTGCTTCTTGTCCTATCCTCAAAGGTTAAGAACAACAATTTTTCTCCCTCCTCCTTGTAACAAACTTTTATGTACTTGAAAACTCTTGTCCTGTCCCCCCTCATTCTTCAGATCGTCAGATGAAACAAACCCAATTTTTTCAATCTTCCCTCATAGGTCATGTTTTCTAGACCTTTAATCATTTGTGTTGCTCTTCTCTGGAGTTTCTTCAATTTGCCCATATCTTTCCTGACATGTGGCACCCAGAACTGGACACAATCCTCCAGTTGAGGCCTAATTAGTGCAAAGCAGAAGAATTACTTTTTGTGTCTTGCTTACAAAACTCCTGCTAATACATTCCAGAATGATGTTCTCTTTTTTTGCCACAGCGTTACACTGTTGACTCATATTTAGCTTGTGGTCCACTATGACCCCCAAATCCCTTTCCGCAGTACTCCTTCCTAGGTAGTCATTTCCCATTTTGTATATGTGCAACTCAATTTTCCTTCCTAAGTGCAGTACTTTGCATTTGTCCTTACTGAATTACATCCTATTTTCTTCAGACCATTTCTCCAGACGTTCCTCCCAGTAAATAAGGGAGTAAATTGTTCCCTCTGAAATTTGTCCCAGCTGTTCCTGGGTCAGCCAAAGGGAGCCACTAGACAGAAATACCAAGGACTCCCTAGCATGGTCCTTTCAACCCTTCCCAGGTCAGGGCCCCCCTATGTATGTAATGGCCTAGACCTCCTCTCTAAGCAGGAGATTAGCAGTGTCTTATGAGGGCATGTCCTCTGTACATTTCACAAGGGTTGTCTCTGCTACTTTGGACAAATAGATTTGAGTCCTGCTTTTCTTGCATCACTTTTCAGGGGAGATTTTCAACAATGGAAACAAGCCTACACAGGCACCTGACTACCACCAACTTTCAATAACATTCAAACAGATACATACAAATAGTACAATAGGAATAATTCCCTATTTCCAGAGACTTATCCCTTGGTAATATCAACCCACTCTTCTAAATGAAGGGAAGCCCATTACGATTTGGTTAGCATATGAATGGATCACATGGGCTGGAGGCTCAAGAGATTATTTTACCTCCGTATTTGACACTGGTGCAAGCTCTGCCGGAAGCAGTTCTGGTGCCCACAACTCAATTGGGAGAGCTCAGAGAAGATCCAGAGAATGACTAAATGATTAGAAAACATGCTGTAGAGTCATAGACTCAAGGAGCTCCATCTACTGAGTTTAACAAAGAGAAGGTTACGAGGTGACTGGATAACATGTAGCTATATAGGGAACAAATATTTGGCAGTGGGCTCTTCAGTCTAGCCGAGAAAGGTGTAACATGATCCAATGGCTGGAAGTTGAAGCTAGACAAATTCAGACTGGAAATAAGGATTACATTTTGAACAGTGAAGGTAACTAGCTATTGGGACACCTTACCAAGGGTCATGGTGGATTCCCCATCACTGGCAATTTTAAAATTAAGATTGGATGTTTGACACAAACAAGTCACAATTATTCTGCTGACTTGGTGAGTCATTATTCGTTGATCCTTGCTTTGTTTAAATGTTATAATATCTTTTTATTAGCAGCTATGTGAAGAATGGATTTCTGAGTACAGCAGAATCCCTACCCTCATCTGCAACTGGCAGCAACTCATTCCACCTGCAACCTGCCTCTGCAGTCTGACTGGCAAAATACCCCTTGGGAAGAGCATCTCTTCCGTCCATAATCCAGCCAAGCTGTTTCTGCAGAGAGAGAGATGGATGCAGCTTCAGAGAGGTTATCAACAGATACCTTTTGTGATAGCAGATGGAAGCACTTACTCTCAAGTAACGAATCACAAAAACATACATCGGCTCTTTTTCAAACTAGGCTAAGCAATGGAAAAGGAGGGGACCTTTCTCTATCCTATAGCGAATGTGGGTGTCAAGGAAGCTTTGGAGTCTTGATATCAGGCACATCTTTACAAGGGTTTACGCATAACTAGTAGGGATTTGTCAAGAGCTGCCTTCTTTGCAAAACCCTTCCATATCCCAAACTTTGGGGATCTGAATAAAACAGAACCTAGACTTTCATCACCTCTGTGTTTGATTTGTAAAGCTAAAGACACCCTGTTTTTCTCATCACAGAGGCTGGAGAATGCACAAACATGCACAAAGAGGAACTTATATCTAGTCCCCCTGGGTATTGGTGGCTGGACGAATGGGGAAGATTCTAGAGCTCATTGCAGAGGAGTAAATACTGGACTGATTTAGAGGAAACTCCCACGGCCCTTCCAGAACTGTGTGTCTCAGGGAACGTACATCTCAGCAGATGCTTTCACTCTGCTCAGATCTTTCACAAGACTGTTCCTAGAACTTTGAAAATTTGCAGGGTCCTTCATGTCTAATGTCTACACTACAAAATTAGGTTGATTTGATAGAAGTTGATTTTTTTAGAAGTCGATTTTATACAGTCGATTGTGTAAGTCCCCACTAAGCGCATTAAGTTGGAGGAGTGCGTCCTCACTACCGCGGCTAGCCTCGACTTTTGGAGCATTGCACTGTGGGTAGCTATCCCACAGTTCCCTCAGTCTCCGCTGCCCATTGGAATTCTGGGTTAAGCTCCCAATGCCTGATGGGGCAAAAACATTGTCGCAGGTGGTTTTGGGTACATGTTGTCAGCCCCCCCCCTTCTGTGAAAGGAACTGCAGACAATCGTTTTGCACCTTTTTTCTGGGGTCCCGTCCGCTGGACCCGCTCAGCCTGCTGCCTGCCTGGATGATCGGAACCCCAGGCAGGCAGCCAGCTGAGCAGGGACGGCCGATGGAGCCCCAGATGTCCACCGGCTCCTGCCAGCCGGGGTCCCGCTCAGCCCTGCTCAGCTGGCAGACCTCGGTGAGGTTGCTCAGGGGTGCCTGGACAGACATGGCTATCCTCCTCTTAGAGCACTGAATGGGAGTGACTCCAGGTCATTCTCTTCTTTAAATTTCGTCTCATGGAGATTCAGTCCTGCCTGGAATATCATGCCAGCTGGAGTCTTCTGCCTCAGGCTGCTCTCCCAGTCAGCAGCACCGCGCGCTTGCACCTTCCCCAGCCTGCCCCTTGCTCCCAGGGCTCATGAAGCCTGGACAGCAGTAAGGAGCAGTTCAACTTCTGGAATGACAAATCCAGAATGAAGGATTGCACTGTATGGACCACGTTAAGATTATTTCAGAGTCCTAGATAGCATTTAGTCCCTATAAAAGGCTTCATAAAAATGTCCCCCCGCCCCTAACAAAAATGTTAATTTATCAGAGCAGCTGAAAGGGTAAGGAACCCAGGACTATAACTTAGAGAGAGCTTCCATTTTATTTAACTCATAATTGATATACACCTCTACCCCGATATAACGCTGTCCTCTACCATTTACCTGGCTCTTCCCCACAGCCTGACTCTCAGAGAACACCCGTCTCTCCCTCTGACTCATGACCCCCATGCCCAGCAACTCACCTTCCCCACTGCTAGTCAACAACAATGGACACGGCACTTGTAACTGAGCTGTTTAGGGCTGGCAGGGCCAGGGCAGTACCCAGGGCCTGAGAAGGAGTACCCAGCCAAAGGAGTACCCGTGAAAGTACCCAGGGCCTGGGAAGCAGTACCCAGCCAGAGAAGTACCCAGGGCAGTACCCGGCCTGGGAAGGAGTACCCTGCCAGTGGAGCCTGAGTCTAGGTTCCTGCACTGAGCCGGTGGGTACCCACCAAAAACCCCAGTCCTGTCTGCATTGGCTCCTCACTGCAGCCATCCCCATGGGGCAGCCCTTCAGCCCCATTCCCCAGAGCTGGTACCATAAAGTCTGGGGTAGACTGGCCACAGGAAAGCATACATGTGTATGAAATTTGCTAAAAATGGCCAGAACTCTGGGTGTTGGGGTCAGCATAGGTGAGAAAGGTAGCACAAACACCGAAACGATGCGCCTAGCCCACTGCCTTGTAATCAAGCAAATTCTGGCTGTCTGAGACTTATTGTCAATCTCGAAAATCTTTACCATTGACTTGTGACTGGAAACAAATCTTTGCCTATGTTCAGTGACTGTTCCTTTAAAACTACAGGCCTTATTTTTTTCTTCTCTGTCTCTGACACTCCTAAAATACAATTATACCTAACTTTAAAATTACATGCAAATAAAGCACTCCAGCACATGTGGCCTCCAAGAGATAAAACCATTTCCTCAGGTAGCCGAAAGTGCTTGTCTGAGCTGTCGGCTTCAGCTTGTTCCCTGGAGCAAGCTGTTATCTCGGCAAGGCTGTGTGCCCTGGAGTGTTCTCTGTGACTGGCTCGGATAGCGGTGACGTTACTGACAGCAACGTTCTCTTGGGCCACTGGCCCCTCAATGGCATTAGTGTCAGTGGGAATAATGGGATGTGGACAAAATTAAATAATATTGACCCTGTTCATCTTCACTGTTCAAAAATTAAACGAAAATTAATGGGAGCACATGGCTTTGTGGGTAATTAACTTCCAAAGCGGTTCCCTGTAATGTCAGACCAGCTCTCAGCCTCTTTACTGTCAGCCAGGTCAGGTCAAACTCTATTACTCCCTCCATTGTAATGTGCTGGAATTGGACCTGGATGGCATGACATCCTTTCTAAAGGAATGCACAGGCACACGGACTACATCAGGGAAGCAGCAAGCCCTGAGGACAAAATAATTAGTAGATTAGCAGGGCATAGCAGAAGCAATCTGCACTGAAAATGCCACAGTCTAAGCTAGTGGAATAGTGGCATCAAGCTCGTCTCTTTCACCAACAGAAGTTGGGCCAGTAAGAGATATTATGTCACCCACCTTGTCTCTCTAATATCTGGGCCCCACATGGCTACAACAACACCGCAGACATCAGCTCCGGTATGAATTCAAATCTGTACATGAGCTAGATGGAAAGGCAGTTTTGAGCACTCAACATTTTCTTTTCAGATGACCAAAGATTTATGCAAGAGTTGCTTCCCTTGGCATGTTGTGCCTCCTGGTGTGTGAAACATTCCCAACCCACACCAAAACTTCATGAAACCCACCTGCCTTCCGATTCCATTCCGTACTTCAGCCATGCTTGTGGAAATGTGCTTAGTAAAGTCCCTTGTTCACACCTCCTCCTGTGCCTCGGATGTCCTTCCACTGGTTCATCTAGACGCTGTCTCCTCTAAGGGCCTGGCCCAATGGAGTTAAATGCAAGTTTTTCCTTTGACTTCGATGGGTTTTGGATCAGAACCTAAAACCCCTGCGAAAACTCATCTCTTGTGTGAGATCCAGAAGAAACGATTCAATAATAAAAAATTCCCAAGCCCCAACCTTTCCGTCCAACTCTCATGATATAGGTAGGTGTGTCAGAGTAACCCTGTCATCTTATTGATGTATCCCTTAGCCTGTATCATGCTCCTCCACCTCCCTTCCGGTTCTTCCCACTACTCTTTGCATCACATCCCTTCTTAGACTGTAAGCTCTTTGTGGCATGGACCAGGTCTTTCTATGTGTTCTGTAAAGCCCCTGGAACACTTTATGGTGCTTACAATATAACACCAAACACTATAACATGATTTGACCAGGTTCTGCATTTACACAGAGATAAATCAAGAGTGACTCCATGGAGGAAGCAGTGGTGCAAGTGAGACTGGAATCAGGCCCATTAAGCACAATGAGCAAGCTCTCGTTAGGACGTACAGTATTGTGGTGTGGTTTGGATACATTTAAAACACTTCCTGAGAGGTCTGTGTTACTGTGACTGCATTTTCTGTTCCTGTTCCTTAATCACCTTTGTGCTGTTGACGAAGCTGAATGACTTGCAATTCTGGTACATGCCCCTTCTGGGCATTTGCAATGGCAGCCAGGGAGGCAGCACAGACAGGAAAGCAATAAAGGCGTTGAAGAATTTTCCCATGAAAGATGTGACTTTGCATTAGAGCTGATGGGGAATTTTTCAACAAAATGTTGTTTGGAAAATGCTGGTCAGCAAACCTGGAACTTTTCACAGACATGTAGCAGTTGTGACAAAACTTTCCTTAGAAGGTTTCTGAGGTTGAAGACTAACTAGAGAGAGTGAGACTCATGCAGCCCGGGAATAGCCAATAGCCATGCGGTTAGGGCACTCCCGTGGGCTATGCTCTGAGTCAGGCAGCTCCTATCTGGACATAGAGCTCCTACATCCCAGGCGAGTGCACTAATCACCAGGCTATAAAGTCAGTCCATCAGTCTTAGTGTCTCATGCAGGAACTCTCCCACTTTGTACAAATAATTGAATATTCAGTGGGCAAAAGAGGGAGACTGACCCTGTAGGCTGTGGTTAGAACACTCAGACGGAGATGAACGTTCAAGGCTCTGCTCAGAATTAGGTATTGCAGGGACTTGAAACTGGCTCTCCCATTTCCCAGCTATTCTGCTCTTTTGCATTCTCTGGTTTTCAAAAGAAATTCAAAATGGCTCAGTTTCACCTTAAAGTGGAATGAGAAAAATGATTGTCAGATGGAAAAACCATATCCCTCCCTTGACTTTGCATGGATAATGTGACTTGTCAATCAGATAGACCCTGTACATATCTCTAAGAGACAGGCATCTTCTTTGAGGGATGTCAGAGTCAGCAGACAAGCAGATACAGGCTCCAATCATTATCTTTTAGTGGCCATGTCACAACTTGGTTATCAGTGGTTCACAGTCATGCTAGAAGGGCATAACGAGTGGGGTCCTGCAGGATCAGTTCTGGGTCCGGTTCTGTTCAATATCTTCATCAGTGATTTAGATAATGGCATACAGAGTACACTTATAAAGTTTGCGGACAATACCACGCTGGGAGGGGTTGCAAGTTCTTTGGAGGATAGGATTAAAATTCAGAATGATCTGGGCAAACTGGAGAAATGGTCTGAAGTAAATAGGATGAAATTCAATAAGGACAAATGCAAGTACTCCACTTAGGAAGGAATAATCAGTTGCACACATACAAAATGGGAAATGACTGCCTACGAAGGAGTACTGTGGAAAGGGATCTGGGGGTCATAGTGGATCATAAGCTAAATATGAGTCATCAGTGTAATGCTTTTCCAAAAAAAGCAAACATCATTCTGGGATGTATTAACAGGAGTGTTGTAAGCAAGACGCGAGAAGTAATTCTTCCGCTCTACTCTACGCTGGTTAGGCCTCAAGTGGAGTATTGTGTCCAGTTCTGCGCCCCACATTTCAGGAAAGATGTGGACACATTGGAGAAAGTCCAGAGAAGAGCAACAAATATGATTAACCTATGAGAGAAAATTGAAAAAATTGTTTGTTTAATCTGGAGAATAGAAGACTGATAGGGGACACGATAACAGTTTTCAACTACATAAAAGGTTTTTACAAGGAGAAGGGAGAAAAAATTGTTCTTCTTAACCTCTGAGGATAGGACAAGAAGCAATGGGCTTAAATTGCAGCAAGGGCGGTTTAGGTTGGACATTAGGAAAAACTTCCTAACTGTCAGAGTTGTTAAGCACTGGAATAAATTGCTTATGGAGGTTGTGGAATCTCCATCATTGGGGATTTTTAAGAATAGGTTGGACAAACACCTGTCAGGGATGGTCTAGATAATACTTAGTCCTGCCTTGATGGAGGGGACTGGACTAGATGACCTCTCAAGGTCCCTTCCAGTCCTATGATTCTATGATTCTAACTTGAACTCCAAAAGCTCTCAAAGATGGATAAAAAATAGGTATGGCAATAAAGAAATTCAGTGACAGAAAACACAGATCAGATTGCACTTAGCAGCCAGTCCAGTGTTTTACAGGACCAGGCTGATGAAGGTCTGGAAGACAGATGGTGAGACTGGAAGTAGTCGAGATATCAGGAGAAGTAGAGGGCCTCCAAAGTGGGTGAAAAAAAAGATACATGGATTACCTCTGGAACACAGTCAGCAACTGATGAGTGAAAAGTGCTGAAGGAAAAAAAGGAACTGTGAAAGACAACGGCAGATCCTGTAGGGACAGGTGTAAGATACAGAGAAAAATACAAAGAAGTAAAGAAGAGATGCAGGCAAGATAGAAATGCCTGGGCTCAGAAGAAGGCTGTTGAGGCAGAATTAGCAGCTCTATAGAATAGTGAATGACATTTCAGAAAGAACCAAATGATCACAGTTGACATCCATCAGGGACTCTCACAGACAGATGTGGAAAACACAAGAAGAACAAGCCAGACAATGGAAAGAATATTTTCACTCCATATTAAACTGTCCCTAGCCGATGATCATGTATATATTCAAGAGAAATGCCAATGCTAAGTTAGAAACAGAAGAGGGACCAATAACATCAGATGAAATTAAAACAGACATCAAAGGCTTCAAACAGAGGGAAAGCACCTGGGTTTGACAGAAATCAAGCAGAGGTACAAAAGGCAGGAGGAGAAATTATGACTGAGCAACTAACAAAATGCTGTAACAAAATATGGGTGAAAAAACAAGTGCTACGAGTCTGGAAAGGTGGTATCATCACGGCATTGCCAAAAAAGGGTGACCTTAGTGCATGACCTGAAGAGGTATTGTACTGCTATCAATCCTGGGCAAAGTATTGGTTACATTATTCTGAACAGAATGAAGAAGGCAGTGGATGAAATATTACAAGAACAGGCTGGGTTCTCTCCAGGTAGATCATGTTGTGAACGGATATTCATTATTCGACAGACCACCGAAAAAGCTACTGCTTGGTAAAAAACCATCTTAATAAACTTTATCAACTTTAAGAAAGCATTTGATAGTTTCCACAGAGAGACCCTGTGGAATATTGCCAGATGCTATCGACACCAGACAAGCTGATCAACATAATAAAGAGTTTATATGATGGGAGTATATGTGCAGCAAGATCAGCGATAGCCCTGGGTGAGTGATTTGATATTGTAACTGGAGTGAGCCAGGGGTGTGTCTTTGCACTAGAAATAGACTGGGTGATGAAACTAGCAACAAAAGGCACCATGGATGATGTAAAACAAGTTAGCGGAGATGAGTTACACAACCTTGAATTTGTCGACAACATTGTTTTACTAAGTATGACGTGGATGGAATGATTGCCCTTACAGCAGAAGTAGAACAGGAAGCAGCAAAAAATGGATTGCAGAGTAAACCAAGATTATGAAGGTAGGAAACTGTACAACAGATGCAAATGTGCACATGGCTGCTTTCTGGGGAGTGTAATGCCAGTTGAAGATGGCTGCGATAGAGAGATTCATAGGAGGTTAGGAAAAGCAAACACCATGTTTGGAAGGATGAATACCGTGTGGCCAAACAGAGATCTCCACACCAAACTAAAAGTCGGATTAAACCATGCCCTCATACTGACCACACTCCTGGGTGGAGCAGAGACTTGACAAATGACCATGGCTACCAAGAAGAGACTGGAGGCTGCCTATCACAGATGGTTGAGGCAGATACTACATATTTCATGGAAAGACAAAATAACAAATGTGAGAGTAAGGGAGCTGACAGAGCAGGACACATTAGAAAATATAATCAGAGAAAGAAGAACCATTTGGTTGGGACACATTCTTCATATGGAAGATGGGAGACATGGTAAGCAAGCATTGGACTGGGTACCTGAGAGAGGAAAGACTAAGGAAGAACTGGCAGAAGAGAGTGATATAAGATATTGAATAGACTGGCATTACCTGGGAAGAATTACCACAACTAGCGAGCAACCATAATCAATGGAGGAACTGGAGTACTGTCTGATATGCCAGAAGCCCAGGGACACTAAAAGCTAAGGGGTGGACAATGAGCTGAACACGAGCTCCCAGTGTGACACTGTGGCCAAAAGAGGTGAAAGAATAATGGTGCAACCATGGCTGGAACAGGGTGTCCAATTGTGGTGTGCACAATTCAAGAAGGGTGTTAACGAGTTGGAGAGAGCTCAGAGGAGATGAGAATGATAAAAAGACTGGAAAATTCGCCTTACAGTGATAGACTCAAGGAGCTCCAAATATTTTGCTTATCAAAAGGAAGGTTAAGGGGTGACGATCACACTCTATAAATAAATACATGAGGCACAGAAAGTTGATAATAGACGGCTCTTCAATCGAGCAGACAAACGTATAACAAGATCCAATAGCTGGAAGTTGAAGCTGGACAAATTCAGACTGGAAATAAAATGCAAAGTTTTAACAGTGAGTGTAATTAGCAACTGGAGATATTTCCCAACTGTCGTGGTGGATTCTCTGTCACTGGCAATTTTTAAACCCAGATTGGATATGTTTCTAAAAGATCTGCTCTAGTTCAAACCAGAATTAACTCAGGGAGTCCTATGGCCGGTGCTATGCAGGAGGTCGCACTAGATGCCCCACAATCCGGCCCTCAGAGCTTTACCTATCTTATCACATGTATACTGCCAAGGAGAGCTGCTGCGAGGGAATGTCCCTGTTTTCTCTCTCTGGGGTAATGAAGATATGTAAAAGCCCCTGGTCATGCCTGGTCAGTGATCACTTAGGGAAACAGTTGTTAGCAAGTCCTGACTGCAACTGTGAGAGAAATGTGAATTTGCTTAATGGGAAATGTTAGGATTAAATGATTTAAGAATAAAAAAGGGGAGGTTTCCATAGCAACAAAGAGCAAGAGAAAAAACAGTCAGTAAAAATTCAAAGAATTTACTTCCGTTTGAAACTGATGTTCCCCAAATCTAGACCAGCAATGAACGGGTTGGTAATGTAGAATGAGAAATGCTGTCACACTAAATATGTTTTCCTTAATAATTAATCCTGAAGATTCACATTACATAAAGTGAAAATAGGATAGTTGCCAACATGGAAAGTTAACCAAAATGCACTTTGCTTATTAATAATCCATTGCTTTATGCAGTGCCAGGTAGATGGGGTCTATCATTACTTTTGTAGTGATACTCGATTATAATTTCCTAAGGAGAGCACAGGGTTAACAAAGAAACATTAATTCCCAAACAGTTATAAATGTATCACTTGCTAAAAGCATCTTGTAGAAGGGTATCTGTTCTTGTGACTGAAATATAAAAGCGATACCATGCATAACTAATCCCTGTGATCTCAGGGAAACCTCTAGCAGTTCAGAAAATGATTTCACTTGATTTCACTCTCACCTCTATGTTCAAGGCCATAGTGTGTCCAAACCGTATCCAAACCATTTTGGTCCATCTGCATTTAACCGTTAGTGTATTCTTAGGAAGCTCAGTAAAGCAAGATCTGAAATAACAGTGGAAAACTTGTCTTTGGAAATGAAGACCAGAAGTTTCCTTCCCTTTCCATTATATCTGCAGGAAATAACACCCCACTCCCCGCTGGAAGGGATTGATGTGAAAGGAGGCAGTAAAGTAACGGGGGGGCAGGAGGGAGATTGAAGAAGAGAAGTGAAAAGGAACGCATTCGCTCTTCAGCACTGAAATGCCAACAACCAAGGTAATTAAGAGGCGTGCTGGTCCAATCTGAGCTTTCAGCAGCACGGGCAAAGAGGAGCTTCTTTACTCACTGTGTTAGTTTCTCCGAGGCAAGTCTTCAGCTTGTGAGACTATTGACATAAAGGTCGACTAAACCCTCTGGCTGGGATTTTGAAAGGAGGCAAAGGGCCAGATTTTCAAAGGTATTCAGACACCTATAGATGCAGGTAGGGACTTAGTGGGATTTTCAAAAGTGCCTAGGCACCTAAGTCCTACTGAAATCAGTGGTGCCTAAGTCACTAAGGCTCTCTAGAAAATCCCACACACTTGCTCCTTTTTAGGCTCTTTGTTTTCATGAGTGATGAATGGGCTCAAGGCGCTCGGAGCACAACATTGCTGAGCGGCTGTTCGCTGTGTGCCTCACGGCGATGTGTGTTGTGCTCTCTCACGGTGACATGTGTTGTGCTCGCTGTGTGCTTCACGGTGACCTGTGTTGTGCTCTCTCATGGTGACGTGTGTTGTGCTCGCTGTGTGCCTCACGGCGACGTGTGTTGTGCTCGCTGTGTGCTTCATGGTGACGTGTGTTGTGCTCACTCTGTGCCTCACAGCAACGTGCGTTGTGCTGTCTCATGGCGACGTGTGTTGTGCTCGCTGTGTGCCTCACGGTGACGTTGTAACGATGCTGCCTCTTGGGGGGACACAACTGAGAGTATCAATTCAGGACAAATTGCTTAGAGCAGGGCAGTCACAGCCCAAAGCTGGGGGTCCTTTATTACTAAGGCACCAAACCAGCCAGAGAAAGAGGACTTTGGTCTCACCCCACTGGCTATCCAGAAGTCATACGAGCAATTCCCTCAGATACTCCAGTTTCCCAGTATCACCACCAGGGCCACTCGTTATGGGGACGACTGGTTATGAAAACCAATACGCCAGTAAAAAAAAAAGGTTCTCTCGATCCCAAAGGACCAAGCCCCAGACCCAGGTTAATATACCAGTCAGATCTTACCCACAAATCATGCTGTTGTCAATCCTTTAGAATCTAAAATCTAAAGGTTTATTCATAAAAAGAAAGAAATAGAGATGAGAGCTAGAATTGGTTAAATGGAATCAATTACCTAGAGCAATGGCACAGTTCTTGGTTCAGACTTGTAGCAGTGATGGAATAAACTGCAGGTTCAAATCTAGTCTCTGGATCATCCCCAGCTGGGATGGGTCATTCAGTCCTTTGTTCAGAGCTTCAGTTTGTAGCAAAGTTCCTCCAGAGATAAGCAGCATCCCTCTTGGAGCTTTTTACACACGGCAGTTGCTGCTAGCAGTCTCGGAAAGGCAGTGCACCTCCAGCTCTCCTACTGGGATAGGCAAGGTTCATATATTCTCAGAGAAAAACAGATTCAGCTCACAGCAAAATACACAAACATTCACTAGCTGGCAAGTGTTTCTTTTCCTAATCTGTTAGAAAAATGAGTAAGAAAAACAAAAATGCTTTTCTTTCTTATGGGAAAAATACGTACATAGTTAAAAATAGTTGTGGGCTTTAGAGATGATTATTAAAGTAATATTCTCAGCAATGCATAGGCAACAAAATGCAGAAAATTGTCCATATGCAGCCTGAGAAATCCTTCCATTTTTCCGTTTCTGTGTGGAGTGTTAGGCTTTGTGGGCAGTGATGTACATGGATGTACGTATGTCTCAGGGTTCACTCCCTGGTCAGTGCCTCCTTGAGGCTGGGTCTGGGGATTACTCCACTCAGCTCTGATGCCCCCTTTCCAACCAGTTGCTCTCACCATGTCCCTCCTCGCTCTCCAGGACGCTCTTTGTGACTCAGCCCTCTGGCCAGGTGGCCTGTAGTCCTCCCCTTCCAGGGTGTCATAGCCCTACTGGGTCAGCTGTTCTCATGCCATTCCAGACAGCCTGCTGCTCCCAGGCCAGGTCCTGGGGCTGGTAGGGAAACCCGCCTGCCCATTACTCTGAATTCCAGCCCAGGGACCCGATGTCTAGCAACTACGCTCTGCTCGCTCCTTGCTGTGGAGTGTTTTCGGAATGGACAGAGGGCTCACGTTAACGCTGGGTTGTTTGCTGGACAGTGTCACAGGATTGGAGGCTCGATTGTTCCTCTCTCTCAGCTGCCTCTCTAGACATGTTTCCTATTCCTGTTCTCTTCCCTGGGGCTGCCTGCTCTGCGGGTGATCGCACCTCTCTCCTATTGTAGCTGACTGAGCTTCATCCGGGGTGCATTTGGTGAACATGCTAATGCAGGCCATGCACGCCCATGGTACTATCCAACATTATTACATGAATGTGGCACAAGGCCTGGGTGCTGTGGAACAGTCAGGCATTAAGGAACATTATGGAGCCCTTCCCAGGGGCGGCTCTAGCTTTTTTGCCGCCCCAAGCACGGCAGGCAGGCTGCCTTGGGTGGCATGCCTGCAGGAGGTCCCCGGTCCCGCGGATTCGGCGGCATGCCTGCAGGCGGTCTGCCGGTCCCACGGATCCGGCATACCCGCCACCGAATTGCTGCCCAATCTGCGGGACCGGCGGCCCTCCTGCAAGCATGCCGCCGAAGGCTGCTTGACTGCCCCCCTCGCAGGAACCGGCAGGTGCCCCCCATGGCTTGCCACCCTAGGCATGCGCTTGGAGCGCTGGTGCCTGGAACCGCCGCTGGCCCTTCCAGAGACACTGAGAGAGCGCCTCTTCAGACCATCACATCATCCCTTGGCAGAGCCAGGCTACCTTATGAAACAGGAAACTGTGGTTCTTCCCCAGCAATAGACTGTACATTGCAAATGACTCTGAGCACCCTGCCAAGTGTGACACTGGCCAGTTGCCCTGTACTAAGGAAGCAGCACAGGCAGCATGAGAAAGCCAATGGCTTGGGTGGAGCCACGGAGCGCCTGCCGACTTCGCTGTTAGAAATGAGACTCACCCGCATTCCAACCTGGGGTAAGTCGGCACACTCAGTTCACAGCAGCGATTCATAGACGTGCAGACTCCAAGGCCAGAAGGGACCATTGTGATCGTCTGCCCGACCTCCTGTCTAGCACGGGCCGGAGACCTGCCCCCAGAACGTTCCTGTTGGAGCTAGAGCAGATCTTTCAGAAAAGCTGCCAATCTGGATTTAAAAATTGACAGTGATGGAGAATCCACCAGGACCCTTGGTAAGTTGTTCCAGTGGTTAATTAACCTCACTATTAAAAAATTTCACCTTATTTCCAGTCTGAATTTGTCTAGCTTCAGCTTCCAGCCATTGGGTCTTGTTCTACTCATTGTCTCTCGACTGAAGAGCCCTCTATTATCAGATTTCTGCTCCCCATATAGGTACTTAGAGAGTGTGATTAAGTCACCTTATAATCACCTCTTTGTTAAGCTAAATAGATTGAGTGCCAGGAGTCTATCACTCTAAGGCAGGTTTTCTAAACCTTTAATCATTCTCCTGCCTTTCTCTGAACCCTCTTCTGTTCATCAACATCTTTCTTGAGTTTTGAAGAACAGAACCGGATACAGGATTCCAGCAGCGGTCACATTAGTGCCAAATACTGATGGAAAATAACCACTTTACTCCTACTCAAGATTCGCCTGTGTATATATCCAAGGTTTGCATCAGCCCTTTTGGCCACAGCATCACACCGAGAGCTCATGTTCAACTGATTATCCACCATGACCTGCAAATCTTTCCCAGGATCCCTGTTTCCCAGGATAGAGGCCCCCGCTCTGTAACTACAGCCTGCATTCTTTGTTCCTAGATGTGTACATTTACATTTAGGCATAATAAAATGCATACAATTTGATTGCGCCTAGTTTACCCAGCAATCCAGTATTAGTGACCTGTCATCTTCATTAGTTATCACTTGCCCAATTTTTGTGTCATCTGCAAACTTTGTCAGTGATGGTTTTATGTTTTCTGCCAGATTATTCATAAAAATGCTAGATAGTGTAGGGCCAAGAACCAATCCCAGTGGGCCACCACTAGAAATGCACCCGCTCAATAACCATTCCCCAGTTAGTTACATTTTGAGACCTATAAATTAGTCAGGTTTTAATCCACTTAATGGGTGCCAGGTTAGTTTTATAATGTTCTAGATTTTTAACTGAACAGTCAATGGCACCAAGTCAAACACCTCATAAGAGTTTAAGTTACATCGACACTGTTACCTTTCTCAGTCAGACGTCTCATCTCATCAAAAAAGGTGTCGAGTTAGGATCAATAGTTCATAAACCAATGGTGCATCAGTTTACACCAGCTCTGAATTTAGTCCCTGGTTTCTAGGGAACAGAATAATGTGGAGACCCTAATGTGGAGAGCAGCTGTTTATGAACATAAAACCAGCCAGACTGGATCAGACCAAAGGTCCATCTAGCCCAGTATCCTGTCTTCTGACAGTGGCCAATGCCAGGTGCCCCAGAGGGAATGAACAGAACAGGGAATCATCAAGTGATCCATCCTGTTATCCGCTACCAGCTTCTGGCTAGAGACACCCAGAGCCTGGGGCTGCATCTCTGACCATCTTGGCGAATAGCCATTGATGGATCTGTGCTCTCTGATTCCGCATGTGGGAGACTCTTATGGTGGCTCGGTGGAGCTGCACATCCCTGACAGTGGCTGGAGCAACTGTGGGAGTGTGAGACAGGAGAGCAGCTGCTCTCTTCCCCTCTCTATGTCACACAGAACAAATAAGAACAACTGGGGGAAAGCCTGTGTTTTAATAAACCCTCCAGTTAATACTAAGAATGTGATTGCACAAATCTTCTGTGTGTGAGCAAAGTGCACCCAGAGACCCACCTGCCTACCCGTCAGCCCACCACAGAAATGTCGAGAACTACAGCACATGAATCCACACGGAACGGAAACGCAGCTGCAGCAGGTTTTTAGAGCGTGCATCTCTCTCCTCTGCCAGTGCCTGCTCTGCAATGGGGGCCAAACTGGCTCGGCTGCAGACAGCCGCCGGAGAAGACCTTTGTGTCAGGGAACAACACAAAGCCGGAGGGACAGAATCCTCTCCTCCTGTGCTGCAACACAGCTGGGCTGTGGCTTTATGCTGGGTGTGGGGTTGGGACTTTCTGTACAGAATCTAGGCTTAGGCATCTGTGCTGTGTGCACTGTGACACTGGCCGGCCAGGTGCCAGCTCATGCCAAGGGCCCCAAGCCCCACTGAACACTGACAAATGCTGGCTGGAGCCAGCCTGGCTCACCTGTGGGTTTGCATTGTTAACACAGGGATTGGATTTATAGAGATGTGCTTAGTGTTTGAGCTTTATGAAAGGCTTGTGAGTTACAGAGCAAACACTCTGATAGAACCTTCTAACAACGCATACAGAGGTTATACATGAGATTAATGCCAAGCAGCAACTGTAAACGTGTTTGCTCTGAAACTGGAAAGCCAGGAGAGAAGCATTACCAAGAGTGAAATGCTGGTTTATCACGAGAAGTGTCATCTCCTGCCCAACAAAGAAGGCCCATGGACACTAGACAAGTCGTTGTGGAACATCAATGGACAAAAGACTTTGGTGATTGCTCCCCCCACACCCATGAGGACGGGACATGCACACACCCTGGTCCCATCAGCTTGAAGTCTGGGGGCAGGGAATAAAAAACCCATCCAGAAGAAATTGTTATCCCTGTGCTGCTTGGCCTTCAGGAAGAGGGCCGGACTTTTAAGCATACGCAAGGGATCCCCACCTGCTTAGCCTGGGTTAGCCCTAGAGGACATGTAGAGCTTGCATATTACAACAGCCTCTATTCCTTTTTGGAATCTAAGACTGTAACTCATTTGTGGGTGCATGTTTACCTGGTTTAACCTGGTAAATAACTCTCTTATTTCTATTTCCTAGTTAATAAATCATGAGTAGGGTTGGCTACAAGCATTGTCTTTAGTGAGAGGTAAGTGGGGGAAGTGACTTGGGACAGTGAATAACTTGAACATTGTTGTGATTGTTGGTGTAAGGGACCATCTATTAGAAAGGCAGGCTTTCCAGGGTGGCCAGATAGACCATGTGCCCAAGGGGCCTGTCTGTGAGTCCATGCCAACCCTGGTATAGCGCTTGAGCAGTTCACACTTGTTGGTTGGTGACATTTAAGTGTAGAACTCACACCCAGTTGGGGGTTTGCGCACTGGTTTGTAACAGGCTGCCCTGAGGTTGGTACTCACAGTCCTCAGCCACTCCAGACAGGTTGACATGCACAGTCTCTGGCCATTCCCCTGGCAATCCCGAACCTAACCACGGTGCCTCCTGTCACGGCCCCCGTGGAGAGCTGTGTCCTGCCGCGGCGCTGCTCAGCTCCTCTGGATACGCTCTCTACAGCCCTTCGATTGCTTTTCCCATCTCGCATGCCCCTGAGCGTGGGTTTGGTCCCTAATGAGTAAACATGCAGTGTCCCCCGCTGCCCAGTGCTTGTCATCTGCACGAAGTGGTGGGAGGTAAACGCTCCTTGTCATTTTTACCATAGTCAGTGCCTTCCTTTTGTGTAGCGAGAAGTGCTCTGTAGGTCACTGCAGACATGCTGTGCCTAACTCACCAGTGTAACCAGCAGCCACTGGTTATTCTGATGAAAGGCCCAGGAGACTCAGGGTCAAAGGAGAGCAAATCACTGCAGGCATATTGCTGAGCTCACCTGCGCCGTGTCTTGCCAGTAGAACCAGTCTCATGACCAGACCCTGAACCTTTACGACTGATTTTCACTAATTGGGTGTCATGAAGCAACCCAGTGGGATTCCCCCAAAATAGGGCAATGCCCTGTCGTGCCCCTCCAGTATGGCTCTGACCCCATCCTCCTCCCAGCCTGTTGTAGTGGAGGGCTGGGGAACATGTTGAGAACAAGGGAGCCCTTCTCAGTGACGCTCCAGAGGGTTTGGGAGCAACACTCTGTGGCTGAATTCTGGGTGGCTGGAGCTCAGAATGAAGTTATTGGTGATGTCGGCGGCGGCTAGTTTGGGGCCTGGGGCAGCTCCCGTGGATTTAGTGGGTGTTTGCGGCACCATCCTGGTCTCAGGGATGAGCGTGGGAGGCTTCTGCAGAGGCAGAGCTGGACTCTCCCCCAGATTGTCTAGGTCGGCTGAGCTGCTCTCAGAGAGGAGCTTCCTGCCCCCAGGCTGCCGTGCACCAGGACTGCTCTGAACCTAGCCTGGCTGCCCAGGCCCCGCCCCGCTGCCACATTCTTGTCAGTTTTACCTGGCATCCAAGCTTGTCTCCTAAGGGTTCATTTAAATCAGGAATCGTTCTCAGCCTCCAGCATCCAATGTCTCAAGGATCATCCGGTATTTGAAGTGACATCAGTAATATGGACTGGGAGTGGAGGCAGAAGTCGGCTGAAAGCAATGGCAGTGTCCTCTCTGGCACCCGTGTGATCTCATCTGGCACCCGAGCGTCTCTGAGATCTGAACGCTTTTCAGTGCCGCAAACTGCCCTCCTGCCCACTATGTGCAGAGCATGGCACAGCACTCGAGTCCAAGTGCCAGCGTTGAGACAATTTGTGTATTTGGTGTTGCTAACTTCCTTTTCTTTTTCTTTTTTTTTAGTTTTTCTCTTTCATGCGTACGAAACAGAATCCAAGAGTGACTGAATGACGACATAAACCGTTGTCTCTCTGATCAAGGCTATCGAGGTCATCGCTAGGTCTGCTGATGTGCTTGCTTTGGAAAGATTGTCAAAGCAGCCCAGAGCTTTGGACAGGCACTTTTCATTGTGGAGTAATGAAAAGTGGAATAAATATATATTGTGTGTAGCAGACTTTGAAAAGTTCCCTATCTCTTTTCCCTTGTACAATTTGTAACGTCAATAAATGCCATGTTACTTTTGTGCAGAACATGAATTGGGCAAAGCAGAAGCAATTTCATATAATTCTGACACTAATTTCTATGATTCTACCAAACATTGCAACATTTCAAAAATAAGAAAAATCCTGTAATAGGATTTGCATATCAGAGAGTAAAAAGGAATAATCCCTCTGTCAGGTCTAAGCATTTCCAAATACTCACTTATTGCAGGTTGAATAAATCGTTCTGCTCAGGATACCTTAGCAATCCTTGTTCTAGCACCTGGGCTGTGTGCCGAGACCCAGAGTGGGAGCCCAATCTAGGCCCTGTGCTATTGCATTAGCAAAAACAGCCTGGCTCTAAAAACAAACAGTTACCAAATGGAAAGCAATCCTCTGGGCGTGTGCGTCCGCTGACCTGGGCATCCGCTCAGCAGTATAAACTGGTGACCTCCCCTCCACTCTCTTTCCCATTTGGGTAATTGAAGGTGAAATGACACTGTTACTAACCCTCCCAAGAGCCTGACATCACAGGAGACCAAACCAGTATCCCCAACATTCAGTCCTCTATGGGATTTACTCTTCCGCCCCAGTCATCACACAGACCTTGCAGAGCTGATCGGTGACTGGCCACCATTTTGGGTGCTGACCAACCCCAGACACTGTCAATCACAAGAGGCTGAAAACAGAGGGCCCAGTTCTCTGTGGTGTAAAGAAGTGAAGTCCTATTGGCTTCAATGGAGTTCTGCCTACTTACACCATCCAAGAATTTGGCCCAGCACCATTACAATCCAGTTCTAGTGGGCTGTGCTGGCCACGTGACGTCAACTTCCTTTTTTTTTTTTTTTTTACATTGAAGTTTCAAGTGTCTCAGTCCTGTGCAAAACACACATGCGGTGTCAGGCCCAGAGCCAGAGTGGCTGCCCCAGATGGGGCGGAGACTAGGCCACCCAGAGAGGCTGCAGACTGTTTTACAGAAGCGGCTTTAGCTCAGTGGCCAACGCGGCTCTGCAGAACCTACGAGAGCGGTGCAGCATGGCTGTCTGGGCAGTCAGAAGATTGAGCAAATGATGCTTGGGCTGCTGTCAGCTCACCAGGATGTCTCTGGCGTCTCTCCATTTCTTGAGCATTGGGCACCATTTTCCACATGCCCGGTAAGCAGGTCCAGCGCTTGTGAAGGCTCCGGGTTGGCCACAATGTGCATTGCATACAGAACGGGCACACTACCAGGAAAGGGAGTACCAGCCTCCAGGGCAAGGAACCTCCTCCTGGCCCTGCCTGGCTGCGGAGCCCTGCGGGACTAGAAGCAGAGCTCTGTCGCTGCGCCCCTTGGCTGGGTGGCCCAGCAGGAGCGTCTCTAGCTAACAAGAGTTAGCCACCTGCAAACAAGACCTGTGCCCTCTACCTGCTGTTTAGCCCAGCTCTACTGGGGTCCTTCTGTTGTGATGTGTAGTGAGGTGCCCCCCTCTGCCCACCAGCCATTGCCTGCCTGTAGGGAGGCTGCTCCGGTTCTGAGTGGGGATATGTGGCGGGGCGACGACTAATTGGCTCGGTGCCTCCTGCTGGTCATCTCAGGAATTAGCTCTTCCAGTCCAGAGCACCCTCTGTAGGCTGGTGTCTCGCCCGCCGCTGCCCCTGTGTCCCTCCCGGACCCAGTGCCCTTTACATCAGGGTTCTGCCCCCTAGCAGCAACCCACAATCTGGGTCTGCCCACCCAGGGGAACCTCCACCCCCCTATTCCCACCTTGCCTCTGTGGCTACTGCCAGTCTCCATTTAGCCCCTGCCCCCTGGGGCAGACGCAGTCTGTAAACCCCTCATCATCGGCCAGGGGGGTTGAACCAGCTGCCTCTGCCTATCTCTGGGCTGCCCCTCTGCAGCCCCCGTGCCCTTTTGTGGGCCCTTAACTCGGCCTGCAGCTTGGGGCTCCCCAGCTCCCTCTGCCCTTCCCCAGCCCTGCTCCACCCTAGGTCCCCTCCTCAGCTCCCAGGCAGCCGGTCCGTCTCTCTCTAGGGAGAGAGAGTCTCTCAGTCTCTGGCCCTCAGCCTTCTTATAGCGCCCTGATTAAGCTGACCACAGCTGTGGCTGCTTTCCCAGTCAGCCCAGCTTTCCCCACTACAGCCCTCTCCAGGGCTGTTTATCCCCCTCAGGCAGGAGCGGGGTGACCACCCTGCTACAGGGTAGAAGCTGTGAAATTCTCCAGAGCTGCGCTGTAATCCTGAGGAGAGGAATAATTTGCTCCCAACCATGTAGAAAGTCCCTTCCGAGCAGCCTGGCTACTGGAGCTGCCGGCTAGAAACAGGATAACGCCACTGGCCCCTCCCCGTTTGCTCTCCAGCTGTGCCCTTGATCGACTGCAGCCTGCGGAGTCCTGCTCCCCAGGCCATGGCCTCCTACCGCTGCTGGGTGGCACCAGCGCCCCAGGTGTGTGGGTTTAGGAATCACCAGCTGTGTGTGGGGGGAGGGATAGCTCAGTGGTTTGAGCATTGGCCTGCTAAACCCAGGGTTGTAAGCCCAATCCTTAAGGGGGATCACTTAGGGATCTGGGGGAAAATCAGTACTTGGTTCTGCTAGTGAAGGCAGGGGGTTGGACTCAATGACCTTTTAAGGTCCCTTCCAGTTCTAGGAGATAGGATATCTCCATTAAGTTAAGTTACTGGCCCTGAGTAGCTGGTTCTGCAGCCTTGACACCATTTAACTCATGACTATAAATTCTGCTTTTCTAACATCCCCCAAGAGCCAAAGGAGCAGGGAGAGGCTTGTATTCCCATGCCAGCAACTGTGTTATGTCACAAAAACTGCATTTCAGGAAACTTCTTAACAAGGCTTTGTGCACCAGGTCATGCTCTGTTAAACAGGAAAGATAGCAGATGGGGAAAACAAGAATTACAACTCCCCAAATATTAACTATTAGCTGCCAGGTTGGCTTAATAGCACCCAAACCTTATTGCTCAAAGGCTGAGCTCACCGAATAAAAAAGCAACATTTTATGTCAGACCTCACTTGAATCGTTCTGCAGTCCTGGGCTGGCTCATGTGTCAGATCTAGTCAATGTCCCCGTCCTGTTAAAAGCATGCTTTTAAAATACAACTTTGATAGAAATTTGTCTGACGTAAACCTTCCCCTGCCATGCGAAGATCAAAACCAGAGCTTTCACCGGGGGGTTGGGTTCAAATCAAAGCAAAGAGAAACTATTTCTGGCCATGTGCTAAGTGCCGTCTTCTCCAAGTTCATTTTCCTCTTTCCACATGATGCTGGGCAGCAACTGGAGCAGCGGTCCTACCCGGAGAATTCGGAGTTTCTTGTCAGATGTGCACAGTAAAGCAGAGCTTCTAAGAGGGCGGCAAAAAACATAGAGCCGCCCCTGGCGGTAATGAAAGGAACCTACAGGCCTATCCCATAAGGTATTAGCTTAAGTCATTAGCATAAGGCTATGAGCCTTAGCATAAGTAAGTGGCCCAACAGTGACCCTGAGTTTTAGGAAAGTGAGAAAACTGTGCTTAGAAGGGGGGTTTGTGCAAAATGATCCCAGGTAACCGCAGGAACATTGAACTGATACGAGGCTTGGATAGTATAGGATAGAAAAATTGGCTTAACCACAACCGTGCCTTAGCCACTAATTGACATATATGATAATGAATAATCATATTAGTCTTGCCCACATGCTCAGGGTTTAGCTGATCACCATATTTGGGGTCAGGAAGGAATTTTCCTCCAGGACAGATTGGCAGAGGCCCTGGGGGGTTTTCACCTTCCTCTGCAGCGTGGGGCACCAGCCACTTGCTGGAGGATTCTCTGCACCTTGAGGTCTTTAAACCACAAGTTGAGGACTTCAATAGCTCAGACATAGGTTTGGGGTTTGTTACAGGAGTGGGTGGGTGAGATTCTATCGCCTGCGTTGTGCAGGAGGTCAGACTAGATGATCATAAAGTCTAATATACTAACCTATAGAATGAGAACACCCCAACATTAGCGTGAGGATGTTAAATATGTACAAAGGAGGATGGGCATTTTTATGAATATTCATGGCAATTATCAGACCATATAATAAGCCAGACCACCATGTAAGGGGAGATCTGGACCATCAGACTCTCTTGGCATGCCAGGGATAGAGTAGGGCCTTCATGGATGATTACTTGTCTCTTACCACCAGATCCCCAAGAAAGGGTGTAAGTATATGTAAGGAATGGTACATGATATGACCACAACTTGATATTACAGCTACCTTTTTATGTGGTTCGGAGCACTGGTGTCTTTACTAATGGTGCTAATAAAAGTGGTTAAAGCTTTTCTTTGCCCTCGGTGTGAATGTTGTTGTGCACATTGGGGTTCCCAACCGGATACTGAACTAGATAACCTGAGTTCTGTTGTGCCTGAACTCAATGGAGTTGCTCATGGAGTACAGTAGCACCCAGCCTGATTAGGGAGATAAGGCCATGCCCTTCGTACCACTTTCCTGTCACTGAATCTGAGGATTGTTTACATTTGCATAACTTTGTTTGTATCAATTCGTTTCATACAGAGTTCAAGTTGATAGAAGAATCCAGGGGAAATTTAAAAGGAGACAAATCTGAATTATTTTCTGATCGCTGACCTAAGTGCCATTTGATTGGCGGGGCCTGGAAAAGGCACGGTGAAGGTGGTTCTGTCCTCACTTATAAGTCATGAATAACCCTCTTTAAGTCAGTGGAGTCCTGCTGGTGATGCAAATGAGAGCAGAGTCAGACACAGCGCTTGGAAATGAATTAGAATGCTGCCAGATGCTCGTCTGCCCGGACAAAGCTTCATTTCAATGTTATTCAGTCTTGCAAAAAACCCAATGTTACCTCTTCAGGAATGTGTGTGACACAGGATCCTAAAGGGGGAATGTGCTTTGGAGAGGGTCACTCAATATGCTATGGCGATCGGGGTCCCACTTCCATGACTGCGTGCCATTTAGATTTTGCTGGTGACTAGAGATCTTCAAAAAGCCAGGCCCAGTGTGCAAAGTGCTGTACATGCACATACAGTGAGAGCCAGAGACGGTTCCTGTTCCAAAGGGTTTACAATCTAAAAAACCGAGACATAACAGGCAGATGAAACAAAAAGCAGGCAGGGTGGACAAGGTGACACAAATAACAGGATGTTTTAGCCCAGACTAGGTGAGTGTCGAATACCTAACTGCTCAGAAGCAGTGATTCCAACTCACCACCTGTCGAGCCATTATCAGAATGCAATATTTCTGGCCTTACTCTGTGGATATTAAGAACACAAGAATGGCTCTACTGGGTCAGACCAATGGTCAGACTAGCCCACCAGTGTAGCCTGTGCTGAATGCTTCAGAGGGTATGAACAGAAGAGGGCAATTATCAAGTGATCCATCCCCTGTTGTCCAGTCCCAGGTTCTGGCAGTCAGAGGTTCAGGGACACCCAGAACATGAGGTTGCGTCCCTGACCTTGGCTGATATCCACTGATTGACCTATCCTCCATTAACTTTTCCAGTTCTTTTCTGAACCCAGCTATACTTATGCCGTCACAACATCCCCTGGCAATGAGTTCTATGGTTGATTGTGTGTTTTGTGAATAAATATTTCCTTATGTTTGTTCTAAACCTGCTGCCTGTTAATTTCATTGGGTGACCCCTGGGTCTTGTCTTGTCAGAATGGGTAATCCTTATTCGCTTTCTCCACACTATTCATCATTTTATAGACCTCTATCATGCCCGCTGTTAGTCGTCTCTTTTCTAAGCTGAACAGTCCAAGTCTTTTTAATCTCTCCTCATATGGAAGCTGTTCCATACTCCTTATCATTTTTGTTGTCCTTCTCTGTATTTTTTTCCAGTTCTAATGCATCTTATTTGAGATGGGATGACCAGAAAGGCATGTAGTATTCAAGGTGTGGACATACCATGGATTTATATAGTGGCATTATGCTATTATCCATCTTATTATCTATCCATTTCCTAATGGTTCCTAACATCCTGTTCGCTTTTTTGACTGCTGCTGCACATTGAGCAGATGTTTTCAGAGAACTATCCACAATGACTCCAAGATCTCTTTTTTGAGTGGTGACAGCTAGTTTAGACCCCATCCTTTTCTATGTTTTCCAATGTGTATTACTTTGCATTTATCAACATTGAATTTCATCTGCTTCCCTTGTGTTACCTGTCCTAGATGCCCTGACTCCACACAGGGCTTAATCAATATGTTTTGAAAACATCCTACCACAAGGGCATTTTTCAAAGTTAAACAATTGCTAAAAGATAAATGTTTTCAGTGACTAACTCCAAGTAACTGCTGCTAATTCCCAAACTGATGATCCTTGAAGGATAGTTGAGATTTTCACCTGCAAAACAACTTCCTGCAGCAAATGTGCTGGCCTCACTTCATGTTGAGATGTTGTATTTTCCTATACGCTGGGACACTCAGCAGCTATTTGAGTTTTACTGAGCAGGGGGCCAAGACAAAGACATTTTCTTTTTCTCCACAGCCAGTTGAATTACTCAAGAGGGAAACCATTACCAAAGTGATATTGCTTTGAACTTTGTCTTGGTGCTTTGTCTGGAAAAGGAAGATAAAAGCTTTGAACTTTTACACGAATCAGATTTGAAAAAGGCTCATTAACACAAGGGAAGCATAGCACAACAGTAACAATCCAGACCCATGTGTCTGAAAGAGCTGTATAATTTTGCCTTTGTAGCTGGCCAATAAGTAGAGTTTCATGCCAGAACACAGTACAGCAATGCAGCCTTCCCATTCACAGAAAGGACTCCTAAGTCAAGCTAATAACAGGAACTTCTTTTTTAAAACTCCACAGTTTCTTTACGGAGTATGGAAAATCTATGGTCTCTTGCTGTCTGCTGGTGCAAGAGTGCTGCTGCCCCTGTACAACCCAGACATTAATTGATAATATTGTGTTTAGTTATATGGTGGGAAGTCAGCCAGTGTGCCCGAGAAATGCAATAAGAGACAAGGTGGCTGAAGTAATATTTTATTGGACCAACTTCTGTCCAATAGAGACAAACTTGGGAAATGCAATGACAGATCAGCACAAATTAATGGCAATTATATCAAATGATTTCATTGCCCTAGTTAAAATAACTGCAGAAATGTATCAAAATGTTGCTTCACAGTGAAAACAGCAGAAATGACACTGGTGGGGGTTATACTTCATTTGAGATAATTGGATTAACATATGACATTTCATGAGTAATTCATTAAGCAAAGTCAACAAATGGAATCAACATTAAAATACCATTAAGAACTCCGGGGAAACCACTAAGCTTTCTTTCCTACTCTCACACATTAGCCCTCCCATAAGTATGTGAGTTGAATAACCTGCAGCTAGACTAGACTGGAGCTGGAGTGTTGTTTGTATTTGTAGATGTGTAGGGAAAGAATGGTAGAAGTCATAACAAGCTCTGTGCTCACGTGTGAAATGGATCTTCCATTTTAACTCTTCCCCTTCCCATTTTCACTTGTCCTCCAGTCTAAAGTTCTTTTGGGCTGCTATTCCCATGCTATGGTTCACCTGGAGATGGTTTATCTTGACTGGAAAGGGAGCTTCAGTACAAGCGGTTTGGCCATTTTAGAAATAGTAATTCACATGCAAATACAAAACAAACAAACTCACTGATATATTTATCCCGTCTCTTTCCACCAAAAAGGTTGTTTCTGGCCAGTTCAACAGCAGGAAATAGACTTTTGTTCAAATGTGGCTGGTTTGATATCTCTTGTAGCAATCCAAGGAACGTGCCCACTTTGCAGGAGATAGGTTCAGAAGTTCTGAAGTGGAAAAGGGACAATGCTGGGAACCTCATGCTATTGAGTTCTCATCTTTATCACTGGCTGGCCTGGATAATGCCTTGTATAGAAACACCAACTTCCAAGTGTTGTTAGGTTAAGTCTCTCAACATCCTGATACAATCGGCAAACCCCAATGGTCCCACTTTACTTCAAAGAAAACTGGATTTTTCTCCATCTGTAGAACTGATATAAATCTCACCATTTTCAACCATAGAATAACCCAACCTATGACCTTCTAGCTAATGTGATTTAATGGCATTAAACACAGTAATAAAACAAATAATGTTTCCACTCACTAATGTAAATGTTCACAACTGCAAAATGACTCAACTGCTTTTCTTAAAATGTGGCTTGATTTTAAGACTTGGGAGCTCCACAAAATGAGCCAAGACTGAAGACCGTGTTTTGTATCTGTAAATTACTGTATATCATGTTGTAAAAAATTGTTTTGATATATAATTTTAATTTTATACAGTTTTACATTAATTATATTATTATAATGCTATAAAGCGATGTTATATCTTAAGGGACATGCACAAGGGGTTCACCCCAGATTCTGCATTGTGTGGTTTTTGATTCCATAATTTTTCAACTTTAATGTTCCATTAGCATAGGTTTTTTAATACTGAATGTACATTAGAAATTAGCCTTGTTTTCTGTTTGGTCATTATCTGGGCAGAGAATTAGATATTCATGTTATACGTTCTTATGTGCAATTGTTCAACAAATGATTTATGCAAACATCCTTCAGCCTATGGATTGTCCGCTGTAATTCTCTTTCATTGTGTCTTCCACTTTTCTGTTTCATTTTCTGTCACTTGCAGTGTCTCATTGGTCACCCGAGTCACATGATTTATTATTCTTATTCGTTATGGTAGTGCCTAGCAGCCCTTGTCATGAATCCATTGCACTAGGCAGTGTACGAATACAGACCAAAAGGACAGTCTTTGCCTCAAAGAGCTTAGATATTGTTTTGCTCCCTGATTGGCTGGTGGAAATTTTATAAAGCAGGGAAGAGCACTTAGAGGTGAAGAATGAATATTCATAGTCGTATGCAGAATCACTTGCTCATATTTGGATGAATATTTGCCTGAATGTCATTTGTGTAAATGCAAAATCAAATGGGGTTGACTGAAATGAAGAGTCAGAAGGAATTTTCAAAAATGTTAGCAAATATTTTGCACTGTTTTCATCCAGCCTGTGCACCTGGACTGTAGGGGCCCAGACTCCCAGCCTTTGCCCAGGGAGATCAGCCTTGGAAGCCAGAAGGAATTTTGCCGGGGTTTGTCCTGCAGTCTGAGTCCTGGGGCTGCACATTTTTCCTTAAGTAAATACACAGTAGGATGTAAGTTGAAAAATTCTCAGCATTGATGTAACCATGAAAGGATGCGTGTGAGCGCCCTCTACTGTTCTGCATGGCTCTCTGTCTCCTGTGTGTACACAGGACAGCTTCAACAGTCTTTGAAAACGCGTTCGACAATATGTTTTTCCTGCAGTTTCCACGTCTGAGCATTCACTGTGCCCTTATAGCAATTTAACTGGCGAGTCAAACAAAACATAGGGATGCTGCTATAATGATGGTGTTGCTCTGGATTTGTGTACTGGACTAATTCATCTCTGTTCCCTACTGCCTGTCAGATCTGCCAGTTGTGATCAATGGTCTAGGGGAGTTCAGTTTGCTCCAGTTATGTTACCATTTTTAGATTTTCCAGGCCCTAGTCTTTCGATGTATTCTCCTTTCACCAGGGCTCCTTGTGCTTAAGAAGTGATTTCAGATCACTGCTGTATGCTATTGGTTATGCTGGCACGCACATGTGACAACTATTTAATGCAAACACACCTGTCTATGATGCTTTGTCCCCCATTCAACTGTCAAGTTTTGTCAGTTTCATTTACTGTCCCACTGTTCTTGGATCATTAGGAGGGTGAAATGAATCAGAGCTCCCCATTCACCTGCTCCGTGCTGTTCATTACCGTGTATATCTCTGCCATGGTGCCTCCCATTCATCCCCTCTGCAGACTGAACAGTCCCCAGCTTTTAAATCTCTCAGCCTTGAATCTCCTTTGTCCCTTGCCTCTAAATCTCTAGTTCTGCTCTCTCCTTTTGGGGATGGGCTGAGCAGAACTGAGCACAGCGCTGCAAGTGCAAGCAGAGACTTGATGCAGATAGTGGCATTAGCTACTATTTTTCTATCCCTTTATTTACACACCCTAAAATGCTGTTTGCTTTTCTGGCTGTCGCTGCACATTGTCAGAGACTCTTGTACACAACAGGACTGGCAAACAAACCTCAACCATCAGGTCTGAGCAGAGCAGCACGAGGGAGAAACATCCTTAAACAGGATGAGCAGCAAGGGAAACACACACTGGGATGTCACACCTCAGAGTGAAGTAACAGAGCAAGGCAAACAAAGAATCACAACGGAAACAAAATAAATAAATAAATAAGAACATAAGAACGGCCAGACTGGGTCAGACCAAAGGTCCATCTAGCCCAGTATCCTGTCTTCTGACAGTGGCCAATGCCAGGTGCCCCAGAGGGAGTGAACCTAACAGGTAATCAGTGATCCATCCCCTGTCGCCTAGTCCCAGCTTCTGGGGGAAACAAGAATTACATGTGACAAAGTAAAGTGAGAATAAACACACGGGGGAAAGAAAGAATGGCATGCAAGGGAAATGCAAAGCAGAGACTATCTAAAAATAGCAGTCAGGGAACACAGTATGATTTCAGCAGACTGTAAATTGATAATGCATTGCCAAGATCAAAACACACATTTTCACTTGGAGCTCTCACAGGAGAGCTGAGGTTTCATGGCTTCATTTCATAAATTGCAGACTGCAGGTGGGAAGGCCTGGGAGGGGCCCGGGGAGAGGCGGGTTCTTCTCTGGATGAAGGGGAAAACCCGCAGCGCTGAATGTTGTTGTGAATTGTATATAAATTAGACCGAGAAGGGGAATGTTTTAGTGACTTTGGGCTAGTGGAATTTGTTTAAGCAGCACTAGGGTGGGTAAACTGCGGCAGGGCACCTGCAGAGTGGCCTCTGCCTACTATGGGGCACTTGGGGGCCAGGTTTCCTGTTACAAGGCCTCTAGGCATTATTGAAAAATAAACAACAGTAAAAATAATAATAGCCTAGAAGAATGATGCAAAATGCAGGTTCAGCCGCACAATCCATATAAATAAATCAACCCTAGGACTTGGGCGACATTTTCTCCAATTTAGCCAGGTAACTGCCAATGGTACTAGCGCAACAGAAATCATGTTAGAAAAGTGCGCTAGCAGCCAGACAAGTTGCCCCTTGTTCCCACAGATATTTTCTCCTTTACATAGATCATTACCTGTTAGGTTCACTCCCTCTGGGGCACCTGGCATTGGCCACTGTCGGCAGACAGGATACTGGGCTAGATGGACGTTTGGTCTGACCCGGTACGGCCATTCTTATGTTCTTGATAGCAGGAAATGGTGATACCCTTTGGGACAGTGCTAGCTCTGTCGTGCAATGGGGCCCTGTTAAAGTCCTGGCCTTTAGGTCATTATTTCAGACACAACTGTCAAGAGATGAAACAGACTCGTGTTTAAATATCCACAGCAGAAAGTGCTCCTGGTACAGCAGGTAGGAAAGAATTGAGTTGGAAGGTTTGATAGAAAGCTCAAAATCCCAAATTCAGTGAACACCTACACAGCCGTTAAAGGGCATTAGATTAAGGAAGGTGCAAGGGACTTGTTGATATTCAGTACAGCTCAGTGTGAAATAACAGGACAGAACATTTTAAGCATAAAGATGCAACTTCGATATCATTCGCTCAGAAGTTTTATTTCAATATGGAATAAATAAAAACACAATTCTTGCAACTGTCATGATGAGTCTTTGATTAATTGTGCAATATTTTATCCTTCAGAGAAATCTCTTTGAAAGAAATACATATTATGAAAAATAGACTAAAACAAAAAGATGGCTAAGAAAAGATGAAGTGGAGAACGTAAGCCTAATCTGCTTGTATTGTTCCAAACCAAGTTAATGTAAGAGACAAGCAACCAAGAGACAAATGCACTAAGATCCTTTCATGTTCCTGTGATACATCAGAGTGGGCCTATTGCTATGACTCTCTCTGGCATATAGGAAATAATCCATTTAGAGCTGAGCCAATGTCCTGTGGAGTCAATAGAAAGACTCCCAGGTTGTGAACCTCAGAGGAGTTAAGCACCAAAATCCCATCAGAACCAATGGGAGTCAGGCACCAAACCACATCTGAGGATCTGGGCAAACCCCAGATACAGGTGCAGTGGAACACACCTTGCAGTTTTCCAGGAGTTACAGTTCCTTTCATATTTTTGGGGAGTGAAATCAAGAACACACCTGTGACGGGTTGGATCACAGAAACCCCCTTGGGAGCTGCTACCAGATGTGCAAAAACTACCCCTGCTTCTGTTTTCCCTGCCAGCTCAGGACTCCAGCACCCTGTCCTGCTGAGCCAGACACTCCCGTCTGCTCCAACACAGACCCAGGGTCTGAATCTCCTGTCCCAAAGCTGCAAGTTACCTGAAAACAGCTTACAGAAGTGCCCTTGTCTTTAGCACTCAGATGCTCAACTCCCAATGGGGTCTAAACCCAAATAAATCCGTTTTACCCTGCATAAAGCAAACTCACAAATTGTTCGCCCTCTATAACACTGATAGAGAGATATGCACAGTTGTTTGCTCCCCCAGGTATTAATACATACTCTGAGTGAATTACTAAATAGAAAGTGATTTTATTAAATACAGACAGTAGGATTTAAGTGGTTCAAAGTAGTAACAGACAGAACAAAGTAAGTCACCAAGCAAAATAAAATAAAATGCGCAAATCTATGCCTAATTAAACTGAATACAGATAATCTCACCCTCAGAGATGCTTCAGTTAGTTTTTTCTCAGACTGGACACCTTCCAGGCCTGGGCACAATTCTTTCCCTTGGTACAGCTCTTGTTGCAGCTCAGGTGGTAGCTAGGGGATTCTTCATGATGGCTCCTCTCGCTCTCTGTTCTCTTCCCACCTTTATATATATTTTGCATAAGGCGGGAACTCTTTGTCTCTCTGGGTTTCCACCCCCCCTCACTGGAAAAGCACCAGGTTAAAGATGGATTCCAGTTCAGGTGACATGATCACATGTCACTGCAAGACTTCATTACTCACTTGCCAGCACACACATATACAGGAAGACTCACAGGTAAATACAGCCATCTGCAGACAATGGGAGTCATCAAGATTCCAAACCATCATTAATGGTCCACACTTTACACAATTACAATAGGCCCTCAGAGTTATATTTTATATTTCTAGTTTTAGATACAAGAGTGGTACATTTATACAAATCAGATGATCATACTCAGTAGATTATAAGCTGTGTAATGATACCTTACAAGAGACCTTTTGCATGAAGCATATCCCAGTTACGTTACATTCACTTATTACCGTATTTTCTCTAAAACTATCTCAGTTACATTATATTGACTTATTATCAAGTTTTTATAAAACCATATAGACTGCACAACGTCACAACACCTACTGCCGATGTGAAGAAATTCTGTACCAAATAAAATACGTATTTCATTAAGCTGATTTCAGAAATTGCTCTAATTTTAAGATGAAGACATTTGGGTTCAGATTCACGGGCACGTTTGAGAAAGAAATGAGAAGATGAGTGAAAAATTGTTCAGTATCAAAATCTGTGGCTTAAAGAAGACCCCAGCTGTTTTCCTTAGCCAGCTGGTGTGTACGGTCACACACTCTCCCTACCTCGCCTGTGACAGGCCCATTGTGCAACAATTGCTAGAGCAGCAATAAAGTGGGTCAATGTCAAATGGTATCTTCTAACGGCAGGGTCTGGCTCCTGCCTTTGTGGAGGGGTCTGAATTTAACTGATCCCTGTATCAGACGGAAA
Source organism: Trachemys scripta elegans (assembly GCF_013100865.1). Lineage (NCBI taxonomy): Eukaryota > Metazoa > Chordata > Testudines > Emydidae > Trachemys > Trachemys scripta. The sequence continues at coordinate 816,707 of NC_048301.1, read as the reverse complement.
TACAGGGCCCTTTGGACTGAAACTTCCCACCAAGGATGTCAAGCACAGTGTCTTGGTTTGGGAGTTAGCCGGACACTGCCGTTACCTGCCCTACTCTCCCAAAGGGCGTCAGCAGAGTTTTAAGGAGCACAAATGGTCGATCTCAGGGCCTGATCAGCTGCTCCCAAGGTTCTCCTCTGACAGATTTCATTCTAATTGCTCAATGGAGCCCATCCATACACCCTGTGCCCTCCTGGGACTGCAGAGAAACCAGGCCGGGGCAGGCAGGGTGGGGTGGAGGCCCCATGCCTGTTCACTGGCTCTGCCTCCCTAGCATTGATCCCTGACAAAGTGCTTCCCGTGGTGCCAGGCTGTCAGAGCTTCTGCAGTCACTGGGAGCCCCCAGGGTCCCTTCAATCGCCAAGGAGGGGGAGCACCGAAACATAAGAGAATGTGAGCTCAGCTCTCCCCTGGGCTGAAGCTGAGGGGGAGGGGTGGGATGGGGGACATCAGAGAGCAAGTGACAGATTCCTGATCCTGCGCTACGCCGACCCTAGCATCGGTTAGAGCAGCCCAGGGGCTGCTCTATTCTTATGCCACCAGCGTATCCTTCCTGATAGACACTAGGGAGTGTTTCTAAATCCTCAAAGCCACCTTTTAAAAGGAGCCCTGACCGGAGTCCACGTTTGTAGATTCATAGATTCCAAGGCCAGAAGGAACCACTGAGATCACCTCGTCTGAGCTGCTGTAGCTCACAGGCCATACAACATCCCTGAAGAGCTTTGAGAAAAACATCCAGTCTTGATTCAAATATTGTCAGTGACAGAGAATCCACCACGACTCTCATGCTGAGTGACACAACTTTCGCACAGTGTCACTTACACGCACAAAGAGTCGGTTTTAAACCTGCACAGCCAATTCCCCCTGCTTGCAAGTGAAAAACGGGTTCTGCACATTCACACGTGAGACAGCAAGTGCACACAGGGAGGGATTCTTGTTCGTTTGTTTGGGGGGTATTTTTATGTTAGTGGCAGGTGGGGAGCAAGGTGGTATTGCAGAGAAAGAGGCTCTAGGGGAATGGATCTGGTCTCCCCTCAATCTGCTTTTTGACCACAATTACCCCACCGTTGCAAGTTAATGAAATCCTTAATTCTGCCAGCTATGTCCACAATGCAGAATTTGAGTGAAGGCCAATCACATGCTGTGAAGCTCATGTCAGCCAACAAGAGACTGGTAAGAGACCCCATATTTTGTTGGAAGGTGCAGTTGGGCAGTCTGGGATCAAATTAGTGATGGGGCAGGAAGCCAGCGAGACAGCTGGCACATCACTGGGCTTGTTTGAAAGGAATTCCATTTCCGATGCAGAGCTGTGTGCACTTCGTGTCAGAAAGATGCAGATAAAGCTGCTTAACAGACCACCGTTGAGATTTTCTCATTCATGGCTTCACTTCTTACTGCTTGGGAGCTCAGCTCTCAGCTGGTGTATTAGATTTCCCAGATTAAACTAACATGCAGATTAGCATGATTTAGCATGTCAGCGTTGTTGCTCGCTGTGCACTATTAATACTGGTTGCAGCCTGGGCAGCTGGTTCTCTGCTCACACACCACAATCCTGAAGGATTTGCCCAACAAACTATCCTCCTTGGATTATTTTAGAGACAAAATGTTAACCAAAATGAAAGCCCACTATTTAGCAAGTGAAGAGAAGCATCGGATTCCCAGGCTAGAGTTTCTTAATATTTTATAACATAATCATACATCAGCTCTTAGCATCTTCATAGCACAGTTCATCCACACATGTCAAGGTATTTGCAGATCTCAGTTAAGTCTTGCAACATCCATATGGCAGGTAGGTTACCATGATAAAGTTCACCTTGTTTTCATTAACAAATTGTATGAAAATATTGGAATTTTCTTGAAAGTATTTGCTACCTTAGTTCTGTAGTAGTTCATGGCTAATGCTTGCCAGAGAAAATTTGATACTTGAGCTGTTCTGAGTGGACAGACATATCATAAGACTTGTTTTAATTTCCTAACTTGGAGAGAAGAACAATTAGGCCATGTCTACACTAAAGAGTTCAGGTGACTTAAGTTATGTTGATGATCATATGACACTTTAATTACATTGGTTGTGCATGTCCACACAACACTCCTTGTGTTGGCGGAGCACGTCCATAGTAGGTGCTCTTGCATTGACAGAGAGAGTGTTGCATCATGGGAAGCTATCCCACTGTGCAACTTGCCACTCTCTGCCACTGGGAGCTCTGGGAATGGATCGCAGTGCACCATGGGGGCATGCTCACCACCCCATCCTTCCCATCATTCCATGGTTCCAACTATGTTTTGCACAATTTTTTAAAACCCTTGTAAACTGTGCACCTGCCATCTCTGCCTGAAAGCACAGATCCTGAACTGCTGACCAGCCTGGTGATGAGCACTATAAACACAATGCAACTGGTCCTGCAGTATTGCATGAGCTGCAAAAGAAGAAAGTGAATCAGTGATGCCTGCCCTGCTGTTTGCCATGGAAACAAATAATTCGAGATTGCTGTTGGCATTCACGGAGCAGCTGCACATGGTGGACTGTCAGTCCTGGGCTCAGGAAACAAGCACTGAGTGGTGGGATTGCATTGTGATGTAGGTATGGGATGATGAGCAGTGGCTGCAGAACTTTCGGATGTGAAACTCCACCTTCCTGGAACTGTGTGCGGCGCTCATTCCAGCACTGCAGCACAAGGACACCAGAATGAGAGTGCCCTCACTGTGGAAAAGCGAGTTGCGATCACTGTGGGGAAGCTGGCAACTCCAAAAGTTTTTCATTGTCTTCCTCCACGCTCGTATTTCGCTACGTGCTGTATCTTTTGACTGCAGCACTTCACAAAACATGTACTCCTTCCTCTTCCTGGTAAGCAGCCTTATGTGACATCGGCACTCTGTCAGTGTGGAGGAGTGGGTCTGCAAGGGCACATCTCCAGAAGCCAAAGAAACAATGAAGAGAGACAGTATTGTGAGTATCAGAGGGGAGCCGTGTTAGTCTGAATCTGTAAAAAGCAACAGAGGGTCCTGTGGCACCTTTGAGACTAACAGAAGTACTGGGAGCATAAGCTTTCATGGGTAAGAACCTCACTTCTTCAGATGCAAGTAATGGAAATCTCCAGAGGCAGGTATAAATCAGTGTGGAGATAACGAGGTTAGTTCAATCAGGGAGGGTGAGGTGCTCTGCTAGCAGTTGAGGTGTGAACACCAAGGGAGGAGAAACTGTTTCTGTAGTTGGATAGCCATTCACAGTCTTTGTTTAATCCTGATCTGATGGTGTCAAATTTGCAAATGAACTGGAGCTCAGCAGTTTCTCTTTGGAGTCTGGTCCTGAAGTTTTTTTGCTGTAAGATGGCAACCTTTACATCTGCTATTGTGTGGCCAGGGAGGTTGAAGTGTTCTCCTACAGGTTTTTGTATATTGCCATTCCTGATATCTGACTTGTGTCCATTTATCCTCTTGCGTAGTGACTGTCCAGTTTGGCCAATGTACATAGCAGAGGGGCATTGCTGGTAGTGTGCTCACAGCCGTGAATCACAAAAGTTACACCCACATTTCTCACTGTCCCTTGGCTAGCATCCAGCTTGGAAGGAGTCCAAAATATGGTGAGTTTGGCACGGTGGGGGAGAGAAGGGGAAGGGGCAAGAAGGTACAGAGGGCCTGGGTGGTCTGAGAAGGGGGCTCCTACAAGCCCCTAGGGAGAGTATTCTGAATATGGGTACCCTTTGCCACAGGCTGGGGTAATCAAACCTAGTATCTCAGTCCTGAGGGTAACCCAGGATGCAAAGATACATCTCCTGCATGCATGTGGCTTCAGATCAGTGCCACATGCTGCTCACCTCTGGACTGCTTTGGTTCCTGCAGAAATAATTGCTGGTTGGTATGGCAAAGTTTCTTTCAGAGGGGGTTAGGTTGTGTGTGGGGAGGGGGGGGAGAGAGAAACAAGGCAGCTGTCCCAGGAGACCTTTGGCGGAGGATTGCAGAATACCGACAGGAAAGTTTCCTAGAGCTCACTATGGTGGATTCCCAGTACATCCCAGTGTACATTAACAAACCCTTTCGCCAGGCCCCTACTGCATAGCTGCATAGGCTGTGTTGTTAATTTCTGTCCCTTATCGCTCCTCTACCAGGTAACAAAATACGTGAGAGCTCAATCTCCTCTCACCATAAAGTATCAAAGCAAAATGCTGCTACCTGCGCTCCTGCCCCCTGCTTCATGCATGCCAGAGTTGGAGTGCTGGGAATGGCTAGACCCCTGTGGAGTCAAAAAGAGGACCTGGCTCACCGCGCCACCAAACGGCCTATTGCGTGTTCCACATCCTCCTCCAACTCCACTTCCTCGTCCACCACTTCGTCCTTGGGGCTGAGTTTATGGCTGCTGCCTCCGGTCCCATGGGGCTCTTGGCAGTGCTGGTGGGGTCACCACCGAGGATGGCGTGCAGCTCCTTGTAGAAGCAGCGTGTCTTCGGCGCTGCACCAGAGCGACAATTGGCCTCCCTTGCCTACTGGTACACCTGCTTCAGCTCCTTGATTTTAGCCCAGCACGGCGGCATGGCCCTCTTAGATCCCGCATGCCACTAGCAACCAGCCTGTAGGTATCAAAGTTCCTACAGCTGGAGCACAGCTGTGACTGCAGAGCCTCCTTTCCCCACTGACCCAAAAGATCCAACAGCTCCTGTGAACGCCACTCCGGTGTTCTCCTCTTGTGGAAAGCCGACACGGTCAGCTGAGAAGATGTTGTGTGAACTGTCCACGCAAAGCAAAGAGGAAGAGGAATTTCAGAAAGACCCAGGCCTTTAAAAGGGCGTATACTTGTGTATCTCCAGGGCAACGGAGTTCAAACTGCTGACCAGAGCATTCATGATGTGCATTGTGGGACACCTCCAGGCAGCCAATGAGGGCGACATAACCATTTGCAGACTCTACACTGGCGCTGCACCAGATTCTAACTACATCACGAAATGCCCTGTGCCACTCATCGAGGTAGTTTTATTTTGTCAGCGTAGCAGGGGGATTACATTGGCCGGACGGACATTTCAGTGTGTACGTCTCCACTGTTTTGTTGACAAAAGCTGACTTTTGTCGACAAACTGTGTAGTGTTGACATGGCCTTAGACTCAATTTTCTTGTAGAAATATTCTGTTACAAATTTGAAAGTGATTTCCATTAATATTCTGCAATATTTGCTTAAAATTGACTCTGGCGACAAAATTCTTCATATGATAGTAATATTTCAGTGAACTGGGCTCCAAGAAGAAGCAAAAATCTCAGGGGGTGGAGAGGGCGAATCCAAGGCCCCGATTTTGCAATTACATACATATGTGCTTAAGGCCCAGGGTAGGACTCCATCCTGAAAGAGGATCGGTCACAGAAAGCTGCTCCCATGCATGCTGAATGTGGTTGTGGTTGTTCTCTTGCACTCTCCTACTTGTGTTTATCACAGAGTTCACACTTAGATTCCTTATCTTTCCTGCCAGCATCCACACCTGTCAGAACAGGTCATCTTGGCCTCATACACTTCTCAGTACTCAGATGGGGGCTGCAGACTATGCTTGGCATTTCTGACCTCATGCTGGGTGGCACTAGGAAGGACAGATTGTCCTCTGTGCAACAGTTTCATCTTAAAGGTCCCCATATGATTTTCTGTTGGGAAATGTCTGGCCATTGAAGGTGCTTGGCACGCCAGAGAGATGGGATAGGACCCCTGTGGATCACCACCTGTCCTCAGGTGTCTATGGGAATTGTGAGTAAGTGTATGGGATGATGTGGGACATCAGACTGATACTGCACTATAGCTACATTGGACCATGTGTGCTTTTATTAACAGTATTAACACAAAAATATTACAGACTCAGATTTGCCCTGGCTGCGAGTGTTGGTGCGGGGCACGTCAGGGTCCCAACCAGACAGAGATCACGGCTCTGTTGTGCCTCATTCTGGGGCTAGAACCCATTAAGACTCAGAGGTCTAATTACTTTACTAATTGGGGACTCTAAATAATCACTATAGCCAACATTATCAATAATCAACTGACAAATCAGGGAACACTAGGCAGAGCTTTGCACAATGGTTTCTGGAATGTGATCTCCAGGGTTTCGTGGTCTATTTCTGGTGTAGCAGTTGTAACCATAAAGCTCTTGATACAGCAGTTCCTAGAGAGGACCAAGCAATGTTGTAAGGTAGACGTCAGTCAAGTGCGGGGGAGTTCTGTGCCTAGGAGCATGGAGTCGCTGTCTCACAGGTCTCTGCCTCGTCAGCCTGGCATAGACAGGGCCTGAGCTGTGCTCTCCGGCAGGGCAGTACAGGGAAGAAAGTAGAAGCTACTTTCCTTTCAGAGAAGGAAACTGAGGGAAAAGCCTTTGCATGAAAGAAAAGAATTTTGGCCAAAGCTGCGAAGGGAAGAACAGCGGCACTCCTCGCTGTCTGAACAGCCCCATGCTCCCACACAAGAGGAACAGCAAGTAGTGAACAAAGTGCAAGAACGGAGGTCACAGTCCAAGGATGAGTCGTGGCTGAAAAATTATCTCCCTTTTCTTACTTTCTTCCCTGTGGGAAAGAGATTTAAAACTGTAAAGCGAGAACTATTTTTTCTCTGTTTTTTTATAGTGCCTTTGCCTTATAACCCAAGAAATCCAAAACAAAACAAAAAATGCAATAGGAAATTTAATCAAAATTGTTATCTCATTTGGTTTCAGAGAGTCACTCAAACTGAAACAAAACAAACATTTTTGTTTCTTTTAGGAATTTCCCACTGAAAAATAAAATGTAACTGAAAACAATATTTGCCTGCAAAACAGTTCAGTTTTAATGAACCCTGTTTTCAGTGGAAATTTTTTTGGCGGCAGCCAGTGTAACTGGTGTAAGAAGATCTGAAAGCTTTGTAATGCTTCCTGTTAGGTAGGCAAACCACAAGAATACAGGTGAGTGCACAGCTATGTGCCATGGGTGATTCTGCCAATGACAGTCCACATGCCTTCCCACAGACTAGCGTGGAAATGAAAAATGATACTGAAGTGAAAAGGATATTTGGTCATATTATACATGGAAGAGCCAAATTTAATAGAGTAAAAGGTGAGTGAAATTTTTTGGTTGAATAGTAAATTTTCTGAAAAATGTAGTTTTGGGTCAATCAAAATGATTTGCACCTTCAGGTTGAATTTGGTGAATAGTTTGGACTAAATACAAAATGAGGACTTGTTTGTCTAAAAAACAGTTCATCTGGTCAGTTTTGAAAAGAACAGTTTCAGCATTTTATTTCAAAATATCATTTCAAAATGATGATTGGAACTTTTGTTCAAGCTGCATGGAGTTTTCGTTTGTTTCAGCGAGAAAAAAAAATCAGTTTGGGTTCAAAACAAACCCCTCCCCCTCTTTTTTAGAAAGATTTTTCAGTTCAGCCACCGAACCCAAAAAATCAGCTATTCGGTCAGCTATAAAGAAGAGGTGCTAGGAAAAGGGCTGGTACTTTTCGAAGAGCCATTCATGTGTTGCTGAACAGTTCAAACAGGGGGACACAAAAGAATAACTAGTGACAGTAGGCTTGAAGAACACGAAGATGCCACAATGTCTCACAAGATCAAAAGCTGAAACTCAGATTGCAAGAAGCAAAGCAGCAGCACTGCATTTTCAGTGCTAGCAGCAGAAGAGACCCCATCTGACATCTTACACAGTATTGTTGAGCTTCTGCTGAGCAGTAGTAGACACGGGTTGGTTTTCCCTTGGAAGGGCATCAGGGCTGTGAATCTGGGGTATTTCCTTAGTGTAACTTGTTTTCTTTACACACAACCACCAATCTGTGCACAGAGGGGGTGTCAAACAGCAGCCGGCAATCCCCTATCCCAGGGATCCCAAACACCAGCGTCAGGTTCCCAGGGAGCGACAATCCCCAAGGACTGACTCTAGTTAGATAGGTTAAGGACGAAAGCCATCTCCCTTGCTGCTTGCCACAGCCCTCCCACAAGAAATGATCACCAAACTGACAGCGATACATCAGCTCGTCCACAGCGGTGTGCTCTTGCACCAAAAAGCAAGACTATATGTAGCAGCGCCAGCGGGTCACTCCCCACAGAAAAGTTATGAAAATGTTAATGTAGCGAACCTGAGAAAAGAATCTGAAAGGAGCAAAGGGACCAGACCTGCAATACAAGAGCTTTTTAAGGCCCAGCTTGACAAAGCCCTGGCTGGGATGATTTAATTGGGGTTGATCCTGCTTTGAGCAGGGGGTTGGACTAGATGACCTCCTGAGGTCCCTTCCAACCCTGATATTCTAGGATTCTATGATTCTAAGAATATTATCCAGCTAGAGAGGGGTACAGAAGGATCTTTTAAAGAGGAATAACAAGAAAAGTGTCAGCAAGGCACTAAGCCATCGCTGGGAACAATGTCCAGCACAAGAGGGAGAGGGCAACTCATGTCCATTTGTACCAGATAACCTCTGAGTCTCTTTGTTAATCTCTGACCACTCCAGCCGGTGAGCTTCTGTGAAGACTTTAATTCCCCAAAGATTTTCTCTTGCCAGCCATTGCAGTGCTATTCTGCTCTGTCCCTGACCAGCATTCACACTGGAGTGCCTACTTCTGACAAACTAGCTATACACTATTAATACCTTACATGTCATACTGTGCCCAGGAGCTTCCACCGTGTTTGGGGTATTTCTATTTGTATAACTGCAGCCAGATTCCTCTGCCATCTCACTGATTGCTCCATGGTTGTACTAGTGAACGTAACAGAAAAATTTGGCCCACTTGTATATTGTTACACTGATATTTATCATACCACAGCTACATCGCCCTTTACCATCAGAGACCCTGCGGCTGGATGAGTCAAGGGAGCACTGCAGAGGAAAACCTGAGCACCCCATCCATCGCTTTATACGCACATATAATAAGGCACGGGCCCACACACAGCGGGAGGGGACACTTGTGAAGATGGAGAAATGAGTTGATGTGGTGTATAAGTACTTTCATGGGGAGAAAACACCAGGTGCTAAAGGACTCTTTAGTCTAGCATTGAAAGGCAGAACAAGACCCCATAGCTGGAAACTGAAGTCAGATAATGCAAAGGAGAAATAAGGCATGTAATTTTAACAATGAGGGTGACTAACCACTAGAATAACCTACTAAAGGGAGTGGAGGATTCTCCATCTCTTGATGTTTTCAGTTCAAGACTGGAGGCCTCTTTGGAAGTCATGCTTTAGTCAAACACAATGTGTGGGTAACTGGGTGACATTCAAAGGCCCGTGCTATACAGCAGTTTGGACTGGATGATCTAATGGTCTCTTTTGGCCTTAAATGCCATGAATCTACAAACACACACACACACACTTGTCAGTTTTGAGGTGGGTGAACATTTAGCAGGATGAGTTTGGCATGGCAGCTTCACCCAGAGAAAGCAAACCACACACACGTGAGGCAGATCGTCTTACACAAGGGAAAGTAAAACACTTACAAAGCTGTGTCACACCATGCCACCATGAGGTCTCTGTACACCACACTTGTTGAGAAAAACTATCTGACAAAGATTTTAGAGTTTTTAATAGTGATAATGGGACTATTTTTCGTTACCCTCCGCTTGGGAAGCCAGATGCTGGAGAAGTAGATCAACCCCTTGGCATGTCTTTAAAGTCAAGAAACTTGGGCTGCGTTGACCCAGTGGGTGTAGGAAGGGAGCAAACTCCACAGTCATGGGACTCTTGTTTCCAAGGCCCAGCCACAGAATGGAGCTGACTGGATTTCAGAGCATGCTTCACAGTTAGCTCTTCCCCCAGGCAGGTGCAGAGCTGGGTTGAAGGATGAGAAGACAGTTAGTCCTCCTGGTCTGGGAAGATGTTATTACTGACGTCCATGCAACTGGTATTTCTTGTATATTTTAAGATGCTAACATTGTTTGTACGACGTGCAGCACCCAGCACAGAGGATGGACCTGTTTTATAAATGAACCTCCATCACTCCAATATGTCTTATCTGAACTTTAGAATCATAGAATCAGAGAATCTCAGGGTTGGAAGGGACCTCAAGAGATCATCTAGTCCGCCCCCCTGCTCAAAGCAGGACCAATTCCCAACTTAGGAGGAAGAGTAGTGCATCTCCATCCCTGCTTGTAAAACACAGCCCTCCAATAAGAAAGAAACAGTGATAATCCCTCTAGGAGTCAAAACAGTAACTGAAGAAAAATCAGGAGCACAAGACAAAATGGGGCAAAAGCAAATTCCAATACCGCTGAACTGGGAGCTGCAGCAGCACTACAGGACATTTCTCAAACAGGCAGCAGCAGCAGATGCAATAGGCTTAGTGAATATGCTGGCCTGGGAGAACTGGCTCCAGAGGGGTCTGCGCTGAGAGGAGGTGTGGATGGTGCCGATAAAGGAGGGAAATATTTGGAGAGCTGTGAACAAATAAAACAGAAGGCAGAGGAGGGCATTAGCACCTTGATGCCTGGCCTGGTGCCATGTGAGCTGACAGGTTTCCAGTGCAGACTCATATAGGAAATCACATGGGCCCTGCCTTGATCTCTCACCAAAGGGTTCTTTCCCGCTGCATGGATAGTGCTTGTCTGTAGCATGTTATGCCAGGTCGGGCAAACCCAGCATGCTCCTCTGCAATACGGCAGATCCCTGTCAGCGGCACGTCTGGTGCAGTGCAGCTCACTGGGCAGCTCTGGCAGGGACCCCCAGCCCACCGCTTTGGTGAGCTAACACTGCTCACATTCATTTGCTTTCCTCTGAACCAGAAACCATTGGCCATGGTCTGAGACAGAATCTGGGGCTAGACGGACCCCAAGTCTGCCCCAGTGAGATGATTCTGGCAGCCCTACACTGCTCCAGGAAGAAACCCACCTTTCCCATCAATGACCACATCCCTTTTACTGAGACAACTGTAAATCCTGCCTTGCTGGATAAATTGCTGGTTTCTGTGAATTTGCCCAAGCGGAATGTCTCCGATTGCAGGCAGGACTATCACAGTGAAAACAGCCGGGTATTTTTCAATTATAGGTTGTATGCACTGACTCACTCCCCTTGGGAAAAGATGGGCTCTCATTTGCCCAAAGATTTCAGCTGGGTCCCAGAAACATGTTTGGCCAAGGTCACTGGAGCAAACGCCCCAGGGATTCAGCCATGTCCATGAAGAGCAGGTTGAGATTCCTTGTTTAAAGGTCTTGTGCAAAGATTCTTCTCTCCAGGTCTCTCTAGACCAGGCAATCGGTGCTTTTTCCAGTGAGTGAGCTCAGGTGAGCTAGCTTCACGCCACCGAAACCTCCACTGAGCGCTGGTGTTGACGCTGTTTGACCCCGTTAGTTCAGTGCTGGAGGGTGGGTTACAGAGTTAGTCCATTGGTGTTCGAGGGGTCTCAGTAGAGTTAAGCTAGCTCAGCTGAAAGAGCCATTTCCTCCTAGTCTAGACAAGGCCTCGGCAAATTGCCTGCTATTGAATGTCAATGCCTTGTTCAGAAGGAAGCGTTTCCATTCATTGTCACTAATAGGTTCAAGAAGACAGTTCACGTCCTCCCATCTAGCAGGCAAGCAGAGTCACAGGAACGTGGCTTCTCAGTCCTGCATTTGGCCGCCCAAAGGATCCCCACTAAGTGACTAACAACGGCACAAGAACAAAGGGGCCTTGTTCCGATCGCCGCTCGGCCTCTGTTCACTGCGGGAAAAGCTGCAGGGCCAGTGAGGTCAATGGAAGATCACCAGGGAATTCCACAGAGCTCCCCAACTCCCTTTAAAGCGCCTTGTCCCAGGGGGACTGGCCCGCTAAGAGGGGCCCCACCTTAACTCAGCCCTCCAGCTGGAGATGATGGCGGGCAGGTGGTAGGGCTAACACCAGCCTTTCTGGGGGGCAGATAGGAGAGACGCCTGTGGGGAGTCAAAGGAGGCTCCACTAGGAAGCCTGGGAAGTCGCTGCTTGCCAGGGAGCAGGTAGAAGCTCAAAGGGACAGGAGGCTGCGAGCGTCTACACAGCGAGACGCTCCCCAGGTCCCAGGCAGAGGCCTGCGTGGTGCAGGCTGCCGGCTGGGAAACTGGAGTCTCTGCCAGCGGAAAGCCCCAGGACTGGACTAGGAGCCCTGCACCCAGGGCATGAACCGGCTGCAAAGGCTGAGTGGGGTGCTGGTGTTTCCTGGTGGGCTGTGTTAATAAACCCAGACAGGGCATCACTCAACACATGAACCCGGTGTTGACGTTATCGAGGCACTCAGGGGGGGTGAAACTGAGGCATAGCCACCCAGAAGCCAGACCAGGTGGTCAGCTATGCTCCAACTGTCAACACAGAATTAATCCAGTTAACGCAGGACATGACCCCAGTGAGGGCACTGCTGGCCAGGGGGACAGTCCGCTGGCAGCGATGAGGAGCTGGAAGGGCGGACAAATGCCTCTGGGTCAGGCCTTGGGACACTCCTGTTCCTGAGCAGAGGGTTGTACTCGAAGTGGGGGCGAATCAAAGGCGCTGCCCGGAGAGTGGGAGGACAGCGCGGCCCTGCCCTAGGTGCCTGCTCAACGGGAGCACAGAGACGTTCAGCGCTAGGAGGTGCCGCCGGTGCATTCTGAGTGAAAATAATCATAAGTGACATGATTTAATGCCCCTTCCCGTGTTTCATTGTGCGAGATAACAGCCCAAATGCCCCCAAGCCACATCTCTGCACCCATTTATCCAGGCCCTGCTGTTCGGCTTGGCTGCCTTGTTCGTACATATTTCTCTGTGCCTCGCTGCACTCAAATAGCCACAGAGAATTCCATTCCCGTGGCCCGTTCTGACAAGATGAAAACACAGCACAAAATAAACAGCTCTCTAGCTGAGATCTTTTCTCTGGAACCCTGACTTATAAACCCAAGAAATCCACATCGAGTCTGCAGAGGGGACTGGGGCCCTTAGTGAAAACTCATAGAAGAACCAGCGGGGACTCCTTGAACTTTCAGCATCCATGATAACAGCACCTTTGGAAACAGCATTTAGGGCCCTGACCTCTTTGCATATGTTGCACTTCACGGGTGCTCGATGGGCCTTCAGACCAGTTAGTAATCAAGTGGGCGGGGAGTGAAGGGAGCATGGTTGGTCTTTGTGTGAGATGCAAGAAACAAGGTCCCCTCACAGCTGCAAGCAGGAGGCGAAAGCATTAAGATGACTGGGAAGGTCACTCTGATTAACCGGGCAACTGGGACTTGAGCGGCTGCAGCAGCAGTTTTGGGTGGCACCAGTGGCTTCAGATTCAAACTCTGCCTACTTGTCCTTTTCTTCCTCCTGTCCTTCCTTTGCCACTCGATGCAGTTGTACCAAGCACCCATGCAGAGCTGCGCCCTATAGTTGATTCCTATTCAGTTTGTGATCTCCAACCCCCCGGATGGTTTTCAGCAGTAGTACTGCCTTACCCGCTATGCCCCAGTTTGTAGCTGTGTATTTGATTTTTCCTTCCCAAGTGTTGTTCTTTGAACTTGTCTTTACTGAATTTCATCCTGTTGATTTCGGACCAATTCTCCATTTGTCAAGGCCATTTTGAATTCTAATCCTGCCCTGCACAGTGTCCACAGCTCTTCCCAGCTGGGCATCATCCTCTCAGCTCCATTATCCAAGTTATTAAATATTGAGTCATAGCAGACCCAGGACTGACCCCACTGCCATGGTCCCAGGACCAGAGGAGCTCTGACACTCCCCCCACCACACACACACACAGCCCCAAGGCCGGAGGAGCTCTGTCACCCCACCGTGGCCCTGGGGCATGAGGAGCTCTGTGCCCCTGCCGATTATGGGGCGGGGGGGAGAGGACATGCCTCGGGGCGCTCTGACCACTGCCCCTCCTCACTCATCCGCCGCTGGCTCCCCCTCTCCTCCACATCAGTCATCCAGCGCCAGCCTCTCCTCCTACCCTTCCTTGTCTAGCTCCCCCCCATTCCCCTGTATTGTCTGATCATGTCTTCCACTCTGCTTGCTTTGGCCAAGGGAGACAGCGGCAAAAACTTGCCAGCACAAGCCACAAAGCCACCAGCTCGCCCCTCTGCCAAATCTTCCTTCAGCACAGAGCCTATGAACAGCACCAGCTGAGGGGCTGGGCAGCTGGAACATCTGCTACACACCAAGAGTCAACAAGACAAGTTCACACAGACACTTACAGCCATAGCACACACGCACACCTACACCCGGAGTCTGTGCAGAATGTCTCCTTCCTCCACAACTTCCACTGGGTTTGTATCGCCTCCCTGTTGCGTTCTGTCTTTATCAGAGGGCAGTCCACAGTACAAGCGCTACACCATAGTGCAGACAGTGGCTACAGCGATGGAAGGGGCTTTTCATCTCTGCAGTGAATCCACCCCTGTGCGAGGCAGCAGCTAGGCTGATGGGGGAATTCTTCCATTGACCTCGCAGTAGCTTCGCTGCGGGTTATGTCGGCCCAACTGCGCTACACAGGACAGGAATTGTTTGACAGCCCTGAGCAATGGAGCTAGGTCAGCCTATGTTTAGGTGTAGCCCAGGCCTATGACTGTGAGCTGTTGGAGGCGGGGACTGTCTTTTCCTCTGTGTGTGTGTCCATCAGGCACTGCCATAATACAAATAAGAATAAATAATAATAGTATTTTGTTCACTATTGTCTCATTAAAAAGCAACAGAGGGTCCTGTGGCACCTTTAAGACTAACAGAAGTATTGGAGCATAAGCTTTCGTGGGTGAATGCCCACTTCATCAGACGCAAGTGATGTATTTCTCATTGTTACCATGCAGTCCCCTGTCTGGCTGTGTCCATCTGCTGTCTCTTGTCTTAGATTTCAGTTGTAAGCTCCTTGCGGCGAGGACTGCTTTTTTCCCTGTTTGAACAGGGCCTAGCAGAATGGGGTCTGGCCCAGCGCTGGGGATTCTTAGCCCACAACAATAAATAATAACAGTTATGGTCATTGCTAAACAAATTGTTCTGTTTGTTTGATTTGTCCTCCTAGGGCTCCAATAAAATCTTCCACTCCTCCAATTGCAGGATTCCAAGAATAAGACGACTGTCTTTCCTAACTGTTAAATTTCAGCTAGTTATACAGTACGACAATAGGAACATGGCAAGGAAATCGTTTCAGTGTTAATTACCTAAAGATAAACTTTAGCTGAAATCTCATGTCAGTTGCTGAGCCCAAGTGGGTGCTGAAGTACATCTTTTGCAATCATCCTTTGCAGCGAAGGGTGGGTTCCAGGAAATGGCATGTGTAGTTTTCACAGTGCAGAAGAGCTAAAAACCTGAGTTTGGGGATATTCATTATGTTGAAGCTGGATGAATTTTTAATGCTGTCAGGCACTGAGAGAGCACATACTGTGAGCCTACGTAAGGACTGACACCGATTTTAATCAAGTTACACTTTAGTCTTTTTAACTCAGTATTATGCCATTAGAAGAACTGTTCCGTGCACAAATAATTTTGCTTAATTAACATTTTGCTCAATTAATTATTTTTCTCAGAGGAGGCCTGAACTTTATTAAATTATCTGAAAGAAAGACAGGAGCACGTCTCAGTGTGAATGTGTCTTTACTTGGACCCAAAGCCTGAGCTTCCATTATAATAACAGTTGTCATTTGTATTGATCTTTGCAAAACTTCTCAAATCAATATTCTTTCCCAGTGGTCAAACCTTGCCTGGAGAAGGAAAGAGCATGAAGAGACGTGTCGTGTTTCTGACTTTGGGAATGTTTTGCAAGCATAAAATAGGACATGAAAAAGAGACCAAAAAAAGAAAAGAAAAGGGAAGCTTGTTATTTTGCCTGGAGGTATGAAATTCTGTTGGCGTCTATTAGTCACGCTCACACTGTAAGATTCAGGCTCGCCTCTCAGCCTGGCTCTCCTGTTTGAGAAATAAAGTTTTAGCTGGACTATTTAACCCTTTCTTCTGCCAGAACTGCCTTTCTTCCTCCTAACCCCCATTTTCTCAGGAAAGCGCGCTTCATCATCGTGTATCATTCAGGCACGTATTTTAACCCTAAGTGCCTAGCAAAACGGTACCTGTGAAACAATGCATGGCACCCATACACTGCTAGCCACAGGGGTTGCAGACATCAAACCTCTGGTTACCCCTCCCCGATGCAACCTAGCCCAGCACAGCCGAAAGAGACACTCAAAGCAGTGGGTGCGAGCCAGCGAGAGTGCCGGTGGGCTCCAGGAGCACAGGCCTCTGCTTTTGGAGCTGACAGGCAAAGCTCCCCGGTGCAGCTCCCTCCCTGCGAGTGTGACCCAGGTAACTCGGGTTAGCTGCACCAGAAGGGGGGCAAGGGAGGCTGGGCACTGCTGGAGCTGGCACTTTGCTAGCTAAGAGGAATGGCTGAACTTTCTCAGTCCCCATTTTTCAACCACTTCCCAGCTTGGTGATCCCACTTGCACTTCGACGACCCTGGTGCAGAGCAGCGTTGGTTTCGGCAGGGAACTCCGCAGGCACCAGGCACCAGGCAGTGCAGCGGGAATGCTCTGTGGCGGCACATACCCTAAAGGCTTTGGCAATGCTTCCCCACGATCCACCACCTCCTCCTGGGGCAAGGCTGGCTGTCGCAGCCGCCTGGTGGAGAGAGCTGGCCGATGCCTTGCATCACCAGCAGACTTTCTGCTGCAGGCCTGGAAGTTAGGGTAGCTGTCAGAAGCTGGCATGAGCCAGGGGAGCATAGCTGGTGCTGCTCGAAACAGGCTCACTCAATGCACAGACTCTCCTGAGGGAAGCTCATTGCAATGCGGCACAATCCCCGAAAAGAAGGTTTCTCCTCTGCGTTGCTCATCTGTGGGCATTTGGGTTTAATAAGTTGCTCAGCTGGGATGCACAAATACTTACTCTGCTTAAACATCACAATAAATCAGTTCAGTAAGCCAAAATACAGCTTAGGAATAAAGAAGAGAGAGTTTTGTGTCCAGCCACGGACTATTTTGAGTCAAATACTCACCGCCCAGGTCCCAAGGCTAATAGCTACATTTTAACACTCTACAGTGCCATACTATGTCAGAAGGAAGGTTTCGCTGCCTGCAGCCACAGAGGATCTCCATGGGAAACAGGGGAATGTGTAACTAGAATACGTCCCTTTCACCCTGCACACATGATGTTTTTAATTAACCACTTGTAGTGTGTCCGAGACATCTGGTGGGAGTAAATAGTATGTTCATTAACTGGTGTGCACATTAAATGGACGTGATTAGCATTAGTATGAAATACCCCTGAAATCACTCCATGACATAATTATGCTCAAATTCATTAGTGAGCATACTAGAACTATAATTAAGTTCCAAGACTCCTGTGAATTACAGCCAAAAATAAACTTGTTTCGAAGTATTGCTGTAGTAATCACCAATATAAAGATTGTATAATCAGAGCAATATCTGTCTGGATATGTTGTATGTTGCTTTGAATATTCACATTCACACTCTTACTCTGGTTTCCTTTGGAAAGATTTTAGTCTAAGATGTATTTTTAATACTCGATTTGCCTTTTTTTTTTCCTTTCTGATGTTGGCTCGTGATTCCTGCTAATAAACAAATCTCACAGGAGCCTCCTTTACTGACTCGTCTTAGCAAGAGAACCCAACTGTTTCTGAACTACTAGGAGTAGCTATTCATTTTAATTTCCCAAAACTGTCTACAGAACCAAGCTACAGGATCCAATGGCTGGGCACTGAAGCTAAAAAAAATGTAAAAAGATAAATAAGGGTTAATTGTAAAGATAATTAACCACTGGAACAGCTTACCAAGGAGTGTACTAGAGTCTGCATCACTGGACGTTTTAAAGTTCGGTTGATAAAGATAATCGTGTTCAAGTAATATACCTAGACATCTGCAAGGCATCGGGCTGGGTACCACACCATATTTTAATTACAAATTAGAATGATACAAAATTAACCTGGCACACTTTAAATGGATTAAAAACAAGGTAACTGATATGTCTCAAAATAGAATTGTAAATGGGGCCTCATCATCAATTGAGCATGTTTCTAGTGGGGTCCCTCAGGGATCAGTTCTTGGCTCTAGGCTATTTAACATCTTTATCAATAAACTGGCAGGAAACATAAAAGCATCATTGATCAAATTTGCAGATGACATAAAGAGTGGGGGAGAGATAACTAATTAAGATGCAGAATGATCAGGATAGCTTGATAAGCTGGGTTCAAACAAAATGGGTTTTAATATGACTACATATAAATGGATACATCTAGGAACAAAGAATTTAGACTTACACTGTGGGGGATTCTATCCTGGGAAGTAGTGACTCTGAAAAAGATTTGGGGTCATCGTGAATAATCAGCTGAACATGAGCTCCCAGTGCGATACTTTGGCCAAAAGAGGTCATGCAAATCTGGGACGCATAAACAGGGGAATCTTGAGTAGAATAGAGATTATGTTATGTCTGTATATGGCGCTGGTGCGATCACTTCTGGAATCCTGTGTCCAGTTCTGGTGTCCACAACTCACAGAGGATGTTGATGAACTGGGAAGGGTTCAGAGAAGAGCCATGAGAATTATGAAATGATTGGTTAACCTGCCTTATAATGACAGACTCAAGGAGCTCAATCTATTTAGCTTAACAAAGAGAAGATTAAAGGACACCTTGATCACAGTCTATAATTTATTTACATTTATTCTCCATTTACCAATGTATTTCTCATTTACCAACGGAGTTGTGACATCAAGGTCAGCCTGGGGGTGGGGCACGGTAACCAGGAAGTCTCTTGGTGTGATCTCTGTGTTTCAGGTTCCCATGCACTGCTACAGACTAGGGACCAAATGGCTAGGCAGCAGTTCTTCAGAAAAGGACCTAGAGGTTACAGTGGACGAGAAGCTGGCTATGAGTCAACAGTGTGCCCTTGTTGCCAAGAAGGCCAATGGCATTTTGGGCTGTATAAGTAGGGGCATTGCCAGCAGATCGAGGGACGTGATCATTCCCTTCTATTCGGCATTGGTGAGGCCTCATCTGGAGTACTGTATCCTGTTTTGGGCCCCACACTACAAGAAGGTGTGGAAAAATTGGAGAGAGTCCAGCGGAGGGCAACAAAAATGATTAGGGGGCTGGAGTACATGAGTTATGAGGAGAGGCTGAGGGAATTGGGATTGTTTAATCTGCAGAAGAGAAGAGTGAGGGAGAATTTGATAGCTGCTTTCAACTACCTGAAAGGGGGTTCTAAAGAGGATGGAGCTCGGCTGTTCTCAATGGTGGCAGATGACAGAACAAGGAGCAATGGTCTCAAGTTGCAGTGGGGGAGGTCCAGGTTGGATATTAGGAAACACTATTTCACTAGGAGGGTGGTGAAGCACTGGAGTGGGTTACCTAGGGAAGTGGTGGAATCTCCTTCCTTAGAGGTTTTTAAGGTCAGGCTTGACAAAGCCCTGGCTGGGATGATTTAGTTGGGGTTTGGTCCTGCTTTGAGGAAGGGGGTGGGACTAGATGATCTTCTGAGGTCCCTTCCAAGCCTGGTATTCTATGATTCTATGATCTGTAGCCTTGGGCCCCGCATAATGGGTGTGTGAGAGCTGTCCAGACAATCCATTACCAGCATTAGGTAGAGGCAGCTTGACTTCTGCTTGCTGTGTCTCACTTTCACCCTGAGCTTTACAGCATGGCTGCTCATCCCGGGAGTACTTTTCCCCGCTGCGCTCCCATCTGGAGACACAGAACAGCGTACTCAGCAATGGCCAGGAACATAGAATCACAGGACTGGAAGGGACCTCGAGAGGTCATCTAGTCCAGTTCCCTGAACTCAAGTCAGGACTAAGTGTTATCTAGACCATCCCTGACAGGTGTTTGTCTAACCTGCTCTTAAAAATCACCAATAATGGAGATTCCACAACCTCCCTAGGCAATTTATTCCAGGGCTTAACTACCCTGACAGTTAGGAAGTTTTTCCTAATGTCCAACCTAAACCGCCCTTGCTGAAATTTAAGCCCATTGCTTCTTGTCCTCTCCTCAGAGGTTAAGAAGAAGAAATTTTCTCCCTCCTCCTTGAAACAACTTTTTATGTACTTGAAAACTGTTATCATGTCCCCTCTCAGTTTTCTCTCATCCAGACTAAACAAACCCAATTGTTTCAGACAGACAAAACTCGACATCAGACAGAACTCCATGGGCCCCTGCACAGGGAAAGCCAGGCCCCAGCGCGGTGGGTGGAAGTGCGACCCGCACATGTGACTGTTTGCTACAGGCCTGGACATCTCTGAAGTCACAGAGGGAAGTGTGTGTGGGGGGGTGGGCAGGTAGGAGGATGTCTCTATATAATAAATAGAGTCGTTTTCATAAACAGACACATGGTGAAAAACTGCAGATTGACGGTGTATTTCAGTGGAGTCTGGCTCACAGAGACCTGCCCCTCACCCTCTTCCCCAAGGACACTTTCTTGACCAAAAATATACCCACAATATCTCCAGAACCCAGTGTGTGTGTGGGGGGGGGTGACCTCGCCCCCAGCAGCCGGGCTCCTGGGGGTGCAGCCAGCCCCAGCCCGCTGCCCCCCGAGGCTGGTCAGCTGTCGGCAGGCCCCTCAAAGAGAGGAACTCCAGGCAGGAGCAGCAGTGCTCGGAAACAAGCCGAGACAGGAGCCCCGTACCACGGTCTGAGCCCAGCTTGGAAACCCCACTGCCCTAGCCCTCGGAGGGAGAATATGGGCTGATGCTCTGCGCTGAAATCCCCCCAACCTTGCCTCGCAGTGAGACCGCCCGTGTGGCCTGCGAGATTGCTCCCTCTCCCTCACACAAGGAAGGGGGCGGGAAGTATTTCTCTTTGTTTGGGCTCCTGTATATCCCCCGAAGGGGAGTCGGGGGGACTCACAGCTGCAGGGCTTTACTCCGCATCCCAGAACCAGGCCGCAGGGTGCGACTGCCCAGAGAACAGGGGAGAGGTGAGCAAGGCGCCTGCTCTCACCCACGGGATGGCCTCCAGGCGTTAACCTTTGACACTCACTTATCAGGGCATATGGAACTGCACAGTTAAGGGATCCAGCCACTGCCACGTAATCCTGTCCCATTCCTCACCCCACGCACAGATTTACACTACCCCTACTTCAGAGACACGCAAACAGCCCCGTGACCCTTCCCCATCCCCCCCCGCTAACCCCACCCCGAACAATGGGTAAAGCAGTTCAACGAGGCCAACACAACTAAAGACATCCAGTGTCTGCAGGCCAAACGGGGTCTCATTTTGGAGATACAGGGCAAAATCTTCAGCTAGTGTAAAGTGGCGTAACTCTCTCAGAGTCGATCAACACCATCTGTGGATCAGACCCACGAGACATAAGAAAAACAAATCAGAAATTTGTGAAGATGGCAACCACATGGAAACTTTTGAAACACAGTAATTTCAAGATCCCTTTTCAGAATTTTCTCCCAATCACCAGGAGCAGTTCTACACAGGAGTGAGAGGAGACACAACGTCTCCGGGGGATGGGTTTCTTGTAGGGAATTTTGGAAAGGGGGAGGGCAGTATTAGCATAAGTCTTCTAAGGGTCAGTAGCTTTAACATTAACTGTGGATAGCAACCCACAAGCCTGTAATCTAGTACATTAGATCAAAACTACTGTCTTTTATTTCTCAAGGAAAACGTAAAGAAACTTGAAAGATGAGATTCACGGACACATTCAAACTTAATTGTCAGCTGCTTTCCCCGATAATGTAAATGAAAGAAAGATGTTCAGTGTTAAAACCTTGGCTGAGAAAGGCCATTATCCCTGTCACACACACCTATAATTGTCCTTGAGAACAAGCTAGAATTTGTAAACTTGCCTTTTTTCAAGCCATAACCACATTTCATATACGGATGAATTATTTGGCTGCTCTTCTGATGTATGTGGTTACAGATATGAGCACGAAAAGAAGATGCACCAGGAAATGTGTTAGTACAAAAATTGCATGCTGCCAGGAGGAGATAACCTATGACCCTCGCCATTTGTAATAGCAAAATGGAGAGCAGCAAATCTTCATCTCTTTTCAAGGTGCTGCAGTTTAAACATGTGAGAATAGTTGTGAAAACTTTTATCTCTTTCTATGACAAAGTTATTCCTGGGAATGAGAAATAGCACAAAACATCTCCCGTGACTGTCTGAAGATTATATCTCATGGTGGTTGTCAGGTAGCACAATAGAAGCAGGTTCCCTTGGGAAACTCTTTCAGGAAGAAACAAAAGCAAACAAAAAGGGAGCACATAATTAAAGGTTTTGAACAGGTAAGCAGAGACACACACTAACTGTTTCACTGCTGGGCCCCATACCTGTCAAACATGACCCAGTGCAATGGGATGCATGGATAGCTATTGGGGCGGGGAGTGTTATTTGTATAGATTTTGTAAAGAAAGATCCCTCTGCGTATAAAGGTCCTGATCCTGCACTGAGCTTTGCATAGGTAGATACGCTCCCCGGGGTGCTGTGGGGATCAGGGGGTTGTCTTCCAGGAGCCCATTTCAGGATCAGGGCCCAAGGCAGTGCTACATGTGGATACATGTTTGTCTTCTATGAGAACCAGCCACTGAGCTGAGCATTCCCAATGAGAAAAGAAATCTAAAAATGCGGGTCGTGGGGGGAATCTTCAGGCCGCAGGGCAAACCTGCCCAGCAGCCATGGCTCAGAGCACATCCGGAGGGCCGCAGCCTCCTGCCCACGTCCAGCATGCTCACAGGCGTTTGCAAATGCCTGTCCTTGGGCCGTGCAGTGAGCACGGGGCCATGCTGACATACTGTTGGATTCAGTATGTGAGATGGTATGACCAAGACAGTGTTGCTTTAGAAGCTTGTAAGAAACAGAAATGTGAAAGCTGGGCTAGACATAGACAGCTGGGGCCTCGTGAAGGCCTTGGGCTCCATGAGAACTGGAGTAGCTCCGTGTCAGATAAAGCTGCGGAAGAGAGAGGACACAGAAAGAGCAGAAAGGAGAACAGGCAGTCAGGAAAGGGAGAGGGAAGAAAGACAGAGAAAGGGGACAGAGGCAGTTTAACAGGAAGCAAACGATGGTGTGTGTTTGGCACCTCTCAGTCTGAGTCGTGGAGCCATGTTCAAATCCTGGCCTGGCTTCACATCTCCTGAGATCCTGTAGCTGTGGCCCATGCCAGAGGGTGCTGGGGAAATCTGCCACACCAGGGCCCTGGTTCACAGATTCACAGGGCGGCATTCTTGGGGATCTGTGACGGGGCTTTTCACCTGCTCTCGCTGGTGGGACAGTGCCAGGATGAGCAGCCTGCTAGTGACAGGGGTGTTAATGGATAAAGCACACCAGAGAGATTTCAGAGTAAGGGCAGGGGCACTGTGTGATCCAAGTGGGACTCACCAGAGAGCTGGGAAGAGATGCAACCTTATTGCCTGGCCCCCAGCCAACTGCCCTGGGTCAGGCTTACGAAGGGTTAATTATACCCTGGCCACCTGCCCTGGGTCAGGCTTACGAAGGGTTAATTATACCCTGGCCACATGCTGGGGTCAGTAGTATTCGCTGACTGTGGCAGGGAGGGGCGCACACGGAATTGCTCGGCCTCGGTTTCTAGGTGTAATTCACCTGAATGCCTGTAAATACACAGCACACCATAGGCTGCTGCTCCTTGGCGCTGGCTGCTTCCCAGTTGCACAGCTCCCCACATCCTGCCCGCCCCGGGCACAGACAAAGTTACAGCCCCGTATCTTCCAGGGGAGGAGCTGCAAGGGAGAGACATGAGCCCTGATTCTCCCCGTGCTGGTAGGCGTCTCGGGCATGGCTACACTTGCCAGTTAGAGCGCATTAGAGCAGTCCTGGGCGCTCTAACTCCCGACAGTCCACACTGGCAAGGCACGTAGAGCGCCCGGACTCTGCGGCTACAGCGCTGCTAGTTCTCCACCTCGGCCAGTGGAATAACGTTTGCTGTGACCCCGCTGGAGCGCCGTGGCACCAGTGTGGACGCCGTGGTCTGTTAATGCGCTCTGATTGGCCTCCAGAAGTGTCCCACAATGCCTGTTCTAGCCACTCTGGTCATCACTTTGAACTCTACTGCCCTGCCCTCAGGTGACCAAACATCAGACTCGCCCTTTAAATTCTCTGGGAATTTTGAAAATCCCCTTCCTGTTTGCTCAGCCAGGCATAGAGTGCTCTTGGCGCATCTTTCCAGGTGACCATGCTCCACACGCCAGGCGATCCCCAGTATGGAGCAATGGTGAGGCGCTGGACCTCATCAGTGTTTGGGGGGAGGAAGCTGTCCAGTCCCAGCTGTGCTACAGCCGTAGGCATTACGATACCTTCGGGCAGATATCAAGGGACATGATGGAAAGGGGCACGAACAGTGGCTGGATATAACCTCAGGGATATTGTCATCGGCCAGGTCCAGTTTCCCATACAGAGAGCGCCAGCAGCCCTTTAAACAGCTAAAAGCACACCACAGTCATTCTGCATTGGCTCAGCCTGTTGTTGAACCGCTCGTTGCTGCTGTCAAGGTTCCCTGTGTAGGGTTTCATGAGCCACGGCATTAACAGGTAAGCAGGGTCTCCAAGGATCACAATGGGCATTTCGACTTCCCCTACGGTGATCTTCTCGTCTGGGAAAAAAGTCCCGGCCTGCAGCTTCCTGAACAGGCCAGTGTTCCGAAAGATGCGTGCATCATGCACCTTTCTGGGCCAGCCTGCGTTAATGTCAGTGAAATGCCCATGGTGATACACAAGCGCCTGGAGAACCATAGAGAAATACCCCTTCTGATTAATGTACTTGGAGGCTAGGCAGGCCGGTGCTAGAATTGGAATATGTGTCCCATCTATCACCCCTCTGCAGTTAGGGAAACCCATTTGTGCAAAGCCAGCCACAATGTCATGCACGTTACCCAGAGTCACGGTTCTTCTGAGCAGGATGCGATTAATGGCTCTGCAAACTTGCATCGATACGATTCCACTTTCCCACTTTAAACTGGTTAGTGACCGATCAGTAGCTGTCTGGAGTTGCCAGGTTCCAGACTGCAATAGCCACCCGCTTCTCCACCGGTAGGGCAGCTCTCAATCTTGTGTCCTTGCATTGCAGGATGGGGGCGAACTCCTCACACAGTCCCATGAAAGTGGCTTTTCTCATCCAAAAGCTCTGCAGCCACTGCTTGTCATCCCAGCCTTGCATGACTATGTGATCCCACCACTCAGTGATTGTTTCCCGAGCCCAAAAGTGCCGTTCCATGGTGGTGAGCGTGTCCGTGAATGCCACAAGCAATCTGGTGTCATATGCATTACTCAAGTCGATACCATCGTTGGACTCCTCACTCTCACTATCCGTTTGGATCGTAAGGAGTAAATCGACTGCCAAACGTGACATGCTGGCGAGACTCGTCAGCATATTCCTCAGCAGTTTGGGCTCCATTCCCGCAGACCGAAAGGGAAGACAGAGCGCGCTGCACAAAAAACGGTGAAAGATGGCGCCAAATGTGGACGAAAGCAGAGGGATTGCTGGGATGGGAAGCGATGCATCACGGGGCATTGGGACAAGACCCAGAATGCCCCCCCCCTGCACCCTTCCCACAAGCCACAGAGCCAGAATGAGAAGAGGTGCTCTGTGGGATAGCTTCCCACAATGCACCGCTCCCAGTGCCACTGCAAGTGCCGCAAATGTGACCACGCCAGTGCGCAAGCAGCTGTCAGTGTGGACAGACTGCAGCGCTTTCCCTACTGCGCTCTCCGAAGGCTGGTTTAACTCACAGCGCTCGACATCTGCAAACGTAGCCATGCCGTGAGTGCTCTCCATCCAACAGGAAGGATGTTGAGAAACAGAGGAGGGTTTAGAGAAGAGCCATGAGAATGAATAAAGGATTGGAAAACCTGCCTTATAGTGACAGACACAAGGAGCTCCATCTATTGAGTTTAACAAAGAGAAGGTTAAGAGGCGACTAAATTACAATTTATAGGTAGCTACGTAGGGAACAAATATTTGGTAACAGGTTCTTCAATCTGGTAGAGAAAAGTCTAACACAATCCGATGGCTGGAAGCGGAAACTAAACCAATTCACACTGGAAATAAGGTGTACATTTTTACACTGAGATTAATTATCCATTGGAACAATTTACCCAAGGTTGTGGTGGATTCTCCATCACTGAATTTTTTTAAATCAAGAGTGGATATTTTTCTGTAAGATCTATCTAGGAATTGTATTGGGGAAGTTCCATGGCCTATGTTATACAGGAGGGCAGACTAGATCATCACAGTTTTCCTTTCTGACCATGCAGCTGTTTGGCTTTGCCTTTCAGAGCCCTAGGGTTATTCCTAGCTCTGTACTATTTGGTTTTCAGCTAGCAGTGGCTGGATACAGAAAATGCTGACTAAGTAATGTCAAGTTCTGGGGTTACACTCTCACTGTATGTGGATGTGCAGCACCTTGCCCAATGGGCCTGGTCTTTCTGAAGCCTCTGCTCATTAGCAAAATCTCAGTGTCAAGCAGTAATAGAACAGGGACCCAGATTGCCAAATCATTCCCCTTTAGGATCCTGCGTCACACACATTCCCGAAGAGGTAACATTGGGTTTTTTGCAAGACTGAATAATATTGAAATGAAGCTTTGTCCTGGCAGACGAGCATCTGGCAGCATTCTAATTCATTTCCAAGCGCTGTGTCTGACTCTGCTCTCATTTGCATCACCAGGAGGACTCCACTGACTTAAAGAGGGTTATTCATGACTTATAAGTGAGGACAGAACCACCTTTACCGTGCCTTTTCCAGGCCCTGCCAGTCAAATGGCACTTAGATCAGCAATCAGAAAATAATTCAGATTTGTCTCCTTTTAAATTTCCCCTGGATTCTTCTATCAACTTGAACTCTGTATGAAACGAATTGATACAAAGTTATGCAAATGTAAAACATCTCCCTAGTCAGGCTGAGTAGCACTGTGCTCCAGGGATACCTCCATTGAATTCAGTGGGACTGCTCCTGTGAGTAAGTGTCCCCTGAGTGAGTAAGGGTAGCCCAAGCTAGCCCCAGTAGGAGTGGCAGCAGTGAGTTACAGTGTTGTTATTATTGATTATTTACCTTGCTGTAGTGCCTAGCAGCCCCGCCCTGGACCAGGACCCATGGTGCTGGGCAGCGTACAGGGCTGTGTAACCAGTGCCGTGTACAGTGCGGTGTAAACAATGAAGTGTAACCANGCAGTGTAACCAATGAAGTGTAACCAGTGCAGTGTACAGTGCGGTGTAACCAATGAAGTGTAACCAGTGCCGTGTACAGTGCGGTGTAACCAATGAAGTGTACAGTGCAGTGTAACCAGGCATGAGTAGAAACAGAGCCAGGACTCCAGGGCTTGACCTGTTCTTCTTAAAGGAGCAGCTGGCTATCATGATCTGTATCCCTCCTGCCATGGTGCTGCCGGCTGGCTGTCCCGGCACAGTCTCGATGGCAGAATGCCTTCAGACAGAGGGACAAACAGTGCCATCCTCCAGGGAAATCACTCAGGAGCTCCAGCAGGATAATATTTCACACAGTGATGGAGACACTTGTGATACAGCTGGTGCCTGTAACAGAGTGCACAAGCCTCCATGCAAGTCAGGAAGGGGTTAATGGGCTACTGAAGGCCCAGTTAGCCCACACTAAGATGCCTGAAGCAGGAAGCAGCCTCCAGGGAGAGGCTGAAAATCAGAGCCCTGCTCAGCTGAGGGGAAGAGGTGGGCAGGCAAGCTAAGAGAACAGATGTAGAGCTCTCATTGTATGAGACAAGGCTAGTGCCCAGCAGATCTGGAGGAAAGGGAAGAGTTTATGGTTATGTTCTACAACCCGGAAGGCATTTGAAGCTGGGCAGAGCTGTGGAAGACCCCCTGGGAAACTGAGGCTGGGTGGCTGCAGTATTGCACAGTGCCAGGAGGGGGGGCGCTGGTAAGGGTGGACTATAATTAGGGCCCTATCAAATTCACGGCTGTGAAAAACGCATCATGGACCATGAAATCTGGCTAGTGTGGAGAAAGGGCAGGGCTGGGGGCTCCTACCTTGTGCTGGACTCCAGTTTCTATCCCCAGCTGGGCAGAGGAGGGATAGAACTTCCCCTTCCCCGCGGGGGCCAATCCCAGGGCCAGTAACCTCCCCCAGCTGAAGGAAGCTCCCTGGCTGCTGGCTGGGAGCCCAGCTCTGAAAGCAGACTGCTGCACAGAAGTAAGGGTGGCAATACTGCGACCCCCCTACAATAGCTTTGAGATCCCCTCTACGACTCCTTCTGCGTCGGGAACCCCACCATTACAACACTGTGAAATTGCAGATTTTTAAAATCCTATGACTGTGAAATTGACCAGAATGGACCATTAATTTGGTAGCACCCTAACTATAATATTACCACTTACACAGGGAAATAAAAAGGTCTGGCGTGATTCCTGTCACATAAGCAGTGAGAGCAGGTTAGCTACTAGGTACAGCAGAGCAGGACTCATCCTAGACTTTATGAAAATAAAGCAAATAGCTTCAAATATGTAGGTAGTCTGCTGTATAATGCACATTGGAAAACCTAATCCCAACTATACATATAAAATGATGGGGTCTAAATAAGCTGTTACCACTCAAGAAGGAGATATTGGCGTCATTGTCGATAGTTCTCTGAAAACATCCACTCAGCGGCAATCAAAAAAGTGAACAGAATGTTGGGAATCATTAAGAGAGAGATAATAAGACAGAAAATATCATATTCCCTCTATATAAATATATGGTATGCCCACATCTTGAATACTGCATGCAGATGTGGTCGCCCCATCTCAAAAAAGATATATTGGAATTGGAAAAGGTTCAAGAAAGGGCAACAAAAATTATTAGGGGTATGGAACGGCTTTCATATTAGGAGAGATTCGTAAGACAGTAACTTTTCAGCTTGGAAAAGAGACGACTAAGGGGGCATATGATAGATGTGTATAAAATCATGACTGGTGTGGAGAAAGTAAATAAAGAAGTATTATTTACTCCTTCTCATAACACATGAACTAGGGGTCACCAAATGAAATTAATAGGCAACAGGTTTAAATCAAACAAAAGGAAGTATTTCTTCACACAATGCATGGTCAACCTGTGGAACTCCTTGCCAGAGGATGTTGTAAAGGCCAAGACTATAACAGGGTTAAAAAAAGAACTAGATACATTCATGGAGGATAGTCCATCCATGGCTATTAGCCAGGATGGGCAGGGAAGGTGTCCCTAGCCTCTGTTTGCCAGAAGCTGGGAATGGGCGACAGGGGATGGATCACTTGCTGATTATCTGTTCTGTTCATTCCCTCTGGGGCACCTGGCATTGGCCATTGTTGGAAGGCAGGAGACTGGGCTAGATGGACCTTTGGTCTGACCCAGTATAGTCGTTCTTATTTTCTTATGTTGTAAGTAGCAGAGGTTCCTGGTACTGGAGCAGCTGTCTGTTTACTGGGAATTTCAGCCTAATGCCTTGCGATGTCTGATTCTCTGCTTGTGCACACACATATGCAGTCATGACCTGTTTATGAGCTGGCCCTTCCCCCAACGTCAGAGTCTGGTCCCCAAATTTCAAAGCTACACCTGGAGTAAAGAAAGGCCAAATGCTGCTCTCTCTGGAGCTCGCCACTGCTGCCTCCCACCAGAGGGAACCCGACAGATAAAACGGGGTCTGTCCCTGGAGGATTCATAGACTCATAGACTTTAAGGTCAGAAGGGACCATTATGATCATCTGGTCTGACCCCCTGCATGCTGCAGGCCATAAAACCGTCCCTACCCCTTCCCTGGACTCTGCTGTTGAAGTCCCCAATCCTGTTTTAGGTGACTTCAATCGGCAGAAACCCTCCTGCTAGAGATCCCTGCCCCATGCTGCGGAGGAAGACGAAAAACCTCCAGAGGCTCAGCCAATCTGCCCTGGAGGAAAATTCCTTCCCGACCCCAAATATGGCGATCAGTAAGACCCCGAGCATATAGGCAAGAGTCTCCAGCCTGACCCCTGTCAGCCATTATACAATTTGCCTACCATTGCTTGGTTTTCCTCGACTACTATGTTTTACCATTAAACCATTCCCTCCATAAATTTATCTAACTTAATCTTAAAACCAGACAGGTCCGTCGCCCCCACCGTTTCCCTCGGAAGGCCGTTCCAATATTTCACCCCTCTGACGGTCAGAAACCTTCGTCTAATTTCAAGCCTGAACTTCCCCACGGCCAGTTTATATCCATTCGTTCTCGTATCCACATTAGTACTGAGCTGGAATAATTCTTCTCCCTCCCTCGTATTAATCCCTCTAATATATTTAAAGATAGCAATCATATCCCCCCTCAGCCTTCGCTTTGTCAGACTAAACAACCCAAGCTCCTCTAGTCTCTTTTCATACGACAGGTTTTCCATTCCTCTGATCATCCTAGTGGCCCTTCTCTGCACCCGTTCCAGTTTGAGTTCATCTTTTTTAAACATGGGAGACCAGAACTGCACACAGTACTCCAAATGAGGTCTCACCAGCGCCTTGTACAACGGAAGCAGGACCTCCTTATCCCTACTAGATATACCTCGCCTAATGCATCCCAAGACCGCATTGGCTTTTTTCACCGCCACGTCGCATTGTCGACTCATAGTCATCCTGCGGTCTACGAGGACCCCTAGGTCCTTCTCCTCTTCCGTTACTTCTAACCAATGCGTCCCCATCTTGTAACTAAAATTTTTATTAGTCATCCCCAAATGCATCACCTTACACTTTTTACTATTAAATTTCATCCTATGTCTGATACTCCAATTCACAAGCTCATTCAAGTCTCCCTGCAGGATATCCCTATCCTCCTCCGAATTTACAACGCCTCCCACCTTCGTATCATCCGCAAACTTTATCAGCCCACTTCTGCAATCGGTTCCGAGGTCAGTTATAAATAAATTAAATAAAATGGGTCCCAAAACCGAAACTTGAGGCACTCCACTAGTAACCTCCCTCCAACCCGACAGTTCACCCTTTAATACGACCCGCTGCATTCTCCCCATTAACCAATTCCTTATCCACCTCTGGATTTTCATATCGATCCCCATGTTTTTCAGTTTAACCAATAATTCCTCATGGGGTACAGTATCAAACGCTTTACTGAAATCCAGGTATATTAGGTCCACCGCATTTCCCTTATCTAATAAATCCGTTACTTTCTCAAAGAAGGAGATCAGATTCGTTTGGCACGATCTGCCCTTCGTAAAACCATGTTGTAATTTATCGCAATTGCCACTAACCTCCAGGTCCTCAACTAGTTTCTCTTTCAGAATTTTCTCTAACACCTTGCACACTACAGATGTTAAACTAACAGGCCTGTAGTTACCCGGATCACTTTTTTTCCCTTTCTTGAAAATAGGAACCACATTAGCTATTCTCCAGTCTAACGGGACCACCCCCGAGTTTACAGATTCATTAAATATTATCGCTAACGGGCCTGCTATTTCCCGTGCCAATTCCTTCAATATTCTCGGATGAAGATCGTCCGGTCCTCCCGACTTAGCCCCATTAAGGCATTCAAGTTTTGTTTCTACCTCGGATACGGTAATCCCCCATCCTGAATGCCCCTCTGTAGTGGTGCTAGTATCCCTAATACCTTCATTGGCCTCATTGAACACCGATGCAAAATATTCATTGAGATATTGCGCCATGCCTCGATTGTCTTTAATCTCCTCTCCGGCAATAGTCTTCAGCGGTCCCACTTCTTCTTTCTTTGCTTTCTTCCTATTTATGTGGCTGTAAAACCTCTTACTATTGCTTTTAATTCCCCTCGCTAGGTCCAACTCTACACGGCCTTTGGCCTTTCTCACTCTATCTCTACATTCTCTGACTTCGCTAAGATAAGTTTCTTTACTAATCCCTCCCCTCTTCCACTCTTTGTACGCTTTCTGTTTTTTCCTAATCGCCCCTTTGAGTCGGTCGCTCATCCAGCTCGGTCTAAATCTCCTGCTTTGTAATCTTTTTCCCTTTTTTGGAATGCAGGCCTCCGACAGCTCATGCATCTTTAACTTGAAGTAATCCCAGGCCTCCTCTGCCTTTAGATCCATTAATACGTTTGCCCAATCCACTTCCCTTACCAGTCCCCTTAATTTGTTAAAATTGGCCTTTTCAAAATTATAAACCCTAGTCTTTGACTTAATTCTGTTACTCCTCCCATGTATTTTAAACCGAATTAGCTCATGATCACTGGAGCCCAAATTGTCCCTCACTACCACTTCCTCAACGAGGTCCTCACTACTCACCAGAATCAAATCTAAAATGGCCTCCCCCCTCGTCGGTTCAGCTACCACTTGATGAAGGAATTGATCAGCAATCACATCTAGGAACATCTGAGCCCTATTATTACTACTAGCGTTTGTGCCCCAATCTATATCCGGGAAGTTAAAGTCCCCCATAATTACACAGTTTCTATTAGTAATTACTTCTCTACAGACATTAAATAGTTCCTTATCCATATCCTGGGTCGATCCCGGCGGTCTATAGCACACTCCAAGCACTATCCCCGGAGAGGCTCTAGTAGTCCTATTACCCAGTGTGAGTATTGCCCAGACGGACTCTGTGTTATCTAATCCATCAACTATTATTTCTTTACAGCTTATTTCACTATTGACATACAATGCCACCCCCCCACCTTTACCTTTGTTCCGGTCTTTCCTAAACAGCGCATACCCCTCCATACCTGCGTTCCAGTCGTGACTGCCATTCCACCACGTTTCTGTTATTCCTACGATATCTGGTTTCAGCTCTTGGACCAAGAGCTCCAATTCCTCCATTTTATTACCTAGGCTTCTGGCATTGGTGTATAAACACCCTAATGTATGTCGTTTAGCCTGTCTCCCATTAGTAGCACTGTAAGTTGCGGGCCTCCTTGCGTCCGTCCCCCCTGTCCTTCCTACGTCCGATCTCATCTCCCCGGCTATGTCTCCTCTCATTTTACTCACCTTTTCCATACTGGAATCTGGCGTGGAGATTAACTGTGCATCTCCCAACCTTCTCCCCAAACTTCCTAGTTTAAAGCTCTTTTGATAAGATGAGCCAGCCTCCCTCCCAGAAGTCTATTTCCTTCCCTACTCAGGTGAAGCCCATCCCGCGAGAACAGGTTTCTGTCCCCGAAAGCCTCCCAGTGGCCATACATCCCAAAGCCCTCCTTATAGCACCACTCCCTTAGCCAACTATTTATCCTCACAATCCTATCAGCCCTTTGCTGCCCTTCCCTCGGAACAGGCAGAATCCCACTGAAGATAATCTGAGCCTCTATCTCCTTGAGCGTCTTCCCCAGCCTAGCATAATCTCCCTTGATTCTCTCTAACGAGAACCTAGCCGTGTCATTCGTTCCTACATGAAGGATTATCAAGGGGTTCTTACCTGCTCCTTTTAGGATCCTTTTCAACCGCAGGTCCACATCGCGTATCTTTGCGCCTGGTAGACAGCACACCCTTCTGTTCTCCGGGTCCGCCCTGGTCACAGGCCTGTCCAATCTCCTCAGTAATGAGTCTCCAATTACATACACCTGCCTTCGCCTGGCAACAGTGCGATCTAGTAATCTAGTCTCTAATCCCTCTAGTCCTGACCTGTGCCTGTTCCTATCTTCCCTTATGCTCCCCCTTATGCCTTCCTGATTCCTCCCGGGGCCCAGAATTGGTGCTGTCTCCATCAACTCCTCCCCTCGCTCTCTCGGACTAGCTGCTCTTCTCTTCTTCCTCACTCTCCCACCTTCAGCCGCCACCTGCTGCCCCTCCACGTCGCTATCCAAACACCCGAACCTATTCCTGAGTTCTATTCCCCCCTCGCTGGCCCTTCTTTTCCTTGGCCTGCTTCTCACAGTCACATGCTTCCACCTCCCATGTTCTCCCCCTTCCATTCCCCTCTCACCGTCCTCTGCCTCTATCTGCGCTGCAGGACACTCTCCTTCAGCCCCCCCTTGCCTGTCCTCCATCAGCTGCTCAAACCCCCGCCTAAACTCCACCAGGGTATCTACCTGCATCTCTAGCCCCTTAATCTTTTCCTCCAGTAACACTATCAGGCGACACTTCATACAAACATACCTGTGTTCCAGCTCCCCTGCTAGGACCATATACATACCACAGCTTCCACATGCAGCCATCTGCATTCTGTCTGCATGACAGATGAGTTCATGGCCTCCCAATGTCCAGGAGCAAATTGCTGAGCTCCGGCCTGGACCCATCTATGGCAACACATGGAACTGTTGCTGTAACTTCGGCTGATGAATCTCTCCATAACGTAACAGTTCTTCTTAAGGGCCTGATGCACCTCCAGCACCTGCAGCGTTTTCGCCCATGAGGAATTGAGAAAACAGTGATTTGTCTCCCATGTCACTGCTTTCCCGTGCCTTGCTACAAAGGGGGCGTTAAATGTATTTGCTTTGGCTGGTTTAAGTGAGAGTCTCATTTCTGCTGTAACCACTCTTTTATGGTTCATATATCTAGCATTTCTTCTGCAACTGTCTGCTTATATACACATAATATATTTGATATACACCCCCATATAAATACAACTGGCATATAACGGGGCACTGAAAGTAATACAGACTATGTGCTTAGACCTACTGGCTCATTTTTAATCAAAAGTCCAATTTTAGTGGTGATGAGAAAGAAATCTTTATTGATGGAGTTATAAAATATGAAAAACTGCCTCTCATAAGGGGGCATTAAAAACTAATTCACAGAAAATCTAGCTTAGGAAATGTATTGCCATGTGGGGGTGGCGGAGGGAAAGGAGAGCTAGGGATGAAATGTGCAGAGATTTGGAAGGCACTCTCTGCTAGCACCATAAAACGCTGCTGTACAGTGCTTCTCCTCAAGCAGGTCTTTAGTTATGAGTAGAGCGGAACAAGCAAGTCATAATGAATAATTTATTCAACACATTTTGCCTCTTTTTCTGTTTGCATATTGCCCAGAATCTGCTGCTGGCTCAGCGGGGTGCTGGGTGTGTGGCCAGAGTGGAGCAGGGGCTGTCACCTGGGCCCAGGGGCAAAGGGACAGTGAACCAGGCCCTTGGAGAAAAGCTGTTCTATTCCTGACTCGTATGAAAGAGAGAGGGAAGAATCTGAATGCTCCAGGAGGAAATACAACCACAACACATTTGTAGAGTTATTTGGTTGCATCACACCATGGGCCACGTCTACACCAGCTGTTCCTGTTCCCATCACTGTCTGCATTTCTCATGAAGGAGTGCCGGGCTAGGATATATTATACGGCAGGTGCAACATGCTGGAGTGATCCAATGCTATCTCATGACCTTCTCTTCCAGTCACCCCCGTACCTGTGTGGTGTCTGGGGGAGTGCTCCAGGACAGAATGCTAGAGATGGTGAACTGCCGTCTGAAACTCACTCTAGCACCAGAAATAGTGTTTGCACAGTATCACAGGTGTGGTCGATGTTGTTGAGCCTGTGAGATGCTGGTTTCCTTTCATTCTCTCTCGGGTTAGATAGCGACATGTCTCTGAAATCGCATCTGCACACGTAGCGAAGTCTCATGTCCTCACTACCATAGGACTGCGGCAGCACGCAGCTGTGAATCGAATGTAATGAAGTGGAAACAGCACAGCAGGGAAAGGTCCGGGCTGGAGCATGAGCTGTGGTTGGCTCATGATGATATCGGCAAAATGAACTTGCAGTTTGATTCCTGGCGCTGGGAAGCGAATCAGCCCCCTCAGATTTGCCTGGAGGCTGGAGTCCAATGGAAAACCCCATTGATGCCTGGTCCCCAGGCAAGACCCTTCTCAGGGCACTAATCATACAGCTCTCCCCGCTCTAGGAGTTCTTGGCTCCAAGATGTAGGAATAAGTAAGTGGAGAAGGCGCTCTCCTGAGCAGTCCTCTTGGACTTAACCCACCAATCAAAACAACTTTGTTTCCAGTCCTGGAGCAGGTATGGAGCCAGGATCAAAACCAAAGGACAAAAAGACTCCATAGGGAATAGGGTGCCAGGTTACAAGAAAAAGGTCTATGGAGTTTTTAAATATTTTACTATGACCAAGATTTGAGCAGTACAGTCACCACCTGCACTCATGCCCTCTTCCCATGGAAACCTCCAGATCCTATCATCACAGCATGTCACATAGTTACAGAGAAGTGTTTCTCCTCTTGTCACACTGGTAAATATAAATGCAGCAGCAAAGAATCACATTTCAGTAACCAGAGAATTGTAGGTGCTGTACATCTCTGAGAAAAATTCCCACGACAAATAACCGCAGCTGTATAGTGACTGTCAGAGACAGACAGGACCTTGGCTGGAGAAGCATTGTCAGTGGAAACTGAGGCTGGCCAGTGGTGCTCTCTGCTGTTTTAGATTGTGCCCATAAATTCGTAGAGTTATCTAAGTCCAGAAGGAACCACTGTGATCATTTTGTCTGACCCCCGGGCACAGAACCTCCCCAGCGACTCCTGCATCGAGCCCGTTCCTTGTGGCTGAGCTAGCGCACGTTTCGCTTTGGCACTTACATTGTGCGGCAGCCAGTGGAGACACACAGGGGCAGGGGAGACACATGGGTCAGTGGACCCATCATGTACCAGAGCCATCCTGGGGGGAAACATAAGACCAAACAATACAGCATGGGGAGATGAGATACAGTCACCAAGGATGTGCACAGACTGAATGATCCATTTGCACATGCAAAATGTGTGTGTGTATGTGTGTGTGGCACATGCCCGCTCCTTGCAGCCAGGATCCCCATGCGAGTAGTGACTGTACCTGCTTTGCACAGACTGGCACAGTGAATGTTCTCTCACCGGTGAGGGCGTGTGAGACAGCGATCCCTGCTGTAAAACCCGCCTGATGTAAGTGCCTTTTAAACACATTTCAAAGGATATTCAAGCAGGTACTGATCTCCATTTCCTGGAGCAGGTGCTGACAGGGCATTGCTAGGTGCAAAGTACAACCAGCATAGGTGACACCGGTGAGAATACCGGAGGAATACAAATGGCCCAATATCCTTGTGGAAGGGGATGAACTCATGTGTCTCTTGTAACCGGCCGTATAAGATGTTACCTTTTGTTGCTTGGGTAGGAGAGTCCTGGTAGCTGTGTCTGCTCAGTTACCCGGCTCTGGTAATCACATGATATTCCGGAATGTCGCCAGGCCAGCATGAAAGCAGTGCATGGCCCAGGGACCAGCAGCCATGAGGCCACGACATCCTCCTTTCCGCATCTGTCCTTGAGCAGGCCCATCACTGGCTTTCTCACTCCTTTGGCCACCCCTCGTCCGGCCCTTAGGAGGTCATTCTGCTCTGTGGTGACCCCACTGAGACTACTTGACGCTCTCCCTCTATGTGGAGAGCTGCAGCGCCCTGGTCCTGAGAGCTGGGTGCAAAGGGAAGATTCAAATCCCATCAGGAATCTTCCCCTGGGAGCGTGTGACTGGTGCTGTATTACACGTTGACTCCAGCTAGTGCCCTTGCACCCTCCGCACTAGTCACTTTGGGTGCCCGAAGTGAGCCCGGTACCCATGTGTTCTTTGACTCAAGGCTATTTTAAATGGGAACATTGACTCACATGCTATGCATGAGGTCCATGTCAGAGGGAACACGCAGTCTGTCTGGATGTTTATCATGAGAGAACACATAGGTATAAAATGCCCATTTCCACTGAAATAGCTGATGAACATGATGAATGTGTTAGTGATCCTTTCTCTCCTGTCAGAGTTGTGATGGGGATGAGTAGAGTGTGCATAGCAACAGGAAGATTTAATGAAATATCTTGATGAAAATGATGAATCTCTAGTTGATGTCATCGAAAGTCTGTCTATCACAGCAGACAGCAGCTGCTTTGAACCAGCACTGACAACAGCTGCAGTGTTGTTCCTGTAGCTCCAGTGCAGGTTAGGATCATACAAACAGTCCCACTGAAAATACACCTGCCGTGTTTGTGCCCCTTTGTGTCCTCAGTAATGTGTTCAGTCGCTCCAGCTGCTTTCATTGCTGGTTTGCCCAATAAAAGAGAGACTATACTAGGGGAAAATATTTACGGTTTCAGATTTGGATTGCATCCTGCACGTCTTAAAATGCATTTCAGCTCAACTCACACAGCAACAAGCTTCACGCATTCCTTCCATGTCCATCTTTGCTCTGTGTCTTTTAATATGTCAGCCAGCTTGTCCCAGGAATCAGCCTCAGTTGTGATAAGCATGTCAGGTAACGGTGCATCCCAGGAGTATGTACCATCTTGCAACACTGGAAGGGCTCTTGTGATGAGAGGAGTTGCACTATTCTCTGTCTAATTTACCTGGCAAACACTGGTGTTTTTCTTTTGCTACTACATTATTTGCAATTTTTTGTTTGTTATTCAACCACCCCTTAGGTGACTGAATTAAATACGTGGTGAACAATTGCTACCTGTCTAGGTACTTCTCTGGCCCATATCACCGTGATTTGTGAGCACCTCAACCACCAGGGGAATTTGCCCTCACAACACCTCTTTGAAGTAGGTGCATTATCCCCATTTCACCAGTGAGGAAACGCGTCACAGGCTGAATGACTCCCCAAGTGCGACAGCGTGCTAGCAGCAGCACCCTGATCACTGACTTTGCTGCAGCAGGCAGACGCTGCAGGCTCAGCTGTGAGCAATTAAACACGTCTCTGGGGGGATTATGAGCACCTGGCTGGCAATTGCGAAGCTGATGAAGTAGCTGGGAGGCTGTAAGCAGAAGGAACAGGAAGCAATGAGGAGCTCAGAAGGGCAGCTGTGCTGGGGAGCGAGGCTACGTGGAAAGAGCCCTTTGCTGTGACAGATGCCTATGTTATGTTCCGCATGGAGACGAGTGGAGGAACAGGAGATATATGTGGTGAAAGGAAAGCAGCTGGGGCATACGTCTGACCGTGAGGTGATAGAGTTGCACACCAGGTAGCAGTGGAGGTGCCCTGGGACTCTAATCACGTGGCTGAGTCAGGGACAGAACCCGGGTTTCTGGTGTCCCAGGCCCTGCCCACTGCACCAATGTTCCTAGAGTCAGTAAGGTGGGTTTGGCTGGTGTGGGGTTTTTTTTTTTTCATTCATTGAATAAACATTTCACAAATAATTGCTTTCCTCTTCCTACTGCTTCTCCTTGTAATTGCCCTGAAGCAAGAGGACTGCCTAGGCCTTCAGAATCTCTTTTTGGCATGCCAGACCCTTCACCAACTCACTTCTGAATTCAGATGTTCCCTGAGTTTTGAAAGCAGGCTCAGTATTATTAGCTGCTTTTCCTGAGCACGGACAATATCTCCTGCCAGATAATTAAAAAATAATCAGTGATGAGGATTTAATTATTCACATAAATGGATATTTAAACTTCTGTCTACATGGAGCAGCCAGTCTGAGACAGTTTGCCAGCCTCTGTGTATTTCAGTATCAATGACACCTGACAAGACCCTCCCAGGCTGGCTGCTGCACTGGCAGCTTTACCCCTGGCATCACGTGTGACCTACATGCGGAGAGAACGCGATGCTTCACCGTTCCTGAAGCTCTCTCCTTGGCAGCCTGCACTTCCCGGGCTGCCAGCCAGACGGATGGTTGGCCAGGCCTCTGGGCTGTAATTTCAAAGTGGAGAGGGCTATTCAGATACACAGTAAAATGTATGCACACACTAGCTCTTGTGGTTTCACACACAAACCTGCAAATGGCTAGATGGAGGGGAGGGGTGGAGAGGGAACCCCCAGTCAGATACCCAGAAAGCAGCTAAGAGCCTTTATGTTGGTTCAAAGTGGGCAATCAGGGCCTGCTGGGGAGCGGGGAGTTGTGAGGGTCAGGAATGTGCTAATAGTCGATAGCTATTTTCCAGATGATCCTCCACTGGCCGACGACCACGGTGGGTCAGACTCAGGCAGAGGTATTGTGATGGGTTGGACACCCTCCCCCGCCCCCGCAGGATGCCACCTGATATACTGGGGTCCTACTGATCCCGCCCATACCACCAGCCTGGGATTCCTCACCCTGTCCTTGCTGTGCCAGGCCCTCAAGCCTTCTCTACGACACAACCAGCTGCAGACACAGACTGAAAACAGCTCTGTGTGGGAGGATTCAGCTCGGGGATTCACCCAGCACTCACATGCACACCTTCTTTGGGGTGTAAACCTAAAATAATATTGTCTTGCGATGTATAGAGAGATCTGTACAGTGCAGGCTCATAAAAATAGCCCCCTCTCTCAGTGTGGAGGGAGATATGCACAGCTTTTAGCCACACCCCCACACACCCCCACACACAGATTTGAATTGTACAAACTGGTTTATAGAAAACAAAGACAAGTGTATTAACTACAAAAGACAGATTTTAAGTAATTATAAGGGATAGCAGATAAAACAGAACATACCAACTAGGCTTAATACATTAAAGAAATTGGCTACAAATAGTAATTTCCCACCATAAGTGTTGTTTTATGCAGGTTGCAGAGTTTCTTGAAGGTAAACTGCACTGCTTGCAGCTCAAATCTCCAGATATACCCCGCACAGGCTGACCTTTCATAGAATATCAGAGTTGGAAGGGACCTCAAGAGGTCATCTAGTCCAACCCCCTGCTCAAAGCAGGACCAATTCCCAGCTAAATCATCCCAGCCAGGGCTTTGTCAAGCCGGGCCTTAAAAACCTCCAAGGAAGGAGACTCCACCACCTCCCTAGGTAACGCATTCCAGTGTTTCACCACCCTCCTAGTGAAATAGTTTTTCCTGATATCCAACCTGGACCTCCCCCACTGCAACTTGAGACCATTGCTCCTTGTTCTGTCATCTGCCACCACTGAGAACAGCCGAGCTCCATCCTCTTTGGAACCCCCCTTCAGGTAGTTGAAGGCTGCTATCAAATCCCCCCTCATTCTTCTCTTCTGGAGACTAAACAATCCCAGTTCTCTCAGCCTCTCCTCATAAGTCATGTGCTCCAGACCCCTAATCATTTTTGTTGCCCTCCGCTGGACTCTTTCCAATTTTTCCACATCCTTCTTGTAGTGTGGGGCCCAAAACTGGACACAGTATTCCAGATGAGGCCTCACCAATGTCGAATAAAGGGGAACGATCACGTTCCTCGATCTGCTGGCAATGCCCCTACTTATACAGCCCAAAATGCCGTTAGCCTTCTTGGCAACAAGAGCACACTGTTGACTCATATCCAGCTTCTCGTCCACTGTGACCCCTAGGTCCTTTTCAGCAGAACTGCTACCTAGCCATTCGGTCCCTAGTCTGTAGCAGTGCATGGGATTCTTCCGTCCTAAGTGCAGGACTCTGCACTTGTCCTTGTTGAACCTCATCAGCTTTTTTTCTGCCCAATCCTCTAATTTGTCTAGGTCCCTCTGTATCCGATCCCTACCCTCTAGTGTATCTACCACGCCTCCTAGTTTAGTGTCATCTGCAAACTTGCTGAGAGTGCAGTCCACACCATCCTCCAGATCATTAATAAAGATATTAAACAAAACCGGCCCCAGGACCGACCCTTGGGGCACTCCACTTGAAACCGGCTGCCAACTAGACATGGAGCCATTGATCACTACCCGTTGAGCCCGACGATCTAGCCAGCTTTCTATCCACCTTACAGTCCATTCATCCAGCCCATACTTCTTTAACTTGGTGGCAAGAATACTGTGGGAGACCGTATCAAAAGCTTTGCTAAAGTCAAGAAATAACACATCCACTGCTTTCCCCTCATCCACAGAGCCAGTTATCTCATCATAGAAGGCAATTAGGTTAGTCAGGCACGACTTCCCCTTCGTGAATCCATGCTGACTGTTCCTGATCACTTTCCTCTCCTCTAAATGTTTCATAATTGATTCCTTGAGGACCTGCTCCATAATTTTTCCAGGGACTGAGGTGAGGCTGACTGGCCTGTAGTTCCCCGGATCCTCCTTCTTCCCTTTTTTAAAGATGGGCACTACATTAGCCTTTTTCCAGTCATCTGGGACCTCCCCCGATCGCCATGAGTTTTCAAAAATAATGGCTAATGGCTCTGCAATCTCACCCGCCAACTCCTTTAGCACCCTCGGATGCAGCGCATCCGGCCCCATGGACTTGTGCACGTCCAGTTTTTCTAAATAGTCCTGAATCACTTCTTTCTCCACAGAGGGTTGGTCACCTTCTCCCCATGCTGTACTGCCCAGTGCAGCAATCTGGGAGCTGACCTTGTGCGTGAAGACAGAGGCAAAAAAATCATTGAGTACATTAGCTTTTTCCACATCGTCGGTCACTAGGTTGCCTCCCTCATTCAGTAAGGGGCCCACACTTTCCTTGATTTTCTTCTTGTTGCTAACATACCTGAAGAAACCTTTCTTGTTACTCTTAACATCTCTTGCTAACTGCAACTCCAAGTGTGATTTGGCCTTCCTGATTTCACTCCTGCACGCCTGAGCAATATTTTTATACTCCTCCCTGGTCATTTGTCCAATCTTCCACTTCTTATAAGCCTCTTTTTTGCATTTAAGATCAGCAAGGATTTCACTGTTTAGCCAAGCTGGTCGCCTGCCATATTTACTATTCTTTCTACACATCGGGATGGTTTGTTCCTGCAACCTCAATAAGGATTCTTTAAAATACAGCCAGCTCTCCTGGACCCCTTTGCCCTTCATGTTATTCTCCCAGGGGATCCTGCCCATCTGTTCCCTGAGGGAGTCAAAGTCTGCTTTTCTGAAGTCCAGGGTCCATATTCTGCTGCTCTCCTTTCTTCCTTGTGTCAGGATCCTGAACTCGACCATCTCATGGTCACTGCCTCCCAGGTTCCCATCCACTTTTGCTTCCCCTACTAGTTCTTCCCTGTTTGTGAGCAGCAGGTCAAGAAAAGCTTTGCCCCTAGTTGGTTCCTCCAGCACTTGCACCAGGAAATTGTCCCCTACGCTTTCCAAAAATTTCCTGGATTGCCTGTGCACCGCTGTATTGCTCTCCCAGCAGATATCAGGGTGATTAAAGTCTCCCATGAGAACCAGGGCCTGTGATCTAGCAACTTCTGCTAGTTGCCAGAAGAAAGCCTCGTCCACCTCATCCCCCTGGTCTGGTGGTCTATAGCAGACTCCAACCACGACATCACCCTTGTTGCTCACACTTCTCAACTTTATCCAGAGACTCTCAGGTTTTTCTGCAGTATCA
This sequence comes from Trachemys scripta elegans, assembly GCF_013100865.1. Taxonomy (NCBI): domain Eukaryota; kingdom Metazoa; phylum Chordata; order Testudines; family Emydidae; genus Trachemys; species Trachemys scripta. Next base: position 773,817 of record NC_048301.1, on the reverse strand, counting down.
TACCGGAGCTCTGAGCAGTCATACTCCTCTCTTACATACAACGCAACTCCCCCACCTTTTCTGCCCTGCCTGTCCTTCCTGAACAGTTTATATCCATCCATGACAGTACTCCAGTCATGTGAGTTATCCCACCAAGTTTCTGTTATTCCAATCACATCATAGTTCCCTGACTGTGCCAGGACTTTCTCCACCTGGGTCCCAGTCCTTCTCCCCGGGTCAGTCTTAGATGTTTCCAGCAGTCATCCTGGGTGGGGGTTCCGTGAAGAACCGGCAGCCTTGGTTGACTCACTCTCCAGCCTTCAATAGGATTTACATATGGCGGGCACCTTTTGTTTCCCAGTCTGATCCCCATCCCCCTTCAGTGGAAAAGTACCAGCTCAAGATGGTGTCCTGTACCAGGTGATATGATCACATGACCTTGCAATGTCAAAGCAACCATGAGACAAGGTTTATTTGTAATGTCCACAGGAAGGAGCTCCAGGAAGATGGGAGATCAGCATCTTCAAAGCCCATTCCATTGTCTTTCCTAATGGCCCATTCAGGCTAATTGCTACTGTCTGGTGGGTGTTTCCCAGATGCAAACACTTTTGCAATGTGTACAGAGTTTATATTCCTAACTTCAGATACAGAAATGATACATGCACAGAAAGATATGCATACCAATAGTATAATCATATTCAGTAAAACAAACCCTTGCCAATGATATCTCACAAGACCTATCTTGCATGAAACATATCTTAGTTATGCCATATTCATATTAGAACAATATTTTTATGACAAATACTGGGTGCAGCGTCACACCTCTCCCCTCAGATTAATGCCAGAGGGGTAGTCATTGACTAATGTGAAGACAGTGTGCCTAAAATTTTCTTTAGGTCTTGGGTATCCAGCTTGCAAGGGTTACCAAAAATTGGAGTGTTATTCACAGGTGTTTTACAAAAGCTATGGGTTTCTTTTCCCAGGTTGCCTGAAAACATTTTAGCATCCAGCATTGTTAACACAATGTAGATATCAATATCTTTTAGAGCAGAGGTGGGCAACCTACAGCCCGCAGGCCACATCCGGCTCGTGGGACCGTGCTGCCCGGCCCTGGAGCTCCCGGCTGGGAAGGCTAGTCCCCAGCCCCCTCCCCGCCCGCAGCCTCAGCTCGCCATGCCACCAGCGCTCTGGGCGGTGGGGCTCTGAGCTCCTGCCGGGCAGCGCGGCGGCGTGGCTGGCTCCGACCAGGCGGTGCAGCTGCCAGTTCTGCTGCTCTGACCGGCATGGTAAGGGGACAGGGAGCAGGGGGCAGTTATATGGGGCAGAGGTTCGGGGGTGGTGGTCAGGGGACAGGGAGCAGGGGGCAGTTATATGGGGCAGAGGTTCGGGGGTGGTGGTCAGGGGACAGGGAACAGGGGGCAGTTATATGGGGCAGAGGTTCAGGGGTGGTGGTCAGGGGACAGGGAGCGGGGGCAGGGGTTNAAGGAGCGGGGGGGGTTGGATGGGTCAGGAGTTCTGAGGGGGGCAGTCAGGGGGCGGGAAGTGGGAGGGGGCGGATGGGGGCGGGGGCCAGGCTGTTTGGGGAGCCACAGCCTTCCCTACCTGGCCCTCCATACAGTTTCGCAACCCCTCAGGCCAAAAAGTTTTCCCAGTCCTGTTTTAGAGTGTAGGTGTCTTAGCATTTAGACACTAATGCCAAGAGGCGGTGTGCCTCAATTTCCCCTTTCACACAACAACCTAGATTGGTTATGTTTTCTCTGCTGTGCCGAGCTCTAAGCCTATTTACAGGTCCTAGCTGAAAAGCAGTATTCTTATAGGACTTCCTTGTTACCACTCCTAGCCTGTACCAAAGTTCCTTCCAAAAATCCTGCATTTTACACATCTTTAAAGAATTTACCATCTGTACCACATTCTTTGTCTCAACGCATAGATTGTGTAGTAAGAGACATAAAATTACCAGCAAATTCATGACAGACAGGCGCTTCCAAGTATGATTATTATCCCACACCTTCTGTTCAGACAGTTCAGTTTGTTCAGCATTTATTGCATTTTCCAACCCTTTTTGTGTTTAAATAAAAGTTTTCTCTTCCCTTTAGTAAATGTTGTTAATACATGTATGTCTTCGGGGTTTTGGCAAGGAAAGGGTGCCCAAATAAACCTGTTCGTCTTTAAGGTGCCACCGGACTCCTCGTTGTTTTTGTGGCTACAGACTAACACGGCTACCCCCTGATACGTGAACAGCGAGTCGGGATTTCAGTGCAGATCCAGTGGGACATGCTCACCACCCAAACAGCACTTGCATCACTAGTGCTAATCTCAGGAATGGTGGGAGGGCAGTGAAGCCTTTTATTTTATTTAAAGTGAATTTTGTAATGTGGTTCGGCTCTGGCGGCTATAGTTTCAAACTTAACAGAGTGAAAGTCACCTCTGCTACTTTAGAGTTAGAGTCTCTAGGAACACATAAAGACCAAGGATAGTGACCATACAGACATTCACCAATACAAGGTCTAGTCTGTTTTACAAGTTTTATTAAAGTTACAATTAAAGTTATGATTTGCCAAAGCATATATAGTAATGTTATTCAGACCTATGCATAAATTACAAATATAGTTCTACTCACATCCTTAACAATAGTGTTAGGGTCTGATGGGTCTCTCACAGATTGATCATCAGTAGAGGGATGGCTCAATTTTCCTAATCTAGGCACTCTCTTTTATAATGTGATTCTGACTATACCTACATTCTGCGCATGTACGCAAAAGTGTCAACCCTCTTGTCCATTATTGATCTAATGTCCCCTAGAAACATAAGGCATCCAATGCCTATGGGTTATGTAGGTTCCCTTTATTCTCATTAGCATTAACGCACCACCTGTATCCTGTGGTTGAGACACATATTGGAAACAGATGTGCATTTACAGCATTTTTATTATCTAAAATTAATCTTCCAGATAATTTTTCACAATATTACCACTTGGTACCTCTTTTCCCATAATCTTAGCGCATCGGGTTATTCTTCGGTCACTTACTTGCTTTTTTAGCTCCATGGCCTAAAATAGCTAAGTTAAATTTGCAGGCCTCAGCCTACAGGCCTTGCATTTCAACCCTACTTACTTAGATACCGAATACATGATTATTCCCTCTACATACGGATCAATCTTATACTTCCATAATCCTACAATTTAACTCTATTTAGCATACAGTGATGATATTTGACACAGCATGTTAGTTAATCATAACATCACACAATAAAGGAACAATAAACTAAAATAATTGGCTACAGCAGTTGTAAATGCCATAGTGTCAGCTGGGTATTACCAGGTTGATCAGGACATGGCTTGGAGGAGAAATATCCTTAGCCCATAAATGTTTTCGGAGCAGTCTGTTTAGGTTCCCACAAGGGATGAAATTCTGGCCCCATTGAAGTTACTGGCAAAACTCTCATTGACTTCAGTGGAGCCAGAATTTCACCCCGGATGTTCCACTTCACTTTATATTCTATGATATGTGGGAGCTAATACAGGAGGGGAGCATATTAGGACCAAAGGGAGAGGAGATGTGGTTTGAGAGGGCAAGTTGACAGTTCTCAGGACATAGTTAACAGCAGGCCAAAGACCAGAATCTGGCAGAACACAGAGTCCAGCTGGAGGGTGATTAAGAACCACAAGTGCAGGGTGTGCATGTCTTATATCCCACTGAGCAAAAAGAACACACACTAAGGGGACAGGAGAAAAGCCAACAGAATACAGGATAGATCTTACCCTATAAGTATATTACTGCCAAACTAGCCTCCTGCCCAAGCGATGAAGTTGGATTGCACAATGAACAATATCACTAAAAGAAAAATGGATACGAAGAGCTAGGAGGTGATTTGAAGCACAAATTACCACCAATGATGAGTGTGTTCTTTTTAAATTAAATGGAGCTGTCTGTTAAAGTTCCTTAAAGATTCAGGTAGAGATTTTAAACAACTCAGTGTTGGCCAAATTCTGCTCCTATTGAAGTCAAGGCTGAGTGCTTCAGAAAAACCCTACTATTTTATCCCCAGGACACCCTCAACGGAGCTGTGTGAATCCACAGCAGCAGATAATTCACACTCAGCTCCTGAGGCACTGGCAAAATTAACCCCACCCTTCAGCCAAGGAGTGTTTATATGTGTTCACCCCAGCACTAGAGAAGGACAAAACACCTCTCTCTGATTCCGATGCAAGGCCGGCTCCAGGCACCAGCTCAGCAAGCAGGTGCTTGGGGCAGCCAAGGGGAAGGGGCGGCACGTCGGGCTCTTTGGCGGCAATTCGGTGGCGGGTCCCTCAGTCCCTCTTGGAGGGAAGGTCCTGCCGCCGAAGAAGAAAGCGGCGCGGTGGAGCTGCCGCCGAAGTACTGCTGATCGCGATTGCGGCTTTTTTTTTTTTCCGCCGCTTGGGGCGACAAAAACCCTGGAGCCAGCCCTGTTCCGATGATGCAGCAACCTGTCTCCACTGCCACTCCCATCAGCAGAGCTGCTGCAGTGGTACTGCCACCGAACCCTGGTTTCCTGAGACACGCTGGCATAAACACGCTGTTGCCGGCTCAGTGTTGCTCTATCCCACTGGGGGAAGCAGGGCGGGGGGGGGGGGGGGGGGGGGGGTGGCGAGCGGGGGGGGGGGGGGAGGGGGGGGGGGGGGGGGGGGGCTGTGTGTAGTCCCCAAACAACAGCTTAATTCACAAGTGGTCTAATAAAATATTAACATAGAAAATCATATTGAATCAAAGAAACCTTGGTAAAATCTCATCTACAGGAACCCAATGTAGGATCATTACAGCGTGTACCAGTGAATCTTGCCCAATGTTTTTAATTGACCGACACTAACAATGAATGTGCTTTGCTAACTATTCAAAGACGCGAAGAAAAGACATCTCCGTTGACTCTTTCACCTAGACAAGTAGCAGGAGTTCAGCTACTAATATGAGAAGAACAATCTCATGGGGGCAGTAATCAATGTTGTGAACATGTTTTCCTTTGTTCTCTGGTGGAATATCTGATCATATTCACCAAAGGTTTGAGTAGCATTGCTGACCTTCTCTGGCAGTTCCTCTACTTTTGAGCCTGTGCAGTAAACAATTAAGCACTTTATGTCATGTTCCGTTAATGGACTTGAGAAGAAACAAGGTTTTCCCCTTGCAGCTTGCTCCAGATTAATTTCCAAGCTACAGCATGTCAACCTCACAGAGTAGAATGAATGTGCCCTGGTTGATTTTTGCCTTCACTTAGACTGTGATACCTATCACAAACACTTACTCTTCTTTACCATTGGGTGCCAGCTAACTGAATCTTTTCAGTATTAAATATTTACACACCTCTCAAGGCAAAATGTCAGCAGTGTCTTCAAGCCCTGTTCTGACAGTAAAATAACCAGAGCGTGTGAACACACCTCTAATTCAAGGTTAGGGCTTGCTCACAGAGGTAGTGGCAGGAAGTGGTGCTGGACTGACAGCCCAGGGGCCGGAAGCCACAGAAAAAATATAGCAGTGAACCTGTGCAAACTCCAACCACACAATCCTATCGATGTGTGTCTATTCTGACATGAATGAAGCATGTGTGGGTGAATGAAGCACGCATGTCCCATGTGTGCTCTCTTCTGAGTGCGAACAATGGATCTAACTGCAATTAGTTTATGTGATGCGAACAGCAGCAAATGGACTGAGATCACATAGAATCATAGAATATTAGGATTGGAAGAGACCTCAGGAGATCATCTAGTCCAACCCCCTGCTCAAAGCAGGACCAATTCCCAACTAAATCATCCCAGCCAGGGCTTTGTCAAGCCTCACCTTAAAAACCTCTAAGGAAGGAGATTCCACCACCTCCCTAGGTAACCCATTCCAGTGCTTCACCACCCTCCTAGTGAAATAGTGTTTCCTAATATCCAACCTGGACCTCCCCCACTGCAACTTGAGACCATTGCTCCTTGTTCTGTCATCTGCCACCACTGAGAACAGCCGAGCTCCATCCTCTTTGAAACCCCCCTTCAGGTAGTTGAAAGCAGCTATCAAATCCCCCCTCGTTCTTCTCTTCTGCAGACTAAACAATCCCAGTTCCCTCAGCCTCTCCTCATAAGTCATGTGCTCCAGACCCCTAATCATTTTTGTTGCCCTCCGCTGGACTCTTTCCAATATTTCCACATCCTGCTTCTTGTGTGGGGCCCAAAACTGGACACAGTACTCCAAATGAGGCCTCACCAATGTCGAATAGAGGGGAATGATCACGTCCCTCGATCTGCTGGCAATGCCCCAACTTATACAGCCCAAAATGCCGTTAGCCGTCTTGGCAAGAATGGCACACTGCTGACTCATATCCAGCTTCTCGTCCACTGTAACCCCTAGGTCCTTTTCTGCAGAACTGCTGCCTAGCCACTCGGTCCCTAGTCTGTAGCAGTGCATGGGATTCTTCCATCCTAAGTGCAGGACTCTACACTTGTCCTTGTTGAACCTCATCAGATTTCTTTTGGCCCAATCCTACTCATTTCACATACACTACTGAACAGCCATCCCATTGTTATATATTCTGGTTATTACCTACCAGGCTGGGCCAGAGCTGAAGTCAGATATTCGAGCAGTGTACTGTTTGCAAGCCTTGAGCCAGAGTTAGCCAGTTAGTATTAAAATGCAGTTACACTACCAGGGCAAGTTGGGGCTCTCCATAAAGGTAATATACACATTTCATGTCACCCTGGCCAGGCTAACATATTTGGAATAGTAAAAGAAATGGAACAGCTACATTGGGTGCTTGTCATTTTGACATCTCTCTCTGTCCATGGTGTTATTTTAATAAGGTTGGGCCACTATGTTTCTCAGGTCTGCCTTTTCCCGTTTCTTGCTCATCTTTTAGCTAATATTTCATTTTTATTACTAGGTGTGGTTTTTTCACCACTATTCAATATATGTTTCCCAGCTGCTTTGAACTTTCTGACAAAGTGAAGAGATAATCATCCAATTATCAACTCAGTGTGAGACACAGGCAAATAGTACTTTGAGAAAAAAAGCAATAAGCAATAATTAGATGCATGATTGCTTCCAAATCTGAGTGCAAAGTGCATGTGTCTGTATGCTTCATCTGTGAAACATTGCAGCCTGCGTCTCCTGTATGGGATGTTCTAGGTTCACACTGGCAAGGTACCAGACTCGCAATCTGGCATTATTAATATATTGCATTGCTGTGTTTTGGAAGAGATTTCTGACCTAATGTAAAGCAGTGGCCATGACTGGTAGAAGAAACTTTTGAAATAGGATTTTGCTGTAGTTCAGCCTTACAGGGAGGAATGGGGACACATTTTTATCCTTTTTGCATGTCGACGACATATAAAATGAAATTGTAAGACTGGATTTAGGATTTCTAACAATAACTTCATGCTTCAGGGTAGAATTATTAAAATATTAAGGACACCAAAATAAGGAAAATAATACTCTAAAGTCAGATCATGTGTTAATTGCTATCTACTAATTAAATAATGGGTTATGTTTTGGAATTGACTCTATCAGAGAGGAACAAAAAGGCTAATACATTTGGCTGAATATAAAGCGTTTGTTGTCATTTACATTTGGTCTGGTCTGGTTTTGTTTTTTGCCACTCTGTAATAGCTCAGGTGAAAGGAAACTTAGCTCCAGCATCTCTTGCAGCTCCTTTGGCCTTTTATCTTAGCCGAGACATTGCACAGACTTGAGCTTTTGTCTCTCCATAAGCGTAATTTTGAGGGTTCTCTGTCCATGCTGCTGGAGGTAAAACTAAATCTGGGACAGTGTTCAGTCCTATAGGGATTTGTTAGTCATCACCTTCTGTTTCTATTTGCCTCTGACACCTCTGCTTGGGGCATTGGGTTACTCGGGCAGGGGGGTTCTCTTAGGAAGAAGTGCCTTCATTAACCCACTGGATCTCAGACTAGCTTGGTTTGCACTCACAGTTCTCTACAGAGATCTGTGCAATCCCCACACCTAGAATCCCCCCTGTGCAATCCCCACACCTAGAATCCCCCCTGTGCAATCCCCACACCTGCCCCCAGGTCTGTGGGTACTGATGTCTCCCTGGCAAGGGAACTGAGCTGTTTCCATTGTGCAAAAGGGGGACCAACATAAACCCAATTCCATTCTTTGAGCCTACCGGGGTGGTTGATAAAGGGAACTGTGTAGATCGCCGTGTGTAAGGTGTTTGAGCTCCTACCACACAATATTCAAACTTTAAGAAATAGCAATTTTCAGCGTCAACAGGGCACATGTGAAATGGACTAAGAACTGGTGACTAACAGATCTCAAAGAGTAGCTGTCCGGGGGGAACCATCATCAAATGGGGACGTCCCCAGTGACTTCTGCAGCGACTGGTATTGGGCTGACGCTAGTCAACATTTGCACCAATGCTCACTATGCAATAGAAAATCAAGGATACCATTTGCAGCGGGCACAGGGATTGGTGGCGTGATAAATAACGACCTGGACAGGCCAAACATACAGAGTGATCTAGATCACTTGGCAAGCCGAATTCAGCCAAATACTAAGGGATATACCGGGGTACAGGGAATACAGGCCACACCTACTGAAGGGGGCACTTGTCTTCAAGTTAAGGTGGGAGGCCTTTTGGAAAGATGCTTTGGGCAAAACCAAGTTGTTGGGCTCAATACGGTGGTAAATGGGTGAAATCTTCTAGCCTGGGATACACAGCAGGACAGACTGGCTGACCTAATGGGCCCTTCTGGCCTCAGGGCCACCCAAAGGGGGGGACAAGTGGGGCAATTTGCCCCGGGCCCCGCAGGGGCCCCCACGAGAATGTCAGAGGCTCCCCCCGCCTCCACCTTCCCCTTCGCCTTCCCCCATCCCCTGGCGCCTCAGCGCGCCGCGTCCAGGAGCGGCCCTGGACAGCGCCGCAGCGGCATGGCTCGGGCGGGGCCAAAGGTGGGCGGGGCTGCGAGCTCCGGTGGGCCGAGCGGCAGGAGCTCCTGGACGTGGTGCGCTGAGGCTCTGGGAGAGGGGGGAGGCAGGGGTAAGCGGCATGGTAAGCCCCTCTGAGCTGGGCACCCCCTAACCCCCAGTTCCGGGTCTAGCCCCTCTGAGCCAGGCACCCCCCAACCCCATCCCCCCACAGCCCTGACCCCCAG
>NC_048301.1:708026-749726 GCF_013100865.1 Trachemys scripta elegans | reverse complement strand
CTGAACAGTTTATATCCATCCATGACAGTACTCCAGTCATGTGAGTTGTCCCACCAAGTCTCTGTTATTCCAATCACATCATAGTTCCCTGACTGTGCCAGGACTTCCAGTTCTCCCTGCTTGTTTCCCAGGCTTCTTGCATTTGTGTATAGGCACTTAAGATAACTCAATGATCGTCCCTCTTTCTCAGCATGAGACAGGAGTCCTCCCCTCTTGCGCTCTCCTGCTTGTGCTTCCTCCCAGGATCCCATTTCCCCACTTACCTCAGGGCTTTGGTCTCCTTCCCCCGGTGAACCTAGTTTAAAGCCCTCCTCACTAGGTTAGCCAGCCTGCTGGCGAAGATGCTCTTCCCTCTCTTCGTTAGGTGGAGCCCATCTCTGCCTAGCACTCCTTCTTCTTGGAACACCATCCCATGGTCGAAGAATCCAAAGCCTTCTCTCCGACACCACCTGCGTAGCCATTCGTTGACTTCCACGATTCGACGGTCTCTACCCCGGCCTTTTCCTTGCACAGGGAGGATGGACGAGAACACCACTTGCGCCTCAAACTCCTTTATCCTTCTTCCCAGAGCCACGTAGTCTGCAGTGATCCGCTCAAGGTCATTCTTGGCAGTATCATTGGTGCCCACGTGGAGAAGCAGGAAGGGGTAGCGATCTGAGGGCTTGATGAGTCTCGGCAGTCTCTCCGTCACATCGTGTATCCTAGCTCCTGGCAAGCAGCAGACCTCTCGGTTTTCCTGGTCAGGGCGGCAGATAGATGACTCAGTCCCCCTGAGGAGGGAGTCCCCGACCACCACCACCCTCCTCCTCCTCTTGGGAGTGGTGGTCGTGGAACCCCCATCCCTAGGACAGTGCATCTTTTGCCTTCCAATCGGTGGAGTCTCCTTCTGCTCCCTTCCCTCAGATGGGCCATCTAGTCCACTCTCCGCATTAGCACCTGTAGAGAGAACATGGAAACGATTCCTCACCTGTATCTCCATTGCTGGTGCATGGACGCTCCTCTTTCTTCTTCTGGAGGTCACATGCTGCCAAACCTCCTCACAATCCTTCTGTCCCTGCTCCGCCTGCTCTGAATCTTCAGAACATTGTGGCCGTAGAAGCATCTCCTGACGTCTGTCCAGGAAATCTTCATTTTCCCTTATGCAACGCAGAGTCGATACTTGTTTCTCCAGCCCTCGAACCTTCTCCTCCAGTATGGAGACCAGCTTGCACTTTGTACAGACAAAGTCGCTTCTGTCCTGCGGAAGAAAGACAAACATGGCACAACCTGTGCAGGTTACAACAGCTGATCGCTCACCTTCCATATCACCGTCCTCTTAGGAGCTTCCTCAACTGTTGCAGGAACTACTCGGAGAAACCTGCAGATGAAAGCCTCAGTGCGCTCTCCCCACACGAACTCCCAGGCAAACTCCCGCTGTTAGCCTCTGCTGTTCGCCGCTCAGCTGGTTCGCTGCTGACTGCCCTTATATACCAGTCAGGCCCACTCAAGGCCCAGCTGGAACAAAGCACTCCCAATTCACACTTTTCAAACAAACAAGCAAGCAATCAAGCACACGGTCAAACTGACCAACTGTCCCAGCAGCAGACACTCAGATACTCACCAACACAGCCCCCCTAATGCAGCACTTAGCGTACCTCCTCTCGGACAGCTCCCAGGCAAACTCCCGCTGTTAGCCTCTGCTGTTCGCCGCTCAGCTGGTTCGCTGCTGACTGCCCTTATATACCAGTCAGGCCCACTCAAGGCCCAGCTGGAACAAAGCACTCCCAATTCACACTTTTCAAACAAACAAGCAAGCTTAGACAAGCTGACTCATCAAGTCAGAGTTCTGCAGAGTGGAAGGGGAAAAAAAGATACTTTTATCTAGACACATCATCTTCCGGCCACGAAACCTTGGAGACTGAGGACTTCTTGTAAATACTATGGGTGGGAGAAACTGCAGCCCCACTAGTCACCCACCATCCTAATTTGACAGATTTCTGAAGCCAGTTGATGCATTTAAACTTGTATGTGCCCCAAACCCTTTTTTTTTGGGGGGGGGGGGGATTGTGAAGTTAGCATAAGAATGACTTTGTAAGAATTTGTTGGCTCTTCTAATAAATAAAAGGAATGAAGTACAGAGCTCCAGAGGTAGCTAGGTAGGCACTGGGATATGTACACCATGTGCCTGTGTTGGTGTGAGAAGGGTTTAGAAGCTGGTATTGGGATGGGCTTGTAAGCTCTTTGGGACAGAGGCTGTCATTTGCTGTATCTTCGTGCAGTGCCTAGCATAGTGGTGATCTGAACTGGATGAAACCTCTAAGCACAACCACGATACAACAAAAAATAATTACAAATTATTATAAGAGGCAGACTAGTTCAGGACAGAGGGGCAGCCTTCTCTCGGGATTTCCTTGTTTGCATACATCCCAGGTTTTGTAAATACTTTATTTATTTTTAAAAGATTTCCCAACGCTTCTGGTGGAGATCCAGCCACTCCAAAGAGAAGGGAGTGCACACGACACCTACCACTGAAATCACTGTGGCCATACCAGCTCTGTCTGAAAGGAACTGTGTGAGTTAATGCCTGAGGTCCTTTGAGGTTTGAATCACCCTGACATATCTTCAAAGCACTACAGTGCAGATGGAAAGGTACACTTCAGAATCTCCCAGTGACTCATTATCTGTGGATGACTGACACACTAGACTGTAGTAGTTTCTTCAGAGCTGCTGCACTCTGTCCTGTCAAGGTGTATACAAAGAGCCTGTAAGTGTGGATTCGCACATGTGCACAAGCTCTGCCCTCTGGGAACCGCTGTGAAACTCTGCAGGAAGGGTGGTTACAACACTTGGCTCAGAGGGCTTTGCTCAGCTCTTTTGCTTATTCTGATCACCCCAAAACACCTCAAAATGCCATTTCAAAGAAAGGTGCCTGATCTGGGAAGTGTGAAACCCAAAGGGAAATTTCTTAGGATAACGGTTCTCAAACTTCATTGCACCCCAATCCCCTTCTGACAATAAAAATTACTACATGACCCCGGGTGGAGGGGAATGGGGGGGGACGGAGCTGGAGCCCGAGACCCACTGCCCTGGGCAGGTGGGGGAACCAGAGCCCGAGCCCTGCTTCCCTCCGAGTCTAATGCTGGCGACCCCATTAAAATAGGGTCGTGATCCACTTTGGGGCCCTGACCCACAGTTTGAGAACTGCTGCCTTAGGATGTTGTGCACAAAGACTAAATCTCCCATGGCGTCAGACTCTCCAACTCAGAATGACACTGCTGGGAACACCTCATGAATTCTTCTTCCAGTTCCCAGATTTGACGGAGGCTATTATGTACACTCAGCAATGAGCTGCATTTATAAATGTTTGTGAGGATAGTGACTGTAATATGTAAGAAATTAATCTGTCTACCTGCTAGGTTCGAAACTCTGCCATAATATTGAATCCATGTTTCAAAGTAAATGAGGACTTTGCTCTCTTATTGTGGAGCAGAATCATAACATTTACATGATAATTACTATGCTATAATATGATAATATATTATAATTACTAGTAATTGCTCCAGAACTTATTACTGCCTAACATGCCCACCCAACTCTCACGCTGATAAAGCCTTTGTACCACACCACACTATCTCTATGTATGTAAAGCCTATCATCTTTTTAACAATAGTGGAGGAGCTGTACAAACGTTCAAACCTAACAGGAGTTCCTTTAATAAAAGAAAAATCAAGGTTTCTCTTCTAGTTATAAAGGGCATTCGTCATCATTTGACACCAGACACTGCAAAATAAATTGATATTTCAGCTTTCTTTTGACAGTAACATGAAGTATTTTCCTGGCAGATGTTTCAGGTAGACAAAAAAGGCCCAATTCTTCTGAGCTGTCTGCTCATGAATTAAACAGTCTTTATAACATTAATGAATTTGGCTCATAGAGTCTTAGAAGTCCTAACTAACAGCTATGGACTGTGAGAGATAGATGGTAATTGGCAATTTTTACAGTGTCTTTGTTAAGAGTTTTGAAAATTAAATCCATGTATGGTTCCTATTTTATATTAAAATGTTCAACTATAAATAAGAGGGTGAATGACTGAAGCCAGTTTTAATTCTCAATGTCTAAGGTCTTTGGATTAAAATGTACAACGTGCTGCAATGACATGAACACGACCCTGCTGCATGGCAGCACAAGAAGAGCCTTAGTGAGAATCTCAGTGGTGTTACTTACAGCTTGTGACTGGCCTAGGGGCTGATTTCTAGGACCGTGGTTCCCAAACTTGTTCCGTCGCTTGTGCATTATAGGGGCAGAGAAGAGAGATAATAAAGTGAAATCATCAATCTTTTTGAATGTTGTTGGGGAGGAAGCATTGGATATGTATAACAACTTTAAGTTTGAAGAAGGTAAAAGCATGAAGTTAAGTAAAATACTGACTACATTTGAGGAACATCGCATGCCAAAAAGGAATGAAACCTTTGAGAGAGAGAGAGATTTTTTACATGCATGCAAAAACTGGTGACACCATAGAGCAATATGTCACAGAATTAAGGAAACTCAGTAAAACCTGCGACTTTAGTGGAGTGACCGAGTCTCTGGTCAGAGATAGAATCATTTGTGGCATTAAAGACAATGTGTTAAGAGCGAGACTGCTCCATGACATGCATCCGACAAAGTGGGCATTCACCCACGAAAGCTTATGTTCCAATACATCTGTTAGTCTTAAAGGTGCCACAGGACTCTCTGTTGCTCCATGAAGGAGACTTAACTTTAGAAAAATGAAAGCACAAGCCAAAGCGCTGAATTTCCCAGAAGGGGTTATCCATGTATTGAGTACAAAAGTATATAGCCAGAGAATATAGCCAAATCAGAGTGGAATCACTGGCTATGAAGAGCATTGCTAGGTGGAAGACTGTCATGTGGAAGGTGTGGATCACAGCATGGCCCCCGTGTGTTGCCTTTGGGAAACTCTGTCAGAAATGTGGGGAAAATACTCATTTTGCAAAATGCTGCAGATCCCAAATGCAGAAAATTCAAGTTCATCCAGTCTCACAAAGGCCTTAGGAGAAGGTCAGCCTGATTTATTTATCTGGCAATAAAGAATTATGTAATAGTCACAGGTTATTATTCTCTATATCCAGAAATTTGCACACTGCAAAGTAGTAATAGTAAGTCAGTGATAGTCGGCATGAAGGGAATCTTCTCCAGACATGGAATTCCAGATGCAGTCATTAGCGATGATGGGCCACCATTTTTCAGTGCAGATTTTAGGCAATTTCATTACAAAACATCAAGTCCAAATTACACCCAATCAAATGGACTTGTGGAACAGCCTATGCCAACAGTAAAGAACCTTATGACGAAGACTTTTGACGGGGGGGGGTGATTTGTATAAAGCATGACTGGTTTACCAAAGTGCCCCCCTGGAGGACGGCTAATCTCCAGTTCAGCTGATAATGGGAAGAAGGATCAGATCCTATTTACCAATGACTGATAACTTGCTGAAATCTCATAACAATGAAACTATACAGGGAAAAAATCAGAAGTGGAATCAGAAATAGTATTTTGACAAAAGGGCGCATGATCTCCCATCTCTTAAACCCAGGTGCTAGAATGTGCCTGAGGAATCACACCTCTAATACCTGGGGCCAAAGGGGTACCATTAAAGAACAGCTGCATCCAAGGTCGTATGTAGTCCAGACTAGATGATCACTGTTGTCCCTTCTGGCTTTGGGATCTCTGAATCTATATGTCTATGAAAAGGGGACTGTCGCTGCTCTGACTGTTTGAGGCTGTATGGAGAGAGACCACTCAGCTGTGGCAGCAGATAGGAATGTGGAGTAGGGAGCAAGAGGCCAAGAACAGGTTTCCTGGGAGAAGTTTGGTGCTGACAGATTGTCAGAGAACTATAGGAGTCACTCTAATCCATTGGTTCCCAAACTTTAACAACCCGTGAACCCCTTTCACTAAAATGTCAAGTCTCGCAAGCCCCCTCTTAAAAATGAATATTTCCAGGGATTTTCTCCTTTACCTGAGTATAAACTTTAAAAGCAGTGATCTTGGAAATATAAAATTTGTTTTTATGACATGCTTATTACACACTATTTATTATTAATTATTATTTATCATTACAGTATTTTTATTACATTATGAAAATGGCAACACTCTTCCAAGTCTCACCTTCGTAGCTTGTATCACTTTGAATAAGCCTGTTATAAGACAAGGCTCCTATGTTTCATCAAGGAGTATCAGATGTGAAACAGCATGAGGGTATTTAAGAAGCCAACTCAAAGAGTTCCTCCTACACAAGCATTCAGGTCGAGCTGTCCAGGCAAACAACGCACGTTACAACAAAGCTTAAACTTGTTCTTCATCATAATTTTAAAAGCAATACTAGCTGCCTATTTAATTTTAAAAACAGCAAAAAATACCCACCTCCCTTTCCATTTCTTATAAGGAGTCTTTAAGTTTAAATCTCCTCAGTGTGATAGAGATGCTTGCTTCGATCTGCTTAGCTCTTGGAAGTCCAGGGGCTCTGGGCTGCTGGCGCCGTGCAGCCTGGGGTCCCTAGGGACAGCACTGTCCACCATTAGGGAATTTTTTCCCCAAGAACATTTTGTGAACCCTCAGGGGTTCATGAACCCCAGTTTGGGAACCACTGCTCTAATCTTTAGGTCCCCGCAGGCGCCTAGCCATGTCTTGCTGCTGCCTGAATGAACACATACAAGAATGGAAATTAGCCTTTTAAACATATCCCCTTCCTCTGATGTGCGTGTCTGTGAGAATTGTAAAAATGGATAGTATAAGCATCAGTGAGGGTAAAGAAATTACTACTTCAGTCTTGGAAATTGCTTTTTCTCCTACATACAAGTGCCTGGCAAGATGAATTACTGGAACTCCAATACACTATTGGAAAAAGTCACCTTCAGTGAGAGACAATCCAGATGGTTTTACAGAAAACCAATCTGCCTTCTTAGATGGCTAAGAGGAAAGTTCCCTCCTTTTCATATTAACTTAATGATGACTTTCACTGGAACGGTTTTTGCTTTATGTTCCCTTTTATGTACTGTGTAAACCAGCAGGTTCTTCTCGGCTCAGTGTAGCATGCCCAGGAATGCTCGTATTATATATACTATTTTCTATAGATTTATAGAGATTATTGTTCCCATATTATAATATAACAAACAAATAAAAGAGCTAAAAATTCAGCCAGCCTCCTGCTCTGCAGATGTATGCACTGAGTCCTGAGCATCTCCTGGATGAACAGGAGCTCGGCAGCGTCTTACAGGAATGTGCCTGGGTTTCTGTGGAAGCTGACTGCTGTAACGCTGGGGGTCGCAGCCAGGGGATTCAAACATTCACCCACAATACACCATAACCACCATGATTTATGCTGCCAACTCTTTGGGTCAACTGTGGCCTCCTGGCTGTGGTGGCACAAGGACTATTGAGATGCCCGTTGATGTCCTTGCACGGGTGCCTTCAGCACAGGTAGGAATGTAGGGAGGTGAACAAGCTCCCCAGGGTCACTACATGCCCCCCTCCCCGTTCAGCTGAGGGCAAGGGCCAGACCCCTGGTGTGGCCACCAACCTGCTAGCTAGTATAACTCTGCCAGCTCACCAGGGGCATACCCTGTGCAGAGGCAGATTACAGTTTTGTGGGGCCCTGGACCAAAGCAAGTGGGGGCCCCTCCCCACCCCTTCCACCTGCAGTCCCTGCCCCCTGCTGGAGCTCCTGCCGGAGAGTGGGGTCAGGGTGTGAGGGCTTCCCCTGCTCCCCGGCAGGAGCGCCAGGTGGGCGGAGCAGGTCGCGGTGTGGGGGCTCCCAATTGGCCGGGGCCCCTGGGCATGGGCCCCTTTGGGCCAGTGGCTAATCTGTCACTGATTCTGTGCCAGGTGTGGGGCTGCTGCTGGGGACTCCCCCCCGCGAAAGTCACCGGCTCGGCTTCACGGAGAGCCCAGCGAATGTGGCGTCTCTTGCTCAGGGAAAGCCATGGTCCAGCTCTGTTTGTAAAGTCAACCTATCAGTTCAGCACCTGTCCCTGGCTATTGGCGCTGGCACAAATATCATCCATAGCCAGTGACAATTAGCCACTGGGCCCATGGGGCCCGTGCCCAGGGGCCCTGGCCAATATGGGGCCCCCCAGCTTCCATGCCCTGACCCTTCTCCACAACAGCAGAGCCAGGCGGGACAGGGGAAGGCCCTGCAGTGCCCCCCAACCCCAGCAGAAGCTGCAGTGTGGGGAAGCCCCCCTGATCCTCTTCCCGGCAGAAGCCGTGGGGTGGCAAGGGAAGCCCCTGCGCTCGACTTCTCTCTCTGGCAGATGTGCTGAGTGGGCAGGGTGGGAGAAGCCCCCGCGTCCCGATCCTGGTCCCCGATGCGGTCCTGGACCCGGAGGAGCTCTCCCTCCCCACTGCAGCCCAGGGCCATGGTGGGGACAGAACTTCTCCGGTCTTGAGGCTGCAGTGGAGGGGGCGACAGAAAGGGGGAAATGGGTTGTGGGGCAGATGGAATGGGGGGGACCCTAGGTGGAACAGGGGCGGGCCAGGGAAGGGGCAGAACGGGAGCGGGACTGCAGGTGCAAGGGGTGGGGAGGGGCCCCCTCTTGCTCTGGCCCAAGGCCCCAGGAAACCTTAATCCGCCACTGTGCCTCACTGATGGTGCACAGCAAGTGCAGTGCTACTGCCCACGCTGTCATAACCCCGGGCCAGCCGGCGGCCAGTCCCACCTCTCCGGAGCGAGGGGCTCCATCAGACCCCCTGGGGTCCCAGGGTGGGGATTTTCACCGGCTCACTGCGGAGGCATCTTTTGCTGCCAGACAGAGAAAGGCACACCCAGCACACACACCCCTCAGCATGTCTCCCAGAAAGCGAGCTGGAGAGCTTCATTCGCTCAGCTTACGCCCGGAGCGCCCCTTTTCTACCCGCCTTTGGAAGCCAGGGAGCAAACCTGCTCGGCAGCAGGCAATGTGCAAAGGGAATTAGAGAGGCCTAGCGGGTTCTTTGCTCTTATCGGTAAAACCAGGAAGGTGACTTGGAACATAATGTTACGGTAACTAGCAGTCGCAGCCCAGCGGCCTGTCCTTGGCTTCCTTCCTGCACCGCTCAGCCTATGGCAGCAAGCGTGTGTTGGCCACTCCAGCACATAGCTCACAGGTCGCACATTCGTATTCCAGGCACATTCGTTCTGACTGACGCCAGGTCTGTTCTCGGGCTGATCGGCTCCTGGCTGAGATGTCGGTTCCCCAGCAGGAGACATTTCGGTTAGGTTGCAGAATCCACAGCAGGCAGCTGCATTGCGGCCATTCATGGCACTGCTGCGGAGGGACAGCAGGTGACAGCGCTGGGCTTGCCAATGACTTGTGACAGGTTCTGCTCAGATGGTTTTTACATGTTTCTGCATTTTTATAAAGACAACTCAGGAGTATGGTGGTTCAGCGCCTGCCTGGAGATCAAGGTGCCCCATGTCCGGGGAGCTCCGCACATCTGCTCCGCCAGGGGCCTGCAGCTGGCCAGAGCAATCCCAAAATAGGATTTTTTTAACAGTGTCCCCCTGCAGATCTCTTCTCCGAGCTGCAGCTGCATGTGCCACTTGCCTGCCCCAGGGGAACCCGTCAGGAGTTCAGTGGTGCAAGCCAGCCCTACTCTGAGTATGAACACCCCTGGGCTGGCGTCTGGACATCACTCGCCAAGAGCGGGGCGTGAAAAGCACCTGCAGAGTCTCCTGGGTAAATAGCGGCATGTGCTGCAAGGCAGAGGATCTGACACTCATTTCTGTCAGCAATGCACAAGGTAATAATCTGTACTCAGAACATTACAGATCAACACACCTGTGTGTTTGTCCCCATCTGATAATGCCCATTAGTAGGATGCTTTGGTCATTGTGACCCATTTAGACATATTTTGTCTCTTAGCTTGACCTCAACTGCTAACAGATGTGCTGCAGAGCGTATTAAAGATGGTGAATTGTTTTGATTTGTGTTTGTATGATGCCAACAAGGATTCAAAGAGGAACGAAGCATGGCATCACAAGTCGTGTGACAGTGGCAATAGAGGGAAAAGAGTGTTCAATACACTTAGGAAACAGATGGTTAAAAACAAGTTCTGACCACGTGCCAGGCAGCAGTTAGTTGTTCACCACTATTTGTGCCTTCGACCATTACCTACCAAGGTTACCTACCAATACAAAATCCTTCCTTAGTACTACTGTACCTTGGCTGTAACACTAGACCCATTTGGCAAGCTCGGTTGCCACTTGCAGCAGTGTACAAAACTGTGTAATTCCATTGTCTTCAAGGGAGATACACCTCTACCCCGATATAACGCTGTCCTCGGGAGCCAAAAAATCTTACCGCATTATAGGTGAAAATGCGTTATATTGAACTTGCTTTGATCCACTGGAGCGCGCAGCCCCGCCCGCCCGGAGCACTGCTTTACGGCATTCTATCCAAATTCCTGTTCTATCGGGACACATTATATCGAGGTAGAGGTGTAGTTCACATTTACACCAGTGTGCATGAGAACAGGATTTGGCCCTTTGCATATGTCATAGAAATTTCTGTCCGTTCCGGCTGAGGAATAAGGAGAGACGGACACAGCTAGCCAAGCAAGGAACCCCAGGAGGGGCGATCCGTTTATTTCAATTGCAATTGGGTTTGAGCTCATAAGTCAGCAAGAACAAAGAAAACACTTACACCAAAGCATTATATGCAGTTGACTATGATAATCTATCGCTCTATGATTGGCCAAAATTTGCCATCATTACCATACATAATTAGCAAGCTACATGTATCTGCCCCTCTTATGACCCCTTATTGTTCATCCATTTGCCCCTCCTCCTTGCTTATTTTGCAAACTAAGCGGTTAACTATCTACAGGATGCAGGCACAGAAAGGTCCATTGTCTCCAGGTTTGGAGTTTGGCTACATTTCCTCTTGAAGAAACTTCCTGACTACCTATAGCTGACCCTGCATTTTGTCCTTCTTCTTTCTCCCATGTGTACGTGACAAATTTGCCCCCTGGCAGTGAAGCAGAATAATTTTATATCACGTACATGCTATGGCTCTAGAATCAGACTGCGACAGTATAATCAGGATTATGGTATGTCAGGTGTGAGCTGCTTCTACCACCGTGGACCCTACACCCACTGATTCCAGACCAGGAGCCAATAGAAAAGAAGTTATTTGCCTCTGACCATGACTAATCAGTTGGGGCAACTGATTAATAACTAATAACTAATAACAATAACTAATAATAATTTGTTATGCTAATAACAAAGGGAAATATTTTCTAGTAACCATTGGTTTAGATTCTCTTTCATGTTACACTTATGCACATCACAGTGTTGGAGAGGGGAGGAAATATATAGCCCACACATACTTTTAAAATGCCCTCTTTTTGCAACCTTTCACAGTTATTGCTAGCACTTTAATGAGGCGACACTGTGGGGAAAGAGCTGCTGTATATGTTTGAAAGCCTTTAGAAATATATATTATTCTTGCACCATTGACTTTGAGTCTGTTTGCCTTTGGCTTTGTTTGACGATTTTCTAGGTCAAAAATCTAACTTACCCCATGGCTGTAATGAATAGCTTTGTAATGAAGCAAAGTAAATGAGCTCAGGAAACTTATAACTTGTTTACATCCTGGTTAATGCAGCTGTCCACTTCTTTACTCAGAATTCTCATTTAATTGCACATTCAATTTAACCCTAGTGTCTGTGGGCCGGATCCTGCCAGATTGGATCTAGTGGTCTCCGCACACCACTTAAAGGACCAGGCAAGTCCCAGTGACATCCATAGGAGTCACTTACATCTTCCTTCCTTTTCCTGTGTTCAGCCATGTTCCGCCATGCAGGCCATCCCCTGCCTTATCCCTTCCTTACAGCTTTGTCCCGCCCGGTTTCAAACATCCCCAGTGAAGACGCTCCCACCTCTTCCCAGGACACGGTTACTGAGCCCCAGGGAACTCATGCTGGAAGACTTTCCAGACATTCAACACAGAATTTTCTTTTCTTCGTTCTCCCGCCCATCATTCCTGTTCATGCCCCTTGTACTGCCTTTGGTAATAGCCCTTTCTCACCAGTGACCCCTGTGCAGACTTTGCACCACTGAGACCCATAGCCATAGCATAGCCAAGCTAGATATACATGAGTTTGGTTTTTTATGGCCCACCACCCTGCAGTTACACCCAGCATTGTGTGACCAGTTATAGACATGGATGGTAGCACAGTTCTGTTTACATCACGGCCATCATCGCCTTGTGTGGGAATCTGCCCCACCAGGCCACCCAGCTGTGACCTAGCGCAATGTTCTCAGCCTGTTCAGGTCACCAACCCCTTCTGTGAAGTCAAAAATGATCCCCATTAGAGCTGGTCAAAATCTGGAAATTCTGTTCCATGGGAAATTTTGAACTTTGAAATGTTTTTGTTCCAACTCGGAAAAAAAAACAAATATTGCCGTTTCCTGTGAAATCAAAACTCCCAAAAATGTCTGATTTGGAAAATTTTCATTTCAGAAAACATTGAAATATCATTTTGAATGTTATGTTACATTTGTTATATGTTTATTTTCACACCCCCTCCTGGCATGGCAGTAGCAGTGCAGGAGGTCACGTCCCGGTGCAAACAGGTGACACTTTGCTGGTTCATACTGTAAGTACTGAGCATGGAGTAGCAGCTGTTCCCTAAAGATTTAAAAAATAAACTAAACTAAGGTGGTTTTCAACTCTTACCTTGTGTCCTGAGGCCATGTCAGCAGCAGTGCACGTGGAAAACCCTGATTACAGCGGGTGGGAGGGGGTCACACAGGCAGAGTTCCCGGGGAGGCTTTGGCCAGGAGGGATCTCGGGTGGGCCGCTCTGACGGGCTGCGCTGTCTGGGGCCAGGAAGGAGAAGAGCTGGTGCAGAGGCTCAGGGCCTCCTGCAGCTGGGGGTGATCTGCCAGGTTGGGCAGTGGGGTTCAGCCTTTCCCATGTCCCCCCAACTGAACAATGTGGGGGGATCCTCTTGCCCAGGTTTCCTCCCTGCAGAAGACAGGGGGCTGATCTGGCCCGTGATTGTATCCGTGACCTCTGGAGTACTCCGGGCAGCGCTCCCCCAGAGTCCCAGCAGCGGAGAGATCCCGCAGCCACACCAGCACAAGCGGCAGTGTCCTCCATGATGTCCTACCGCCCAGAGAGGAGAAGGAGCAGCAGCCAATTGGCATGGCCTGCGAATCCCGACCATTCATCTGGATACAACTTGTGGGTGACAGGCAGATGCTGGCTAACCTAGACCTCCAGGGCGACTCTATTCCAGGGTCACCAGCTGAGCGGGTAGAAGCAGTTTTGGGCCCCACACTACAAGAAGGATGTGGGAAAATTGGAAAGAGTCCAGTGGAGGTCAACAAAAATGATTAGGGGGCTGGAGCACATGACTTATGAGGAGAGGCTGAGGGAACTGGGATTGTTTAGTCTCCAGAAGAGAAGAATGAGGGGTGATTTGATAGCTGCTTTCAACTATCTGAAGGGGGGTTCCAAAGAGGATGGATCTAGACTGTTCTCAGTGGTGGCAGATGACAGAACAAGGAGCAATGGTCTCAAGTTAGAGTGGGGGAGGCTTAGTTTGGATATTAAGAAAAACTTTTTCACTAGGAGGGTGGTGAAGCACTGGAGAAAGCACGAAGGTGCTTGTGTGAAGATTTAACAAGTGGACGATGGAGCTGATGCCATGGGTGAATGGAGGCAAGCATCATCCTTTGGATGCTGAATGAGAGATGATAGGGTGACAATAGCTCTGCTGTAGGAATTATTTTGGGGGAGTTCTATGGCCTGTGTCATACAGGTGGTCAGACTAGCTTCTGGTCTTGGAATCTAAGAATCTATGACACAATAAGTAGGATGGGAACACACTGGGAAAGGCTCTGAAAGTGAAAACAAGTAGCTTGTGTGCGATATCATAGGCCCAGAGATGTAGCTGCAAAAGGCACATCAGGCCTTTACCTGTAGCCCATTCTATAGATCATGCATTAATTATATTGATTACTGAAGAATCCCCAGTTATCACTTTGTGGGCTGACAGGTTCTTGCCCCATGATCAGACCCAGTATTATTGAAAGTATTATATAGTTGGGAACCCCGATGTGCACAGTTGCCAACACTCACACTATAGGAACTGTTCTATATTTACAAATATAATTTATTAATACATTTAGCACAGTCACAAACACCCCAGCTCAGTAAGGGAGATAGAGATATCACAGAACATACATCTGCACATCCATATACTCACACCATCTCCTGTAGACCAACCTGAAACATTAGCCATCAGCTTCCTCATCACCATCACCTTCCCCATCATCACCAGTGGCCATCATCCTGGCACCTCCCAAAGGTGATATCTTCTTCTCCTACCGCCCCTAGGCTGGGATGCCACTTTTATAGTATGTTACGCTGATGCTGTTGTGTTCAATACATATTCAGTAGGGGATTTTCTCCCTTTTCCTTATTTGGATTTCCTCACCTTACTAATGTTGTTGTGTCCTTCTCCTACAGGTGAGTATATCAGTGATCTCAACTTATTATCATATGTGTCAATTTGTTGCCAGGGCTCTCTTGTGGTTAGATATCTGGGGATGTAGCTCAGGTACCTGTTATGTACATCAATTCGTTGCACTAACACACTTGTGGTTGGATCATGTAACAGTGGTCAGAACTTCTCTTTAAACCCTCTATTTTCAGCTCCCCAATAGTTGGGGTTTTCAGCTGGGCCATTTATCTGTTCAAAGTTCATAGGCCCCAAGCCTTATGCTAATTACTGAAGCTAACTGTAGAATTATAGAATATCAGGGTTGGAAGGGACCTCAGGAGGTCATCTAGTCTAACCCACTGCTCAAAGCAGGATCAACCCCAACTAAATCATCCCAGCCAGGGCTTTGTCAAGCCGGGCCTTAAAAACCTCTAAGGAAGGAGATTCCACCACCTCCCTAGGGAACCCATTCCAGTGCTTCAACACCCTCCTAGTGAAATAGTGTTTCCTAATATCCATCCTAGACCTCCCCCACTGCAACTTGAGACCATTGCTCCTTGTTCTGTCATCTGCCACCACTGAGAACAGCCGAGCTCCATCCTCTTTGGAACCCCCCTTCAGGCTGCTATCAAATCTCCCCTCATTCTTCTCTTCTGGAGACTAAATAACCCCAATTCCCTCAGCCTCTCCTCAGAAGTCATGTGCCCCAGTCCCCTGATTGTTTCCGTTGCCCTCTGCTGGACTCTCTCCAATTTGTCCACGTCCCTTCTGTAGTGGGGGGACCACTTACAGGATACAGGTCTGGGGGTTCCTTGCATTACTGCTGCATATAATGCAAAGCAGTGAATATAATAAAGGCAAGCTAGCTTTATGGGCTACATACCCCATGTCCCTGCTGGCTCTGTGCCAACATGAACACACCTGAAGCTGGGCAGGCCCAGTGCCGGAGTGCAGCCCCGGGGGCTCCACACTCCCTGAGTTGGATCCACTCAGACTCAAGACCCTTCCTGCAAGGGCCCTCCCGTGATCCCTGCTCGCCCGTCGCCCTTGCAGCACAGGGCTTGGTCAATTCCCCTCTGGAAAGGCTGCTCTAAGGGGTGAATGCTGGCCCTCTTGTTTTCTCTGATGGTGCATATAATTCAAGTAACGGGATTATAGTTTGCAACAATTAAAAGGAAATGAGAGACAAGCAAACTGCAGCAAATATATCATAAGCCTGATTTACAAAGAATTCTTCAAGCAGTGCTGTTCGCAGGACATCAAATTAGTAACATCAAATTTACAATTGCTTTTGGGCAATGAGCAGATAAAATGCTTAATTATTTATTAATGAAGAGCTAATTAATCTTCTGAAATGCTTTTGTGGGGATGAGAAATAGGGACTTTATCTGTAAAATGCAAAATATCAAGTAATTAGCAATTAAAAAAAATATACTTTGAGGCAAGCACATACTCGCATAGAATGTCTCTAGTTTTATCTCAGTGTTGGTGCCTAATGCACCATCAGCTCAAATTATTGTTATATTCGAGGAATTAGGATTAGAGTCTTTTATAAGCAATTGTATTAATTTTGATCTAATGAGAATTTTTAAAACAAAAATATAGCCTTTGTCTGTTTAACCAACCAGAAGATGCTTTTTTTCTTTCACATGTAGGGCACAAACTTTTACTACTGCAACTAAATCTGAAACTTTATGTTGATGCAATGTTATGTTTAGAACTTTAAACCATCAGAAGTCATTGACTGTAAAGATAAAGGCTATTCTAACCTTCACTCACTCGAATCGCACTTACTCCAGACAGGCTTAGATCTTTTAAAATTCCTCCTTTCCCACAGTATGAATAGTATTGGCTACCCTTGAATTCCTTTGATGAATGCTGTCTTCTGCGGGAGAGATGGAATTTTACATGGCCAGCTCTGTGCGGCCAAATCTACCCTGGGTGACAAGGGAGTGTGGTTCTAATGATGCAAACCAAACATGTGTTAGCAAATTTGAAGGAACACTATAAAGGCTGTGTCGATGTAAATTGGAGTGGGTGGTGGCAAGTGGTGAAGGATTATATTGTGTTGGGGAATTGCTTGAATACCTTAGCTGCTCATTGCTTGATCTTTGAATTTAGGTTGGTGAGCAGCCTCTATTGATATTTAATGGAGTTTTTCTATTTGTGAATACACATGTAACCATTATGTCATAAATGTGTGCTATGCATTTGGCATGGCTATCTGACTCGTGACTGGTCAAGCCATGAGCGTGTTATGCAGGTTGTCACAGATAATAATCACATATACCATAAACCACATACAATACAGAAGGAGGATTCTAGACTAGTTTGGGACAGTTTTCCATTTTATTTAAGCTATTTTTTGTATTCATCTGGCTAGAATGCCAGGTAACATTATACCATGAGTCCAACAACTCAGGACTCAATAGGAGAGAATTTGTAATTAGTTCATTTAAAACACCTCTAGAAATGACCGAAAATAGCTTTTGCAGTTCAGGAGTGCACCCTTCCATGAGTGACGAAAACTTCATTGGGAGGGCAAAGGAGGAAGTATCTTTTCGTCAGACTGATTTCAGATGTCTGAAGTGTCTTAGGCTTCTAGATTGTCAGAATAAATTCTTGGGGGAGATGGATTCCTGGGCCGCATGCAGGCGAGGCACACAAGCATGATAAATGCAATCGATCACATGGATATTCCCACCCCACTTACAATGTCCAGCTGTAACAAATCATTTGTTTATGTATCTGCTAGTATTTACACGCTCCAGTTCAATTATTCTATGCATATTAGTCACACTGAGCAATAAAGAAAGAAGACACCACTTTGCCTCATTGCTGAATCCAAATACAGTGATGTGTAATATATTGCATGCTGTAGCCATAATACTCTATGTACTCCAGCTATAATATTGCATAAATCTTTCTTTGCAAGCCTTTGCTTCAAGCTTTTCATGAGTATTTATTATTTCATCTGCATATAAAGTGCCCATCACATAAAAGTATCTAGGACACTGTAGCATTCATAAAGCAGAAATTAAAATTAAAGCAAAGTGGCTCAGTGCCTGGAGGGGCTGGCACACACACAAGCTGGGCGAGAAAGGGGAAACAAGGAAGAGCTGGTGAAGAAAGGAGGCAAATGGTCACAGCTGGACTGAGCCAATGACCAGGCCTTACCCAGAAACCTGATATACAGAGTGATGTTTCATGCGCACACCAGAAAAAGCAAATCGGTGCTAACACAGCACAGGACCATGCCAAAGACCTCGCTCGCCGTCTGTACTCACTTGTCTCACTTTGCAGCCTTACTGGAGTGGTGCTCAGAAACCCCCAGGATGGCCACAGAGTGCAGATTGGTAGGGGGTGGACTGATATTTCCCATAATAGACACATACATGTGAATATAAGTGTCACCCTACTGGGCTCATCAGCCCTGGTTTAGGGACAGTTTGGGGATGGAAAACTGTTCCCTCTTATATGACTTCCTTCTCGGCCCAGTGCATGGTGCAGGAGCCAGCTATCTCTCTTGGTAATAGGACTTCACATGGGTTCCATCCTCCCTAGGTAACAGAACGCAATAACCCCAGCAGAGAACACCTTTGACGTAGCTGGGGGAGATCATCAGTGACTTACAAAAGTTTCATCGGCGTGGAGCGGGCAGGTGAGGGTGTAGGTGGCAGGCTCTAGGAGTTTGTGCTCACTGTTCATTTGTACTCCCCTGTCGGTCTATGGCCATCTATTATTTCCTGTCTTACACTTCAATTGTCAGCTCCTGGGGGCAGGGACCATCTTCTTGTTCTGTGTTGGTGCAACACCTAGTGCAGTGGGGTCGTGGCCATGACTTGAGCTCCTTGGTGCTACAGAATACAAATAATAAGTATCATGATAACAACAGCAGAGAGAAAGGAGTGAGAGTGCTGAAAGGTGAGGGAGAGAGGAGCCAGATGATGGGATTAGGGGACAAGGAAGGGGCCTGAGGCAGAAAAGGGGTTCATCTTCCCTAGATGAAGAGGTCATGTCAAAACCAATACTAACTAACACAATGTGACACACTGAGGGTGAAATCCTGCACCATTGAAGCCAATGGCAATTTTTCCATTGATTGCAGTGGGGCCAAACATGGTCAAGGACACTTGGGTGAACTACAACCAGTTGACATGATGTTAAACACCACAGCTTCTGTTGTCAGCTAACACGTGTTCTAACATGACCTAGTTCGCTAGTGTGGAAGGGAGCCAGTCAAAGCCAGGGTGGGACCAGAGGAAAGACTGGAAGAGTTCCTGCCAGAGAGTGTTTTCAAAAGCCACCCAGCTTCCAGGCAGAGAAGACAGCCGGGGATAGGGAAGCATGAGGAGGGAACTGAGAACTTTCCAGGGCAGGATTAGAATTCAGAACAACCTTGACAAATTGGAGAATTGGTCTGAAATCAACCAGATGAAATTCAGCAAAGACAAGTGCAAAGTACAACACTTAGAGGAAAAAATCGAATACATGACCACAAAATGGGGAATAACTGGCTCCAGGAAGTACTGCTGACAAGGACCTGGGTGTTATAGTGGACAACAAACTGAATATGAGTCAACAATGTGATGCGGTTGCTAAAAAGGCTAATACCATTCTGGGGTATGTGCAAGACACGGGAGGTAGTTGTTGTGCTCTACTAGACAATGGGGGGGCGTCAGCTGGAGTATGGGGGGGACACACTGTAAGAAAGATGTGCACAAATTGGAGAGAATCCAGAGAAGAGCAACAAAAATAGTGAAAGGTTTAGAACACCCAACCTATGAGGAAAGGTTAAACAAACTGGGCACATTTAGTCTTGGGCAGGGGGGCTGATAAGTCTTCAAAAATATTAAGGGGTGTTACAAAAAGGACAGCGATCAATTGTTCTCCATGTCCACTGAAGGTCAGACAAGAAGTATTGGGCTTAATCTGCAGCAAGGGAGGTGTAAGGTGTGTATTAAGAAAATCTTTCTAACTCTAAGGATAGTTGAGCTCGGCAACAGGCTGCCAAGGGAGGTCGTAGAATCCCCATCACTGGAGGTTTTTAAGAACAGGTCAGACAAACACTGTCAGGGACGGTCGGGGTTTACTGGTCCTGTGTCGGCGCAGGGCACTGGACTTGATAACCCCTATGATTCGATGACAAAGGACGGTCAGTGATGACTGGTGGTTAATCATGAGAGAAATTAAAAAGCGGGTTAGAAGTGCAGAGAGTACAGGGTATGTGTCTGTAAGAAGTCTCTCTCTCACACACACAGAGCAGGATGTATACTCTCCAGCAGGGGGCAGCACACACACACACACACATGGATGCGCGCACACACTGAGTAGGGCTCATGCCCTCCAGCAAAGGGCAGCAGGGACGGATGGACAGACAGACACAGCATACAGCTTCTATCACCCACAGAGGGTAAGAACAGCACCCCCCTATGGAGTCCTGTCTGCACACGGACATGCTGTAATTTACCTGGGCTGTACTTACAAACAGGCTGCTGGAAACTGGGAGGTCCACAGGGAGTTGTGCGGGAAGAGACTGACCCTGCTCACTCTGACTAACCATAACCAATCCTGAACTGTGGGCGAGCGGGTCTCTCTCAGCCCTGGCGGGCTGCACCCTGCAGGGGCAAGCCCACCTTAGAGCCTGTCTGTCCACTTGGTACTTCCGGTGTGAACGGCGCTATTCCAATGTAAGCGCGTCGTTCAGTTCCACAGCTGCCATTTTGCGGCCACGCAAGGCGGGGAGCAGGCAGGTCACTAGCTGCACATCAGAGACCAGCTCCTCTACGGCCGTCAGTCAGCACAGCGTCATTACATACCTCGGTGACGCGACGCTGGCTGTGGTGCTGGCTGAGCATGGAAATGGCCATGACGCTGTGGGGCCTGGGAACTCCCCTGTGAGGACAGAACTGGTCCCTCGGAGTCTTCTCAGGTTTTCAGGGCCTAGAGAGGCATTGTGATCAGCTGCCCTGGCCTCTGTATGGAGCCACTGCTCTGGTGTGTAGGCCTGGGGCTGGTGGTTGGGGAGCTCATGGTCATGTGCCATTTGGCAGGGGAGCTCTGGACTGCCAGGGCTGTGTCACGTGAGCTGTGTTATGTGGGGCCTAAGGAAAAACATAATGTATTGTTTGAAAACAAGCTCTCCCCGTCTTCATGCCAAAATCCACAGAGCGTCCTGCATATAATGGGCCAGGGAACTTCCCTCAGCGATGGAGGGATTCATTGAACGCTTCTGGAGGAGCTAGAGCATCTCTTCTGGGCAGTCAGCCGGTCCTGAGGTACAAGTTCCAATGACAGAATTCAGCTCCCCCTTAGGGAAGCTGGGCCAATGGTTAATTAGCCTCAGTGCTAACAACGTACATATTGCTAGAGCCTTACTTTAGAAAAAAGCTGTTGCTCTGTATCTCCTTTGAAATGCCTGGCATCCCCCCCACCCCCAGGTAAAGTTACGTATAAGAACAAAACAGTTACGTTCCAGTTAATTCCTCCAAGTGCAATTCTGATGCCTAATTATTGCAAAGCCTCAGTCACTGTGTCAATACTTGTGAAGTGTGTTTCAATCCTGTTATTGGGAGCTGTATTTTGCAGTTTCGTTCAGAGGAGATTATGGAGGCAAACAGTCACTTTCCTCTTTAAATATTGTGCCTTAGATGTTCTCAGACCATTTCGCTTTCCCCTCTCCCTTCCCAAGCAGTCATGAGGAAAGGCCACTGCAACAACATCAGCGAGTAATTACATGGTGAACCAGCTCTAGCAGTGACATTTAATGTTTTAATTACAGCCCGTCACCACGCACATCGAGGTGTAACAATGCAGCATTTTCTGGCTGGCCGTTAGGGCTCACCAGGTGGCACCGGGCGAGGTGGAGTTCAGTGCAGTGGCTGCCCTTCTAGCTTCATGGTGATTCATAACTAATATTATCCATTTTGTCTTCGCCCTCCTACATGAGGATGAGGTTGAGGGAGGGAGCAAAGACCTAGCATGGGCAGAGGGCCAGATGTACCCAGTTTTAAACAGCTATTTAAATAGACTCCACAGCCCCCCCAGCAATATAGCCTGGGTAGCCAGAGTACGTTCAAAGAGCTCCAAGACAATCTAACAGGTTCCTTGCACTTTATTGTTTCCTTTATCAATCATGCAGTTACTTTACCTCTAAAAACAAGCTGTGGTCATGGCTCGAATGTCCGTCATTCTGACCCCGCATGGTTATCAGAGTGAGTGCGTTACTGACAGTGCTGCCCAGAAAATGAGGTTGTGTTCTAGCTTAGTCAGGGCAAATCACTGGTCAGCTCAGAGTGGGATTGTTCCACTGGAGCCCTTCACTGGTTTGTCGCTATCACTTTTCTCTTTGAACTAGATTGGTTCTTTTTGTGCTGGAAAATAATAATCAATTGATGGACAAAGATTCCAAGCCAAATTCCAGCTGTGTTTTGCATTCAGGACAGACTATGAATTGGCCCAGACTAATTGTTTGTTCCTGTAACTTCTCTGGCATTTAGGATCAAACTGGTGAATTGTCCTGAGTATCGGGGTGGAACCTTGGCCCCATTGAAATCAATAGATAAACTCCCCTTAACTTCAGAGGGGTCAGGGTTTCACCCCAGATGATGTTTTTCACCATTTATATGGACTCAAAAGACTAAACACATCCTGTCGGTGCTCACCAACCCCCCCCCCCCAAAAAAAAAAAAACCCACAACAACAACCCTACTTCCCCTGGTGGTGGGGCCGGGACATTCATGCCACTTCCTTGGTTCCTACAGAGGTGGCTGAAACCAGACCCTGTCCCTATGCAGCCCACAGACAGATGGATTCTAATCACACTCAACCTGTTCTTTTTGGTGCTTTTTCATTTTTAAGCCGTTTATGAACGTGAACTAGTATGGATGCTACATTCCCTGTTTTAAATACGAGGGTAAAATGAGTTCCTTTGATTTGCATTAAGAAAAGGCAATACTCACTCAGCGTAGCACACCCATCCTCCCGATAGAGACATGCTCACAATTAAACCCTGGCAATCAGGATTATTATTTCATACGCACAGGTAACACACTCGTTGCTGGAAGAGAGACAGATATCACGAGAGAGGCTGCACTGTCAGCACAGGGAAATACTGAGGATCGAATGCTCCATGGAATGTAAAACTACACGGGTGTCAGGGGCATTCTGGGGAAAAGGTGCACGGCCAGGGCGGCCCCACTCCCTGGTGATTGCCAGCTCTTGGAACAGCTCCCTTGGGACTCTCATTGGGGGTAAATCAGAGAAACTTGATGCTGTGCGCATTTATCCAGGGGGCAGATTGACTCTGGCCAATTTAAAGCCAGCCTTGATCTCTCCCCACGCTCTGCACTGACTGCAGCTCAGCTGGGCAATAGCACCTAGGTTCTCTCTTCTCCGGAGCGCTTGCCATGGAGGAGAGACTGAAGGACAAGCCCCACTGGGCAATACATTATTTCCCATGTGTGTGTTCGGGGGTGGCAGGGCAGTGGCAGGCGGCGTCTCCAGTCAGGATTTGGATGTGATAACAAGGGCTTGGTGGGCTAGAACTGGGGCAATCATTCCATGGCTTAGGGAGCGTCTAAGGCGATGGGCACCCTGCAATAGAACCCCCATGGCTGGCCTGTGTTGGCTGACGTGAGTTTGCAGGGCTATAAAATTGCCATGTCGACATCTGAGCATGGGCTGGAGCCCAGGCTGTAGGACCCTAAACCGGGGGTGGGGGAAGGGTCCCAGAGCGGCTCAGGCTGTCTATCCTGCAATTGTATACCCCACAAGCCAAGTCTCATGCACTCGGATCTGCTGACCCGGGCCAGTGGAAGGTGTTTTATCACAGAATAGCTATACCGAAGAAGGCACCTAGACGGGAGATGGAGAAGGCAATAAAAGGTTAGTCGTCACAGGCACAGCAAAGAAGGCAAGGGGACTAAACAAACAGGAGGGCTTGGTTGGAGCCTGGGGCTGGATTGTGCAGGGCCTGGTTGGTGTGAATGAGAGGCGCACACTTGACACAGTGGCCAAAAGGAAGCCAAGGAGCAATGCAGGGTGATTGCAAGGCTCTCACTGAGGGCAGAACTGGCCCAGCACCTGGAGCGTTTCTGCTGATGATGTGTGAGTTAGAACAGAATCCACCTCCTTCCCCATGTCTTCATTGCCCTTCCAAGGCTAAGAGTTCCAGGGACCTACACTTCCTGCCCTCACTACAGAGATCAGGTGAGACTGAGAACACGTGGGGAGTAGCCGTGGGCAGCGAGAAAGTGCTGTTTGAACGCAGTCATGTTGCAGGGAGACTGACCTCCCACTTAGGGAAAGTCTCCTAATGATCTGTAGCATAAATGAATAATCTACAACAAAACCGACATGAGCAGCAAACAAAGACACACAGGTTCCAGAAAAACCACAAAGTCAGTGGGGAAACACACAACACTAAGAAATAGTCCAGAAATTGCACAATTGAGGAGAGAATCAAGAATTTACAGAATTGGCAAGTCGGGAGGGAATCATTAGAGAGCTTAGAAGGAGTCTCCATTATGGAATGTGGAGAATGGGAACCTCTGTGAGCAGTGGAGAAGTATCTCCAAAGCACACGATGATGTACATATAGTCTGCATTTAATTTGTGTGGGTGTGTGTTGTGGTAGCACCTAGAGACATCAGCTCCCCCCCCCCCACTAGGGACTGTATAAATACAACAGAAAGCTAGTCCCTTCCCAAGAGTTTACAATCGAAATAACTGTATAGAGAACTTCATAAAGGTAGCAGATTCATGAACCAAGTTAAACATTTCCATGTATCAAAATCAAAGCCGCTCAGGAAATAGTTCTCAATTTTTTCCCCGTAATTACTGAATGTTTTTTTAATTTGCTTTGTAGTAGAAAAATGCTAAGTATTGACCAGAATCCATTTTAATTAGTGGAAGACTATGGGTGCTGCTTGATGTTTTCAACAGAGAAAGATACTGCTCTATCATTGCTATTTAAAGATCTGTTAATTACGAGCACCATTTTACAGTGGAAATGTTAATATATTGATATTCTGTATCAAGATCTAAAACCAGACTAATGAAATTGCTGTGACAAACACCACATATCACTGTTGCATACTGTGAACAATAGCCTAGTGAGCGTGAGTCATCACCATGTAGCAGCGAGAAGGCAAATTAAATTAGTAAAGTTTTTTTTACAAATATTAATGTCGTGCAATTAAAAAAAAAGATTAAGGATCAATCTAAACTCACAAAAGCAAGGAAATTAAAAACTTTCGCTGCAACTCCTCTGCGTCACTCTGTTGTACCAACTAGACGTGTTCTATTACCTCATATCTGCTCATTCCCATTGCGGCTTCCACTGCCTGGGTACAATATGTGGCACAGAGAATGGCGCTGCTGTCTTTTCCTTTAATGACCCTATGATGGGGCATCTGCCCTACACTGGCCTGTCCAGGTTAATAGAGCCCTAGGGAGGATGCACGAAAAGCAGCCAATGGGAGGGGGGGCTGCAAGGAGCAGCCAATCAGGGCCTGGCAGGCCCATATAAGAAGAGCTGCAGAGCAGAGCAGAGCAGAGAAGGATCAGTAGCCACCTGGCGCTCAAGGAGGGAAGATCAAGTTCTAGCATGAGGAAGGAGTGCCAGCACCCTGGTCAGAGCAGTGCTACAACAGGGACCAGGGAAGCTAGAGAGAGCTAATAGAAGAGGGTGCTGGGGGCCACAGAGACACTGTCCAGGGAAATAGGCTGATGGGTTGGAGGGGAAGCAGCACATGGCTGCCATCTACCAGGTCCCTGGGCCATGACCCGGAGTAGTGGGCAGGCCTGAGTCCGTCCATCCCCACTCACCACTGGGGAAGTGGCTGGATAGGTGGACTGCAGTACTGGCCCCCAGAAGGGGCAGTGCAGATCATGGCACGGCTGGAGGGCTGGAGGGCTGTCATGAAGAGGACGCTGTGGTCCTTGGAGGGATGTGGGTTCAGGAGCAGAAGTGATGGCAGGTGAGGCACCACCGGGAGTGGGTGTACTGACCCGCAGAGCTGATCTCCGAGACGACCAGCAGGAGGTGCTAGCTTTGTGAGGGAAACCCCGTCACAGACTCCTTTGTGGAAAACCTTAATAACACTCAGTGTCCTGGCGCAGAGTTAGAGTGTGCCTCACACAGGATGGACACGTTTATGAAGGGAGGGAATCCGGATAGGGGCACGGATGCAGGCAGGTGAAGGACTCAGGGGGTAACAGCTGAGGGAGCTGTCAGAGCTGCTGGACACCAGCTGTGCCAGCGTGTGGCATTCCCACTGGCGCACAGTCAGTTTCACCCCAAAATGTTCTTCTGGTACAAGTGGAAAAGTCGCACTGGTAGTGCCCTCCCAGACCATCACCGTGCAGAAGGCATGCATCGGTGTGAAAGCTTGCCAGGTCACTGAGTTCTCCGTGCGCATTTCTCCAGCACAGACAAGGCCTCAGTTACGCTGATGACAGCCGGGGTGGAGCAGCTGCATTCGATGCAGTGCATGGACTCCCCATTTACACTGGCTCTGATGATGGCAGACGTTGGTCCTCTCTGTATGTGACCACCTGTGACTGGGTCTGCTCACTTAGACCCTGGCCAGGTGCGTGGACGTCCCTCACTTAGAATCCTAGAATCATAGAATATTAGGGTAGGAAGGGACCTCAGGAGGTATCTAGTCCAACCCCCTGCTCAAAGCAGGACCAATCCTCAACTAAATCACCCCAGCCAGGGCTTTGTCAAGCCAGGCCTTAAAAACCTCCAAGGAAGGAGATTCCAACACCTCCCTAGATAATCCATTCCAGTGCTTCACCACTCTAAATCTCCCCCACTGCAGCGTGAGACCATTAGTCCTTGTTCTGTCATCTGCTACCACTGAAAACAGTCTAGATCCATCCTCTTTGGAACCCCCTTTCAGGTAGTTGAAAGCAGCTATCAAATCCCCACTCATTCTTCTCTTCTGCAGACTAAACAATCCCAGTTCCCTCAGCCTCTCCTCATAAGTCATGTGTTCCAACGCCCTAATCATTTTTGTTGCCCTCCGCTGAACTCTCTCCAATTTTTCCACATCCTTCTTGTAGTGTGGGGCCCAAAACTGGACACAGTACTCCAGATGAGGCCTCACCAATGCCGAATAGAGGGGAATGATCACGTCCCTCGATCTGCTGGCAATGCCCCTACTTATATAGCCCAAAATGCCGTTAGCCTTCTTGGCAACAAGAGCACACTGTTGACTCATATCTAGCTTCTCGTCCACTGTGACCCCTAGGTCCTTTTCTGCAGAACTGCTACCTAGCCATTCGGTCCCTAGTCTGTAGCAGTGTATGGGATTCTTCCATCCTCAATTCAGGACTCTGCACTTGTCCTTGTTGAACCTCATCAGGTTTTTTCTGGCCCAATCCTCTAATTGTCTAGGTCCCTCTGTATCTGATCCCTACCCTCCAGCATATCTACCACACCTCCCAGGTTAGTGTCATGTGCAAACTTGCTGAGAGTGCAGTCCACACCATCCTCCAGATCATTAATAAAGATATTAAACAAAACTGGCCCCAGGACCGATCCGTGGGGCACTCCGCTTGAAACCGGCTGCCAACTAGACATGGAGCCATTGATCACTACCCATTGAGCCCGATGATCTAGCCAGCTTTCTATCCACCAGTCCATTCATCCAGCCCATACTTCTTTAACTTGGCGGCAAGAATACTGTGGGAGACCATATCAAAAGTTTTGCTAAAGTCAAGGAATAACACATCCACTGCTTTCCCCTCATCCACAGAGCCAGTTATCTCATCATAGAAGGCAATTAGGTTAGTCAGGCACGACTTCCCCTTGGTGAATCCATGCTGACTGTTCTGATCACTTTCCTCTCCTCTAAGTGTTTCATAATTGAATCCTTGAGGACCTGCTCCATGATTTTTCCAGGGACTGAGGTTATGCTGACTGGCCTGTAATTCCCCGGATCCTCCTTCTTCCCTTTTTTAAAGATGGGCACTACATTAGCCTTTTTCCAGTCATCCGGGACCTCCCCCGATCGCAATGAGTTTTCAAAGATGATGGTCAATGGTTCCGCAATGACATCCGCCAACTCCTTTAGCACCCTCGGATGCAATGCATCCGGCCCCATGGATTTGTGCTCATCCAGTTTTTTTAAATAGTCCTGAACCACTTCTTTCTCCACGGAGGGCTGGTCACCTCCTCCCCATACTGTGCTGCCCAGTGCAGCAGTCTGGCAGCTGACCTTGTTTGTGAAGATAGAGGCAAAAAAAGCATTGAGTACATTAGCTTTTTCCACATCCTCTGTCACTAGGTTGCCTCCCTCATTCAGTAAGGGGCCCACACTTTCCTTGACTTTCTTCTTGTTGCTAACATACCTGAAGAAACCCTTCTTGTTACTCTTAACATCTCTTGCTAGCTGCAATTCCAAGTATTTGGTCTTCCTGATTTCAGTCCTGCACGCCTGAGCAATATTTTTATACTCCTCCCTGGTCATTTGTCCAATCTTCCACTTCTTGTAAGCTTCTTTTTTGCGTTTAAGGTCAGCAAGGATTTCACTGTTAAGCCAAGCTGGTCGCCTGCCCTATTTACTATTCTTTCTACACATCAGGATGGTTTGTTCCTGCAACCGCAAAAAGGATTCTTTAAAATACAGCCATCTCTCCTGGACCCCTTTGCCCTTCATGTTATTCTCCCAGGGGATTCTGCCCATCTGTTCCCTGAGGGAGTCA
Source organism: Trachemys scripta elegans (assembly GCF_013100865.1). Lineage (NCBI taxonomy): Eukaryota > Metazoa > Chordata > Testudines > Emydidae > Trachemys > Trachemys scripta. Next base: position 721,535 of record NC_048301.1, on the reverse strand, counting down.
AAGTCTGCTTTTCTGAAATCCAGGGTCCATATTCTGCTGCTCTCCTTTCTTCCTTGTGTCAGGATCCTGAACTCAACCATCTCATGGTCACTGCCTCCCAGGTTCCCATCCACTTTTGCTTCCCCTACTAATTCTTCCCTGTTTGTGAGCAGCAGGTCAAGAAAAGCTCTGCCCCTAGTTGGTTCCTCCAGCACTTGCACCAGGAAATTGTCCCCTACACTTTCCAAAAACTTCCTGGATTGTCTGTGCACCGCTGTATTGCTCTCCCAGCAGATATCAGGGTGATTAAAGTCTCCCATGAGAACCAGGGCCTGCGATCTAGCAATTTCTGCTAGTTGCCAGAAGAAAGCCTCGTCCACCTCATCCCCCTGATCTGGTGGTCTATAGCAGACTCCAATCACGACATCACCCTTGTTGCTCACACTTCTCAACTTTATCCAGAGACTCTCAGGTTTTTCTGCAGTTTCATACCGGAGCTCTGGGCAGTCATACTCCTCTCTTACATACAACGCAACTCCCCCACTTTTTCTACCCTGCCTGTCCTTCCTGAACAGTTTATATCCATCCAGGACAGTACTCCAGTCATGTGAGTTATCCCACCAAGTCTCTGTTATTCCAATCGCATCATAGTTCCCTGACTGTGCCAGGACTTCCAGTTCTCCCAGCTTGTTTCCCAGGCTTCTTGCATTTGTGTATAGGCACTTAAGATAACTCATCGATCGTCCCGCTTTCTCAGTCTGAGACAGGAGTCCTCCCCTCTTGCGCTCTCCTGCTTGTGCTTCCTCCAAGGATCCCATTTCCCCACTTACCTCAGGGCTTTGGTCTCCTTTCCCCGGTGAACCTAGTTTAAAGCCCTCCTCACTAGGTTAGCGAGCCTGCTGGCGAAGATGCTCTTCCCTCTCTTCGTTAGATGGAGCCCGTCTCTGCCTAGCACTCCTCCTTCTTGGAACACCATCCCATGGTCGAAGAATCCAAAGCCTTCTTTCCGACACCACTTGCGTAGCCATTCGTTGACTTCCACGATTCGACGGTCTCTACCCAGGCCTTTTCCCTTCACAGGGAGGATGGATGAGAACACCACTTGCGCCTCAAACTCCTTTATCCTTCTTCCCAGAGCCACGTAGTCTGTAGTGATCCGCTCAAGGTCATTCTTGACAGTATCATTGGTGCCCACGTGGAGAAGCAAGAAGGGGTAGCGATCTGAGGGCTTGATGAGTCTTGGCAGTTTCTCCGTTACATCGTGTATCCTAGCTCCTGGCAAGCAGCAGACCTCTCTGTTTTCCCGGTTGGGGCGGCAGATAGATGACTCAGTCCCCCTGAGGAGGGAGTCCCCAACCACCACCATCCTCCTCCTCCTCTTGGGAGTGGTGGTCGTGGAACTCCCATCCCTAGGACAGTGCATCTTTTGCCTTCCAATTGGTGGAGTCTCCTTCTGCTCCCTTCCCTCAGATGGGTCATCTAGTCCACTCTCCGCATTAGTACCTGTGGAGAGAACATGGAAGTCAACACTTCCCCTGGAGACCTTGACCCTGAGCAGGTTGGGAGATTTGATGCCCTGACCCTCAGTCCAAAATAAAAATTGCCCCCTTCTGGGGTAAATGAAATCCAAGTGCACAGCAAGCCCAGTGATGCCAACCCTTGCAATTGTATTGAGAGTCTCTCAATAGTTAGTGTGTTTCTCAAAGCCCTGGCTGTGGGAATGGAGAGACTGCAGTCAAAGTTCTGCTTCCTTTTCTAAAACACTATATTTCTAGCTATCACGGTTGCTGAGGAAAGCTTGAAAATGTGGTCTGAGAGAAACCTGAAGGCTCAGACTAGACGTCAAAGACAGCCCCCACATTTATGATTTTAAAAATGCTGACACTTTTTGGCCTCTGATTCGTGACTTTTGTATGCTTGGGTTTTGTGACAGTGCAAGAAACCCAGCAGTTCCTTCTCCTTTGGACTAAAATCCTTCCCCTTATGCCAGGGTTGCCCTGGGGGAGGCCAGGGCCTTTGCACTCGGGCCACATACTGCAAAGAGACTGTCCTCTCTCCAGCTCCAAATTGTCCCTCCCTGACTTCCAAGGCCACTCCCCATCTTGGCCTGCCTGTGGGGATCCAATCCCAGCTCTGAAGCAATCTCCCCACTTTCTCCCCAACTGAGGCCAGAACTCTCTTATATTCTGCTCCCTCCTTTGCAGTCAGGGCCTGCCCCCAGGCCTACAGCCCCCAGAAGACCTGCCTTTAATGGGACTGAGGCCCTGTAACAGGCCCTCTGGGCCTCGCCTGGCCTTCAAGGGGCAGCATGCTTGCTTACATCACACGCTGCTCACTGCCTGGCTTCTGAGGGACTCTGCATGTTGTGAATCTGTTTCAGAGCAATGCTGCCTACTACTACTACTAATATTTGTTTTGGAGGCCACAAAAATTAATCCCATTCTAGGCCCCAGCCCAGCAAAGCACTTGAGCACACGCTTACATCAAACACTTGGGTAATCCCACTCCAGGCACCATAATCCCTTTTGTGTCATTTAATCAGATCACCGGCCTGCTGGCAGCTGGTTCTCTAGGAGCTGTGCAGGTTCTGGCTAGGAGGTGCTGGTAAAACAGAGCAAAGCAAAACACTGTAGCAAGTAATTTATTGGCAGATTAGACCATGAGCACCGTGATCAGAGCTGCTGCTTTGCTTCCGTCCTCTTCAGGGTATCGGAGCACTCGGGGGAAGCTACTTGAACACTAAGGGATGTCATCGCCCAACACAATCAGTCATGTCTTTACCAGTGCTTCTTCGCAATATTTAATAAAAAAAACCTGTAAAACCATGGGTTAATTTTCATGGTAAGGAACCAGTCTCTCAAGGAGCTTCATTCTTCCTCCATGACTGAGAAAATTACTCATACATTAACACTTTACAAACATAATATTTATGCAAAATAAAATATTTTTAATGCAATCCTTTCCTTTCCTTATACTGTGCTTTGGAAATTACCTCACTCTCTTGAGTCCAGTTTCTTAAGGATGCCTGAATAGTGATTTTAAAAAGCAAGTTTATTTCCATGCCCAATGATTGGAAAACCACTTGTTCAAAAGAGTGAAATACTCAAACTAAATAATAGAACTTAATTCTTGTTCTGCTGTTGTCTTCAAAGTTCTGCTAAGAGCAGCGCTTACAGAACTGAAAAAAAATGTTAGTTAAAAGAGAAATGAAGTTATATATGAGAGAATCTAGAAAGCATACAATAAAATATTTATTAGTCCCTAAGTACAGTAATGCCCAGAGCAGAGGAAGTAAAAGACCATTACGGTCATTGCAGTCAGCCTCATCTCAGTCCCTGGAAAAATCATGGAGCGGCTCCTCAAGGAAACCATTTTGAAGCACTTGGAGGAGAGGAAGGTGATCAGGAACAGTCAATATGGAAAGCGGTGGACATGATCTATCTTGACTTTAGCAAAGCTTTTGATATGATCTCCCACAATATTCTTGCCAGCAAGTTAAAGAAGTATGGGCTGGATGAATAGACTATAAAGTGGATAGAAAGCTGGCTAGATTGTCGGGCTCAACGGGTAGTGATCAACGGCTCCATGTCTAGTTGGCAGCCAGCATCAAGCGGAGTGCCCCGGGGTCAGTCCTAGGACCGGTTTTGTTCAATATCTTTATTAATGATCTGGATGGTGGGATTAATTGCACCCTCAGAAAATTCGCAGATGATACTAAACTGGGAGGAGAGGTAGAAACGCTGGAGGGCAGGGATAGGGCCCAGAGTGACCTAGACAAATTGGAGGATTGGGCCAAAAGAAATCTGATGAGGTTCAGCAAGGGCAAGTGCAGAGTCCTGCACTTAGGACGGAAGAATCCCATGCACTGCTACAGACTAGGGACTGAATGGCTAAGCAGCAGTTCTGCAGAAAAGGACCTAGGGGTTACAGTGGACGAGAAGCTGGATATGAGTCAGCAGTGTGCCCTGGTTGCCAAGAAGGCTAATGGCATATTGGGCTGTATTAGTAGGAGCATTGCCAGCAGATTATTCTGGGAAGTGATTATCCCCCTCTATTCGGCACTGGTGAGGCCACACCTGGAGTATTGTGTCCAGTTTTGAGCCCCCCACTTCAGAAAGGATGTGGACAAATTGGAGAGAATCCAGTGGAGGGCAATGAAAATGATTAGGGGCCTGGGGCACATGGCTTATGAGGAGAGGCTGAGGGAACTGGGGTTATTTAGTCTGCAGAATAGAAGCGTGAGGGGGGATTTGATAGCAACTTTCAACTACCTGAAGGGGGGTTCCAAAGAGGATGGATCTAGACTGTTTTCAGTGGTGGCAGATGACAGAACAAGGAGCAAGTTGCAGTGGGGGAGGTCTAGGTTGGATATTAGGAAACACTATTTCACTAGGAGGGTGGTGAAGCACTGGAATGGGTTACCTATGGAGGTGGTGGAATCTTCATCCTTAGAGGTTTTTAAGGCCCAGTTTGACAGAGCCCTGGCTGGGATGATTTAATTGGGGTTGGTCCTGCTTTGAGCAGGGGGTTGGACTAAATGACCTCCTGAGGTTTCTTCCAACCCTAATCTTCTATGATTCTATGATTCATTTGAGGAAAACTAGGCAAGGTTTGATGTCTTGTTTCTGAAATGGCATTAAGCAGCACTAATTCTCCCACACATACAAAACTCCCGTGCAGCCCAGATTTGCCTAACTGTGGACAGTAGGGCTGAGCCCTGACTCTCTAGCAGGGATCCCAATCCAAGGCATGGGAAATATTCCATGCAAATAAATAGAATTCTATGAATGAATTAATTCTTCTAGTTGGGATTATGTAATAAAAATAACCATGTGTAGAAAAAAATGAATGTCTCTGTGCCTCTGTATGACCAGTCATGGATCCTAGACGTTATTGCAGATATGTGAACTACCCTGTGAAGGACATGCTGTATGGCAGAGCCTTCAGCCCCTAGTACTCCAGGGGGTGTGCCATTCTTATCAGTCAGTCATCACATGTTCTGGTCTGTCTGTGATGAGGAGTCTGGTGGCACCTTAAAGACTAACAGATTTATTTGGGCATAAGCTTTCGTGAGTAAAAACCTCACTTCTTCGGATGCATAGAGTGAAAGGCTACCCCCTGATACTTGTCTGTGATGAGACGCTCACGCTGCACAGAATGCCGGGCAACTGGAGGAAGAGGCTAGCTAAAGCAGGCTGAAAATCCCAGACCTACGGTGTAGCAGTTCTAGGGCCTCATCCAGACCCTAGGGAAGTCAACGGAAAGACTCACATTGACTTTAATGGGTTTTGGATCAGGCCCAGAAAAGTTAAAAGTAAGAGACAGTGAAACTGATTTCAGAGCTGCCATGTCTTTGGGATGCATAGAGACAACAACCCCACCACTGTGTGGTCAACTCCTTGCCTCCCTCTTGGTTCAGTCTTTGTCCCCAGGACTGATGTGTTTGCCTCTCATCCACCAGGGAAAGCTTCTTTCTCTCTCAGTCTGGTTCCTCTCCATTTCGGTGCACGGGAGCTCTGCCATTGACTTCAGAATCAGTACCTATAGACGAGTGGCCAAATGAATGTCCTGCTACATCCTGCTCTGCTCCACTCTCGGGCCACGTCCTTCTCGTGGAAATAGTAAGGTGACAATGTACTGCCTGCCTGAAGAGGAATGGAAAAGAGATTCCTCATTAATTTACCAAAGAAGAGAAGGAGACAGAGAATGAGTTCCCTAGGCTGATTTTCTAGCCTGCCGCAACCAATGAATCAAGAATCAATGAAAGCTGCGGAACCTGTGAGAATGTAGACGCCCTTCTTCTCTGGGTTTCTAGTTCTGTTAAAGTTCTTTAGTAACATGGCACTCAAGAAAGTGATAACTCAGCGAGCTGTATAACTACCAAGGCACTTGATTAAAATTGAATTTAATAAGTTTTAGCTATTGAGTTGTTTTGTCCAGAGGCAACGTAATAAAATGTAGAGAAATTCTTACTCTTTGTTTAATTTTGTGATCATGCCGCTTTCTAAAAACAACAAACAAAAAAATTACTTATTGTTGGCATTGTTTCTGTTCCTTGCTTGGATGGCTGAGGTAACTAGCAAATACATCTTAAAATACAATTTTTACAATCAAATGTACCTCTGAAGTTTCCTTCAGGCAAACATTTCAGCATTTGAACTAAATTTTCTTTTCATTAGAACTTTTTACTAGAGTGAATTCTCAAGCTTTGAATGTTCACTGAAAGTGAAAACCAAAAGGCCATGAAATGGTGTAAATCAAAATTCACTCTCAATTGGAAATGAATATTTGTAGCACAATTTCTTTCCACTATTTGCATAGCTGTAGCTGTTAGAGCAGACTGGAATTCTGTTAATCAAACAATATGCATTTGTCTAGATTTGCTCTTCAATATCATGAATCCTATGTTCTGAACTCTGAGTCAGATTTTATATTAAGGTTTCACTTATAAATGATTGACAAAGGTCGTAACAGATAAGTTCAGGGAGGAAACAGCCATCAATGGCTATTAGCCAAGATGGTCAGGGATGCAACCCCCTGCTCCAGGTGTCCCTCAACATACAACTGCCAGAAGCTGGGGCTGGACGACGGGATGGATCACTCGATAATTACCCTGTTCTGTTCATTCCCTCTGAAGCATCTGGCATGGCCACTCTTGGAAGACTGGAAACTGGTTTAGGTGGACCATTGGTCTGACCAAGTACAGACGTTCTTATGTTTTTAAATTATTTATAGATGCCGTTAAACATGTTACACGCAGGAGTACCATGTGTTAGACATGGCTATAAGCACATCAGTAGGAGGTGTGATAGTTGGTTATAAACCATGGTCATAGAATCATAAAACTGGAAGGGACCAGTCGAGAGCTCATCTAGTCCAGTCCCCTGCACTCAAGGCAGGACTAAGTATTATCTAGACCATCCCTGACAGGTGTTTTTCCAACCTGCTCTTAAAAATGATGGAGATTCCACAACCTCCCTAGGCAATTTATTCCAGTGCTTAACCACTCTGACAGTTAGGAAGTTATTCCTAATGTCCAACCTAAAACGCCCTTGCTGCAATTTAAGCCCATTGCTTCTTGTCCTATCCAGAGGTTAAGAACAACAATTTTCTCCCTCCTCATTGTAACAACGTTTTATGTACTTGAAAACTGTTATCATGTCCCCTCTCAGTCTTCTCTTCTCCAGACTAAACAAATCCAATTTTTTTTCCAATCTTCCCTCATAGGTCATGTTTTTTAGACCTTTAATCACTTTTGTTGCTCTTCTCTGGACTTACTCCAATTTGTCCACATCTTTCCTGAAATGTGGCATCCAGAACTGGACACAATACTCCAGCTGAGGCCTAATCATCATGGAGTAGTGCGTAAGAATTACTTCTTGTGTCTTGTTACAACACTCCTGCTAATACATCCTAAAATGGTATTAGCTTTTTTTTGCAACAGTGTGACAACATTATTTAGCTTGTGCTCCACTATGACCCCCAGATCCTTTTCCGCTGTACTCCTTCCTAGGTAGTCATTTCCCATTTTGTATGTGTGCAACTGATTATTCCTTCCTAAGTGGAGTACTTTGCATTTGTCCTTATTGAATTTCATCCTATTTACTTCAGACCATTTCTCCAGTTTATCCAGATCAGTTTGAATTTTAATCCTATCTTCCAAAGCACTTGCAACCCCTCCTTGCTTGGTATCATCCACAAATGTTATGTGTGTACTCTCTATGCCATTATCTAAATCATTGATGAAGATATTGAACTGAACCAGACCCTGAACTGATCCCTGTTGGACCTGTTGCACTATAAAACCTATAATTATATCTTAATTATATATTAAAATATATCATAATCATTTATAACCTATTTATAAATTGATCCTTAATCTAAAGTGATTGAATTTTTCAAAAGTATAGATAAACACTGAACAAGTTAAATTATTATTAATTCAGTCAAATAATATGGGAGCATCTTACACAGATTTGTGATGAGCAAATTTAATTAGAAAATAAATATCTGAAAGTCCCACACAAGCTCAACCACTGTCTAGAATTAGTTGTGGCCCATTAATCTTTTTTTTTCTTTATTTTCCCCTGGTTTCCCACTGGCCCTTGCATGTCTTAGTTCTTACTGAGATTGGAAGCAGTAGACATAAAAACAGTAAATGCTGCTCACACTTTCTATTTCCAGCCCATTCAGCTGAAGGAAGTACCAGCAACAGGGCTCAGACTCCGGCAGGCTGGGGCTCTACAGTTAATGCCAGCCTCTCCTAAGCTGCTGAAGAAAACAGCCTCTCCGAGGGGGATACATTCTCATGGACTCACAGGGGTAAAGATTATTTTGTGTGTGGAGCTGGGACGAGTACAATGACTGTTTTTTCCCCAGTTAGAACTCTGACCAGGAATCACACAAGAAAGTTCTTGCAAGATTATCAACCAAGTTTACATGCTCAAGAGGTCATCTTAGTTTGGATTAATTTCTGAGAAGCATCTGAACTTTTGGATGCTTTTTTCAATTGAACTGAACTTGGTTCTGAACCTTTGAGTCTGCCTGTCAGTGGTGTGTAGCGTAGTGCACTGTGGTACCAAGAAAATAGAGGGCAACAATATGATGTCATTACTGTGCCTACTAGATAACCTGTAGAGAGCTGTACACCAAACCCCATGGAGTCAATGAGCCTGCACCTCCTCTGACTTGCTCTAGTGTAAATCAGGAATAGCACTGAGTCAGCAGAGTAAAACCAGTGTTAGGCCAAGGATGGACTTGGCCCATTCACGTGCTGGCAGTGCTTATAAACTAGGGCCACCGTTGACAATGCTGACAATTGTTCATGGTACTGAAGAGCCTGGTTTTCATCTCACTGACATTGGTGAAAAGGAGAAGGAAATCCCTGGAAGTCAAAGGAGTTACACTGCTGCATGAACAGTGAAAGTGGGAGGATAATCTAGTTTAAAATGTTCTTGTAGCGCCCCCTCTCCACCCGGTTACCTTCTTTAATGCCAGTCTGCTGACAGGTTTTGATGGACAGGTCTGGGTTCTTCTGGATCCCGCCACCCACTCAGCAGGGTGTATCTTCTTTATTTTTTCCTATGAATTTATTTGGCGGTGCCTCCACCCCCCTCACTCCTTCCTGGCAAGGTCACCAGGGCAGCTTAGGAGGGAAATTCTAACCACAGGGTAACCCTCACTTACTTGCCAGATAGTTGGAGGTTTCCAAGAAATAACCCAAACACATACAATATATTCAACACAATAATTATATTAAACAGGAGACAAATATAACATGACAGAGTAACACAATTGTTAGGTTTACCGCTGCCCATGCTGCTAATACCTGTGACTTTCCCCAGTCACGTGACTTGAGGTAGCAAATGTAAGATCAGTGTCTCGTTGGTATGCGTACTTTGTTGGGGCCCTTGATGACCTATGACCACGATATCGTCTCTGCAGGGGCTTGGCAGTGTGGCTGACGGGGTTCAGTGCAGACCAAAGGACTCACAAGTGGGAGGAGTGGTAAGTCCCTCCACAGATTTAATATGCAGCAGGTCATAAAATCCCCAAACCCTCACTCCTTGGCTCGAGGACACAGTGCAGGGAGTAGGGGGTCCCCAAAACAAGTTCCCTAACTGACTAACTAAAGGATGGTGCACTCACAAACTCCATGAATGATCCTCAGGTTCAGAGATGACTCTGGACTCATTGGTCACTGCAGAGGGGCTGATCTCTGATAGCAGGGATCCTCTTCAGGCAGGAGTCAGGCTGCGTCGGTCCCAGGGGACTACAAAGGGGTGCAGGGCTCAAGGTGCAGGTTACACAACTGTACTAAAATCCAAACTGTCGCCTCCTAGTCCAGCATGCAGACACACTCCCAGCAGGCAGCAGCCCCGGACTAGCAGCCAGAGCAGAGCTGACCATGTGGGGACTGGTCACCCCTAGGGAGCTGGAGGGCGAACTCAGCCTGGCAGGGGAAGTTTCCCAGCAAAGCTCTACAAATTGGGAATCATCAGTGGAGAGGGAAAGGCCCAGCTGAGGGGTCTGCTGTCAGGTCCCTAGAGGCCAGTTCTCAGGGGGAACCCTGCATGCAGGCCTGGGACTCCCCAGCTCCCCACACAGCCAGTCCTGCCCTTGCCCTGGCTGGCTCCAGACTGCCCCAAAAATGGCTTCTCCCCTTTCCTGAGCTCCCTGCAAGGGCACCTCACTCCCTATTGGTTGCCGGGCAGACTCTGAGTCTGCCCAGGCTCCCCCTCCCTACCAGGGACAGTGCCTCTCCCTGAGCTGCCAGCAGACAGAGCCCCAGCAACCGAGGTCATCTCCTTGGGGGGTGCATTTCAATTTACCTAAAGCTACTCCTAGAATCTGAACTGGGTGGGCGAAATCGGCCTGCAAGTGCCCACATGAGGAACAGAAATTTGGCATCGGGGCTCTTCAGTCTAGCAGACAAGGGTGTGACAAGATTGAAGCTAGACAAATTCAGACTGGAGATCAAGGAAGGCTGTTTGCTGAGAAAAGATGGGGTCCCCTGGACAAGAAGGGGAAGAGGGTCTTCACGCATCGACTCAGCAACTGAGTAAGGTGGGCTTTAAACTAGGTTGAAAGGGGGCAGGAGACAAAAGCTCACAGGTAAGTTAAAAGGGTGACCGTAACAGAGGGCTAGATGGTGTGGGGGGGAGGGGGTGGAAAATTACAACAGGGTCATAAGAGCAATAAGAGGAAATCAGTGGGGGAATCTGCTCAACAGCTTAAATGTCTATAAACAAATGCAAGGAGTGTGGAGAATAACCAGGAAGAACGGGAAGTATTAATACATCAGCTAAATTATCATTTAATTGGCATCACAGAGATTCAGTGACATAAATCTCATTACTGTAATATTGGTATAGAGGGGGATCAAATGGACAGTCAGGGAAAAAAGAGAGAAGGTGTTCCATTGTCCATCACAAAGGCCAAAACTATAATGGGGTTCAAAAAAGAATTAGATAAGTTGGTGGAGGATAGGTCCATCAATGGGTATTAGCCAGGATGGTCAGGGATGCAACCCCTTGTCTGGGTGTACCTAAATCTCTTTTTGCCAGAACCTGGGAATGGATGGCAGGGGATGGCTCACTCGATGAGTGCCTGTTCTGTTCATTCCCTCTGAAGCACCTGGCACTGGCCACTGTTGGAAGACAGGATAGTGGACTAGATAGACCATTGGTCTGACCTAGCATGGCTGTTTTTATGTTTTTCTATAAGAATATATACACTTGTTCTTGGATCCAGAAGGATGAGAGACAGACCAGTTGAAAATCTCTGGGTAAAGATAAAAGGGGGAAAACTTATGTGTGGTGTTTACATTTGTATGATTCTGTGAGCACCTGTGGGGTTTCCCCCTCAAGCCCTGTGTTTAAAGATTCTGTCTCGCCCAGTCAGCTACTCAACATTGTATCTACTGACTGGGCTCCAAAGGCTAAACAGTGTATTGCTTGTCTCCAGGAGGCCCAGGAGATGCCCCCTCAAGCGAAGGTGTCCTCCGGAAGCAGATAAACCATCAAAACAACTTTAAAAACTGCTGCAAGTCTTGTCTTTCAAATAGAATGCAACTGTCCAACATAGATGGATATACTATTCAGGGCTAGTCTACACTACCCGCCCGGATCGGCGGGTAGAAATCGATCTCTCGGGGATCGATTTATCGCGTCTCATCCAGATGGATAAATCGATCCCCGAATCGACGCACGCACTCCCACTCGTCAGGAGGAGTAAGCGCTGTCGACAGGGGAGCTGCACCGGTCGATTTGCCGCCGTCCTCACAGTGGGGTAAGTCAAATAGGATACGTCGAATTCAGCTACGCTATTCGAGTAGCTGAATTTCCATATCTTAAATCAATTCCCCTCCCCCCAGTGTAGTCCTAGCCTTACTCTAGACTTGATACAGAGGAATTGTCCACATGCAATGAATTCAAAACCCAGGGAATTAAAATGACAAAAATTCTGTTTAAACATTCATCTCGTTATTCACAGGTTCTTCAAGCTCCTATGTAAAGCTAATCTTTAGCAGCATTTGTTTCATTTTAGCATTCAGAAATCACTCTCAAGGTTAAAAGCCTTAAATTAGAATGAACACAGTGCCCCAAAAGCATCTATTGTACAAGCAGGTGCAACTGCTGACTGTTTTCAAACGACAGAAGTCGTGTGTGAAAAAATCGCCCCTTCTGATCCAAGACAACTACAGAATGTTTGTACTCACCAATACTCACCAGAACCCAGCAATTGCAGGGAAAACAAACGGAGAGCTATTTATACTGATTTCCAGGGGTGAGGAAAACTGCATCTGAAGAAGTGGGCTGTAGCCCACGAAGGCTTATGCTCAAATAAATGTGTTAGTCTCTAAGGTGCCACAAGTACTCCTGTCCTTTTTGCGGATACAGACTAACACGGCTGCTACTCTGAAACCTGTGCTGGTTCTGTGGCATGTCTTGCCAGAGGCAGCTAGAGACCTGGCTCTGATCCTGTAAACACTTAGATGGATACGTCCCTTTGAGGTGTCATTCCATGGAAGTCAATGGGGCTGTTCAGTCACTGGTTCAAAGTTAGGCACGTGGGTGAGTGTCTGCAGGATTGGGGCCAGGGATAGTTACACAGCGGCGTGAATGCTGAGCTGCCCACCTGAGGAGCCTGTGTCTAGTAACAGTCACGCTGTGGAAGGTGGGATGAGGAGGTGCTTGGAGCTACCCAGCACTTGGCTTGTATCTGCCTTGAGGAGATGAAACACTTGTTCCCAGAATCCTACGCTGTGCCCCTCATGGTCTCTAGATCCCCTTCCCTGGTGTGTGGTTCTGCTACTGCTCCCCGGGTGCAGCAGACAGCGCAAGTGTGGAATGGGGTTTAGCATCACAAAGCAAATCAAAACAAAGGCTTTGCCCTACACAGTAACTGAAGCCTCACCTCACTACTACACCCAATAGCTCCAGGAAATCGGCACCTGCTCTAGACAGCCACGAATGGAGACGTGTGGTGGGCCTTGAGGGTGCTCCGGAAGTGGGGTGAAGAGTGGGAGGGCAGAACAGTGGCTAGTCTGTCTGCCTAAAGCACTGCATGAACCTAACTAGCCCTGTGGGGCCCACCGGACCCCAGCCACCCCTTGTCTAACAGACGTGAATATTCACAGGCCCTTCAGAAGCTTGAAACGCGTGAAGGTCAGACTCTCAGCCCATATAAAGTGCTGTAGAAACAATGGAGCAGCCAAAATCTCATGGGCTCCAGAGCTGTTTGCGTTACACCCGCTGGGGATCTGGCCCAGGGGCTCCAGTGGAGCTGTTTGCCTTACACCCACTGGGGATCTGGCCCAGGGGCTCCAGTGGAGCTGTTTGCGTTACACCCGCGGGGGATCTGGCCCAGGGGCTCCAGTGGAGCTGTTTGCGTTACACCCGCGGGGGATCTGGCCCAGGGGCTCCAGTGGAGCTGTTTGCCTTACACCCACTGGGGATCTGGCCCAGGGGCTCCAGTGGAGCTGTTTGCGTTACACCCGCGGGGGATCTGGCCCAGGGGCTCCAGTGG
>NC_048301.1:679328-693052 GCF_013100865.1 Trachemys scripta elegans | reverse complement strand
AGGCCTCCATCCAGACACACCTGTCAGATATGATGATGATTACTGAAAATCTTATCTCATCATATCTGACAGGTGTGTCTGGATGGAGGCCTGAGGCTGGGCACTTTAAGGGAACTGCGATGTTTCGACTTCTGAGTAACCAGTGAGGAACTATAGAAGCTGTTTTGGGCTGGTTGGTAAATCTAAGTATTGGAATATCCACCAGCTTTTGGGGTCTGTCTGCCCCGTTTGTTTGCAGTTCACCCTGATTGAGTGACCTCAGTGGCTCCCACGGGCAGCACCATCACAGGGCACAGTGGCATTGTGTATGTCCTTCACTTTCAAAGGATGCACTCAGGCACGTTCTTTGGAGAATGTGTATCCCAAAAATTCTAATGTGGGTTTATTGTACTCACATTTGTCTGGGTTTAATGTGAGATTCTGCTCCTCCAGGCATTCAAAAACTGCTGATAGTCAAGTGTTGTGCTCTTCAGATGTGGTGCCAAATACTAATATGTCATCACTCACATTAAGAACTTCAGGGATTCCAGCTAGTACCTCACATATGATGCTTTCAAATATTTCTGCAGCTGAAGAAATGCCAAGACTGAGCTGTTTATAGCAGCGTAGACCCGTGTGAAGGTTGTTATTTACCTTGACTCAAGATTAAGCTCAAATTGATGGTATCCTGTTGTGAGGTTGAGGTTGAAGAAGGATTTTTGCTCCACTCAGATCTGTAATAATGTCCTCTCTAGTGGGGGGTGATGTCATTCACGCTCAATAGCCCAATTGGGTAAACACATATCCATGCAAATTTGGATTTTGCCTGGTTCGTTTGGCTTCTGGACAACTACAGTAAGGGACATCCCATGGTGTGAGGTCTTCCACTCGCTCAGTGATGTCAAGCTCTTCCAGATGTGCTAGTTCTTCTTCCACCAGCTTTCTGATGTGAGCAGGAATGTGTCTCTGTGTTAAAACTATGGGCTGAATCATGTTATCAAAGTGCTATTTTATTTGCTGTCCCTTCAAAGTTTCCTGTTCCTTTGAACATGTCCCCATGAGACTGGGAGAGCTGATTTAACCTACTAGATCATCTGAATCAGTCCTAGTAAACTTGCTGTGGCATCACTAGTCAGTGTATCTGTGCCATTAGTCACCACGTACATCAGACTGGTAACAGACCTATCCTTAAATATAAAATGAGCCGAGAATATACCACACAGTGTAGTGAGTCTGGATTTCCATAGGCGTATGTTTTTACTGCTGTCAGTTGTAAAAGCAGTTTCTTTGGCATTGATCAACAGGTGTCTGATGACAGCATATTCATTGATGCACGAGTGTCAGTTAGAATTTCAGCCTCATATCTTTATGTGATGTGGCATCCTGGTGGAACACTGCACAGAAGACTTTGTTCTCTCGGGGAATACTGCGCAGGCATAAAAGCTGTCATATTCAGAGGTGTCAGCTTGAACAGTGTTCACTCAATCTTGATGTCTTTGTTGGAAATTTGTCTCAACCTGTGTGGGAATGGTAGGTCTACAGATTCTTGCAGAGTGGTTTTGTTTTCCATAGCTATGAGAGACAACCCCTATTGCTAGGCAATCCCATTGGTGTGGGTACGAGCCTCCACATGTGTAGCCTTTTACGTGTGTCATCTTTGTGGCTAGACCCTGAGTTTTCCGACTGGTTACTGTATTGAGAATGCCACACTCCATTCCTGACTGAGTTCTTAGTGTGGCGTGCATGGGCTGTCTCTGTACTTGTTGCCAAGTTTCTTCACTCTATCTGTTGAACGTGTGTTTCCGACATCTCGTTCTCCCGAGCCGTGTCCAGTATTCCAACAAAATCATTTGGGGATCTTGGAGAATTTGTCAGCCTCTAAGGTGCCACAAGTACTCCTGTTCTTTTTAAAAATACAGTGCACCATGCTTCCTGAAAAGTGTAGGAGCACACCATGGTTTGTGGTGGAGTCATCTTCCTTCCTTGCAAGGAACAGATTTTCTACCCTCTCAAGCCAGTGTTGCCATCTGGGTCCCAGAGTGGGGTGAGATGCATGGCCAGGGAACTCAGGGATGTTCAGGAACATTTGTTTCTC
The DNA here is from genome assembly GCF_013100865.1 of Trachemys scripta elegans. NCBI lineage: Eukaryota > Metazoa > Chordata > Testudines > Emydidae > Trachemys > Trachemys scripta. Next base: position 690,978 of record NC_048301.1, on the reverse strand, counting down.
TGTACGTGAAGGCTGCAGTTCAGCAAAGTGTACTGTGTAGCAACGGGAGGTGAGGTAGACCCTTGTCAGATTTGCTCTCACAGAACCTGGGGTGGTAATGTGGACGCTGTTGTGTGTTGGTTTGTTTGTTTGTTTGTTTGTTTGTTTGTTTAAATGGAAGATAGGCGTGTTCAGACTTCCTGATGCAGTTCTGCGTATAGGCCATACTCAAAATGGCTGTACCGCTGCTTGGTTGCCGGAGCAAGGCACAGGCCATGCCAAGTGCTGCTCACAGCGTGGCAGGGAGACTCTTGTTTTCATGGGCAGCATCATACAATCTGCACATTCAACCGCTAGAAAGAGCTTGCACCTCCCCTCCCCTGTTCCTGGGTCCTGTTTGTTTGTTGTTTTGTTTTCTGGTTCTGCTTGATCCCGTCTCCCTTGCCAGTGTTGGGCCCTAACAGATTAGGAGCTTCTGCAATGGCTCAGGGATTATTTTAAAGTAAGATTCTGCAGCCCACTGCCTTAATCCTGCAGCACCCAGAACGCAGCATTGACGCAGCTCCTCTGCTCGCAGCTAACGCGCTCTCCCGTCAAACCCAAAACCTGGAATGGACCGCTGGGATCCGGCTGCTATACTTGGTTCTCAAAAAGACCATCACGGAATGGATCCTCCACAAACACGACAGCTTTCCCAAGCGAGGGGATGGCTCCATGGCAGAGCCGGCACTGTGAACACCCTCCGCCCTGAGCAGGGCCAGGCAGAAACCACCTCCCGGGACTCGGTGACCTGAGCAGCACAGCTGACTGCAGACGAGGAGACTGGCTTGGCCGCAGCTGCCGACGCTGCTCCTCTGGCCAGCAGCAGCAGGTGATGGGCTGAGAGCACCGAGCCTCCAGCCTCGGGGCGCAGGCAAGGGCTGACCCAGAGGGACGACGTCTTAGGGCTCCGTGCTGTGGACAGCGCTCCCAGTGATGTCCTTGGGAAACCCGTTCCAGTGACCTTGGTTCTGGTGCCCAGCTAGGCCCCTAGGCCAGATTTCCAGAGGGTGGTACCCAGCAGTGCCTGCTCTGCATTGCTGAGTGTCAGGCCCACGGCTTCTCAGCTGGGCCCCAGGAAGAAGGGGAAAGCAGTGAGCGCCCACAACACAGCCCCACGTCTGCAGGGTTACAGGTGAACCAAGGCAGGTACAAACACCTGCTCCCTGCGCTACCTGCTCTGGGTGCTGCAAGGTCGGGGGGGCTCTCAGCGTAGCGACCTTGGTTCGGGTGTTGGCAGCCCTGGGTCCCCAACGAGGGTGGCGTTTCCGTCGGCCTGTTAGGACGCACACCGGCCTGAGCGCCGGGCCTGTGGTTGGCTTTCACCAGTGCTCCCAGAACAGGACAGAGGAGGTGAAGATCTCTGGAAACAAGCGGACGGGGAACGTAAGCCATGGCGGGGCGTGGGGGGCAGACTCTACACCGACAAGGCAATGCCACCCGATAAAAAGCATCTGAGAGAACGGTGCCAGGTCCCTTTGAACGGCAAAAAAACACAATGTAAAGGACTGCACTCTCAGCCGCCAGTAGGGTGGGTGCAGTGCAGAGATGTGTGCGCTCCCTCAAGTGGCCATAAGTACCAATACACCCTTCGTGTTCCTTCACCTTTCACCACCTTCTCTCTGCGATCAGCCGGAGTAATCAGGGCGAAAGCTTGGGGTTAGCTGGGTTCTTGTCACTTGCCACGCTGCTGGTCAAAGCTACTCTGCAAAGTGTGTGTACAGGAAGTAAGAACAGGCTGGCTGTGCAACAGTCCCGTACCTGAAATCAGAGTTCTGCTGGAAGGCACGTGGCTTTCTAATGCAGGTGAGAAAGAACTGATTGAGACAGGAGAGGGCTACCTTGCAGCTCTGCTGCCTGGGAGACAGCCCCAGGAGCTCGCTAAAAGGAGTGAGCTTTCCGCTCAGGGATGGCCAGCGACTGGCTAGATACTGAAGATGAGGATGTCAGCTGTAATGCAGTTTTAAATTCTGGGAGCCGCAGAATGGCTTGGACTTTAGAATGAAGAGAGAGCAGCTGTAGCATTGTGCCTCTGTGGTGCCTGTCTGCCTCACGCTGACATGTCTCTTGCCGTAGGGCCTGAATGGCTAAAGGCAGTTTGATTTTTCCTGCTGACCAGTCCGCTTTCTTCATCACCCGCAGGGCTGAGTTATGCCGCGGTAGCTCCCACTCATTTAAGGGGATGCTTTGAAGCTTTGCAGGGTGCGTAAGTTCTGTTTGCACAGAATGGAGAGTAAAGAGCATCCCACATTGTACCCAACTTAGAGCCGGCGAGGAAAAAATAGGCAGGGTATAATCTAAAGCCTATTAGCAGCATTAAGTGCTGTTTAAGGAAATTACTCCCCCGCCGCATCCGTCTTGTTTATGCAACAGGGCAGTGAGCCAAATCTCAACCCCCTTGTGTAACAGCTGATGGGGTGAATCAGCACCACTCTGATCGTCCCCTTTCCTGTCCCTTCGCATGGCGGTCTGGAGCACAGGCCAGGCTGTCTTCTCAGGGCTGTTTGGAGAGCAGTACCCTGGGTCAGACCCGAGGGTTATTGGGTTAAATCCTGAATGAGGGTGTTAGTAACAGCTTCCAGTCACCCTCCAGGCAATTGCTTAGGAAGCAAAGATCTAAAACACACACACAGCCCAGTGTAAACAGTATTTAAAATATTGTCTTTGGTCATTTTAGAACCAAAGGCACTGGTTAGTAAATCTGTCGGGTGTGTCTTCCTACCCGCTCACCACTCTGCTGCTGAAGCCATGCCTGGGGGTGTGGCAGTCACTAGGGTCCATGGAATGAACAGGGGCATGTCTAACATCTGCCTTACCGAGTAACGTCACTGCGCCACTTTTCTCGTCTGTACGTCAGCTCACACAGGCCAACGCTCCTGCCTCTCTGACCTTTGGACAGGGATGAATTCTCAGTCGATAATGGGGCCCGAACAGCGCACGTGCATGTGTGTGTGTGCGTTTGTGAGTGTGTGCATGCACACATGTGCCTGTGTGTGTGCGTGTGCACGTGTGTGTGTGCATGCATGTGACCTTCATTCTGCAGTAGGGTGACCAGACAGCAAGTGTGAAACATCGGGACGGGGGTGGGGGATAATAGAAAAAGACTCAAAAATTGGGACTGTCCCTATAAAATCGGGACATCTGGTCACCCTATTCCGCAGAGCCTGAAAACTGCAGCCCTTCAGTCCCAATCCACCTGGGTGGCTCCCTCTGAGGAGCGGTGTCCCACCCTCTGCTCTCCTCAGCTTGTGGACAGGGAGGAAATCCCAAGCCCAAAGCATGACAGACAATTGGGGCCCAGCCCCCAGCAAATACCCCCCAGGTCTTGTGTCAATCAGCCCAATGCAATGAGCTGTCAGACTCGCCCTCCCCCACCCTGGGCTCTGGCTGGCGCCCTCAGGCTGACCGGTGGACTCAGGACGGTCCCGTTTTGAGGACGCTCCCCCGGGAAATCTGTCAGGTGCTCAGTCCACCCTGCCAGCCGGCCAGTTTTCTGGGCCCAGGATCATCCTGTGCCATTTTTTCTGTCCTTCAGAGGTGGCGGCCTCAGCTCAGGCCCAGGTAGTGTCGGACGCGCTGACCTGCCTGCCCCTGATTGCAGCTTTCTAACCACTGTGCTGCTAACTGCCAAACCTTCCCTCTGGCTGGGTCTGGCCCCTCTGGCTCTGAGCCGGCCCTGCTCTCTGCACGCACAGACGATTCAACACCCCCACATCCCTTCCCACCGCTGCTCACTCGCTCTTCGGGAGAAACGCCCTGCGGCACTGCGGGTTAAACTTGCCAGGGTCTCTCGTCTGCAGCCAAAATGCCCTGTAGGAAGCGGAGGGTTTATAGCCTGAGTCTGGATGGTTCTTTGCCTCAGCCCCAGGCGGTTCTGAGGCCTGTCGACCTGGGCCCAGCTTGGATGCTGCAAAATCCAGTTCTGTTTGTGATACTGAATTTACCAAAGAATGGCATGTCCAGCAGGGGCACTGGTCTGGCTTGCACGCAGCATCAGTTACATTCTCTGCCCCAAGGGGGCGCTAGCCGTCCCTTCGAGGAGGGGCAGCCTGAGTAATATGGAGGGCTGCTGACAGCAGCTGGGTGAGGGTCCGGCTTTCATCTGGGTCTCTGTGTTAGTGGTGATTGACTGGACTCTGGTATGAGCTTCCTGCACCCGGGCTCAAACACCAAACGTCAGACACCAGACCCACTGAGGCTGGGGCGGGGACGGGGGCTGGTGCGCGGGCGGGGACGGGGGCTGTTCTCCTGGATTTTTAGAAGTTGAAAAGTGCAGTAAGCCAGGAAGCTTCTCTCCGGTGGCTGGGCGAGGGCAGGGAACATATTTGTGTCCCAGCTCGGTGCAGGAGTTATGTAAAACCACAACCCAGATACAAACCTAGTTTTCAACCAGAACGTACTATAGAAAATGGACCCTGGCGGCTCCGGTCAGCACCACTGATGGGGCCATTAAAAGTCCGGTGGGCCTTACACAGGTTCCCTGCCCACCTCTGTGCGGCTCCCAGAAGCAGTGACATGTGCCTCGGCTCCTAGGCACAGAGGTGGCCGGGGGGCTCCACATGCTGCCTCCACCCCATGTGCCGACTCCGCAGCTCCCATTGGCCAGGAACCATAGACAATGGGAACTGGACTGCGCAGAACTGCCTGGTCGCCCCTGCGCCAAGGAGCCAAGGGAGATGGCGTCGCTGCCGGAGAGCCTCCTGAGGTAAGTGCCACCCAGAGCCCACAGCTGCACCCCAACCGCCTTCCCCAGCCCAGAACCTCCTCCTGCACCCCAACCCTCTGTCCTAGGCCTGAGCCCCCCCCCAACTCCTTCCTGGAGCCTGCACCCCCCCAGTACCCAAACTCCCTCCCGCAGACCCCACCCCTCACCCACTCCTGCACCCGAACCCCCTGTCCAAGGCCTGAGTCCCCTCCTGCACCCAAAGTCCCACCCAGAGCCCACACCCCAAACACCTACCGCAGATCGGAACCTCCTCCCGCACCCCAACTCCCTGCCCCAGCACAGAACCTCCTCCTGCACCCCAACTCCCTGCCCCAGCCCAGAACCTCCTCCCGCATCCCAACCCCCTGCCCCAGTCCAGAACCTCCTCCCGCACCCCAACTCCCTGCCCCAGGCCTGAGCCCCCCCGAACTCCCTCCTGGAGCCCGCACCCTCCCAGTACCCAAACTCCCTCCCGGAGCCCGCAGCCCTCACCCAATCCTGCACCCGAACCCCCTGTCCCAGGCCTGAGCCCCCTCCTGCACCCAAAGTCCCACCTGGAGCCTGCCCCCCCCCCATACCCTAACCCCAGCCCGAAGCCCTCTCCTGCATCCTGAACCCCTCAGTTCTGGTCCCACCCCAGAGCCTGCACCCCCAGCCAGAACCCTCAGCCCCCCTGCACCCCAACCCCCTGCCCAGTCTGATAATGAGCAAGTGAGTGAGGGTGGGGAGAGCGAGCGACAGAGGGAGGGGGAATGGAGCGAGCAGGGGGTGGGGTCTCAGAGAAAGGGTGGGGCGGGGTGGGGCCTCAGAGAAGGGGCGGGGTAAGGGAGTTCAGTTTTGTGGGATTTTGTGGCAACCCTAACTCCAAAGGGCAGCACCTTCCCCCATTTCCTGGGGATGGTGGAGGGATCTTTACAGGCCTTCGTCCAGCTGGTTGGTGTTTGGAGGGAAACTGGGAGAGAAAGAGAGCAACCTCTGGGATCCCAGAGCCTGGGAGAGACAGCGAGCCACCTTCTGCCCTCGTAACCTAAGGCAGGACGTGAGCCGGCCCTCTGGCTGGCACGGATAAACCCTTTCTGCACGCACGGCGTAGTGAACTCACTGGGAAAGCCAAGATCTTGCTATAGGTGCAGATACTGGGTGTCCCGAAAGGGGAAGTCCTGAGGGATGTGCTTGGTGAAAAGGAAATTAGCCTGTCTGCGAGCTCCTAGATCCCTGGAGCTCCATTTTAGTCCTCTAAGAGACGAGACTGAAAGAGGACAGAGGAATAACGCACAGGGACGGAGATTAAATCATGGGCAGAAGATGAGAGACTGAAATTTGAAGTGGGGACCAATACTAGCTATTGTACTGGGGCTAGTCAAGAGAAGCGCAGTGGTGAAGCAGTGGTGCCAGCAGAGACTTAGGAGTGACACTGCACAGCGAATAGGGCATGAGTCTGCAATGAGCTACGAAAGCCAAAGCGGTTTCTAGCTGCGTACTCAGGGGCGCCCCTTCCCGACACGGGCCGGTTTAACCCCTCGGTAGATACGGCTGAGGTGAGACAGCCCCGAGGACATGGTGCTCATGTCTGGGCACCACACTGCGGGAAAGATACTGACAAAGTGGAGGGAGATGAGGGTGGGGTGATAAGCGTGGTGAGGGGACTGGCGGGGGTGTGCGCTCTCTCTATATGTAATATGCCAACTCCCACTCCAGGGTCCTCAGGGTGGAGGCTCTCACCTGGCTGCCACTTGAGTGTCCTGAGAAAGGCATGTGCTGATGCTCCTGGCCCTGCGAGAGTCAAGGTGCTGCACTAATACAGAGCCAGAGAACCCCCCCCCCCCACACACACACACATAGGGCATCTCCTCTGAGCTCCAGTAACGAGATACATCTGTTACAAGCACATTGATCTGGGAGCTGCCCCCAGGCAGCCTGAGCACTGATAACCCGGAGGGAAGAGTCAGCTTGTGAAAATGGCGCCTCTGGAGACTCTCCCCTTTGACCGTCAGCGCCCCAGGCTGCTGCACCGGGTGCTGGGCTCTTTGCTCCGGGCTGAGGGCCTGCATCGCACTGCACCAGGTGCTGGGCTCTTTGCTCCGGGCTGAGGGCCTGCATTGCACTGCACCAGGTGCTGGGCTCTTTGCTCCGGGCCGAGGGCCTGCATTGCACTGCACCAGGTACTGGGCTCTTTGCTCCGGGCCAAGGGCCTGCATTGCAAAGTGACTTTTTCCCAAGGCTCAGCACAAACCATGGGAAAGACAGAGTCCAGAGTTACTTCCCCTTTCTCATTAGCCGCATTGCAAAGTGGGATCCACGGGAAGTGGCCGACCCACTACAAGCTCTGTGCCCAGACACCACACAGCATTCAACAGAACACACTTAGAAATGCCATAACGCCCAAGGGCAAGCGCCAGCGATGTCAAACAGCAACTCCCGTCCACCCGCTGAGAGCTGGCCACGGATTATAAACCGTCACGAGCATTGCTGTTAATTGGGGGGCGGGGAGTAGTTGCAGAATAGTCAAGATTTAATCAGAGCTCATAACACACTCTTGGGCACTGCACTGCTCCTTTATCCCTTAGGATAGTTAGCAGAACTCACCTCTCCATACATTGAAATAGCTCCGGTAAATTAGTAAAATATCCAAACATCTCAGGTTGCAGGAGTGCATCTTGGAGTGACTGTACAGAAGACCCAGCACCTCAGAGCCTCCCATACGGTGTCCTCTGTCTGTTCAGTTGTGTCTCACCGGCAGGATTCCCCTGAGTGCCTTCGCGCCCACAGAAATCAGACTCTGCAGATTATAATACTGTGCTCAGGCAGATTGCTGGTGAGATGCTGTCTTCTCTGGCATGTAACATAGCACCCGATTTGTATGATGGCAGCTGATGAAGGAAGATAATCAGACAGCCTAATATGCAGAATGCCTGGGTGGCACTCAGTTCTTGTGGTTACAGTAGGTTTCTGTGGGGAATAACACAGGGATATATGGGGGCATAAAGACACCCTTATGCAATTTGAAAAGGCAATGGAGACTATGTAGCCAGACACTTCAGAGACGGACTGTAGGGCAAGTGAGGAAAACAAGAAGGAGATAGATGGATCTGCAGAAGGGTGACAGTTAAATAGAAGGAGAATGATGGACTAAAGTTAGCACTGCCTGTGGGCTCTCCTTTCTGCCAGGCTAAAGAACTGCAAAGTGGGGCCATCCAGACTTGCATGAAAGGAAAAATCGCTCTGGGGATTTTATACTTAATGATCTTGAAAGTCTTTCTCATCTTCTTTTCAGTGCCCTGGATTTGGAAAGAACTTGGAGATTGCAAACATTTTGTAATGCAACATTTGCTGACATTGCTGCCAGCTCTGCTGATCACTGGCCATAAGTGTCTCATTGAAAGGAAAATAATCTTTCTAATCCCTTTACGGTGCGTCATTTCTCTCTCATCGCACACAAACTTGCAAACACGTCCGTGGGGAATACTGGGAATCTGAGGCTGTTCAAGTATCTTATATTCTAGTCAAAGTTTTCATTGATACCAGACCTCTGTAAACCAGGTAATTCTTTCTTTGGTGCTTAAATATGGACTTATTTAAACGTAGGCACCTAGGTTTGGAAATGTTGGCTACTCTGTGCATGCGTGTGTGTGTGAGCGTGTGTGCGTGCAATATATATGTGAGAGAGCTGGGAGCAGATTCATACATTTTAAGGCCAGAAGGGACAATTTATGACCATCTGGTCTGACGTCCTGTGTAACACAGGCCAGAGGGCCTCACAATGTCATTTCTGTATCAACCCAATCATGTCTATTGGTGCTCACCCTCGCTGTTCACTATTGAGGGTAATTAGCCTCTGAAACAACTTGCCCAGGGAGATAGTGAAGAGAACTAATATTTATCTCTTTATTTATTTGCCCTTTATAATGTGGCAGCACCTACAGGCCTCACGCCCGCTGTGCTTGGCTCCCTACCGGCAGGTCCCACCAAGCTGCTCCCATACTGCAACCGTTATACAACGGGAGTATAAAACAGATTTTCAATGCAGGGCGTTAGCGTGACAGGAGACCCCTTCACCAGCTGGTCACCCAGCACATCTCTCTGTGTGAGATACCAAGACGGCCCTATTACTGAAGCGTCTACGCCCCACAGAGTCTTAGTGATCCTCACAACCCCCGTGAGGCAGGGCCATGCTATTAACAGAGGGGAACTGAGGCCCAGGGTCACCCCTGGCCGCTGTGGTACAGCAGGGGATTGAACTCAGGTTTCACACATGCCAGGCTAGGGCCGGCCACAAGGGCTCCTCTTCACGGTTAACCAAGACCCCAGGCTGGCCAGTGAACTGCACGACAGGAGAGGCACTTAGAGGGGCCTCTGTGAGCAACCAGGGAGCGTTTGGGGTGCTGAGTGTGTGTGGAACCACAGAGCTTTGGGGGGGCTGTGTGTGTGGCAATGACAGATTTGGGACGGTGTGGGGCAGGGGAGTATCTTTCCCAGGGACTATCACATGTATCCCTGAAACTGTTAGTTTTGGCAGCGAAATCAGCGGTTGCGGCTGAGTTTAGGTTTAATCCTGATAAGTAATGGGCAAGCCGTGTCTGAGTCAAAGGGCACCGTTAGTGAGGTGCATTCCCCTCTCCAAGAGAGACCGGCTCCTGCAACTGGCCAAACAGTGGGAGGGAGTCCAGCAACGAATGAAGTGAGCCTGGCTTTACCCCACTCTGACAGAAGAACGGACTCTGGTCCCTGGTATAAGATGCTAGCCATGTCCGCTGAGCCTTGTACTCAGTTACGCCCGAAAGCTACTGCTTTCCGATTAATTGGATAAAGGCAGAGCCTCTGGGGTAAATACAAGCATTCCTGTGGATGTCTACAGGTTTAACAGAATATTGGTTGTTTGGGTGAGTTCTCTAAGCTGCTTTTGTATAATTTCTTTCCCCTTTTTAATCCATTTGATTTGTGGCGTGTTGATAGGATTTAAAGTTTAGTAAAACGTTCTCTTCTTGAAATTTGCTCACTCAGTATTACAACAAGGCCAATATCTTGCTTTTCCTTGCATGTCTTAATTAGTGAATTGCATGGCACCTGTTTTCACTGGGCTTCATGAATACCTGCGTCCACTGGACCTGTAACAACCTGGATTTCATTGGTGAGTGCCAACCTCTGCATGCCAGTGTGGATTTTGGAAGTCAAAGGCAATACCCACAACCACTGTACTTGTGGAAGCCTCCTGAGAAACGCAGGCTGCTTCTTAACTGGAACCATTAAGCCTTGTCCACTGAGACGGTGCTAATGGGCTCGGTTTGCATACATTGGCACCAGTGTGAAAGAATGGCTTTGCAAGTACATAACCTCAGTGAGGTGTGGGGCTGGTTTGCGTCTTTGTCTATCTCGCTTCCAAATCCAGACTTTGATTGTTTTTAGCACATTTGTGGTTACCATTTACATTTAACCCGCCCCTCTGTCTTTTTACAGTGCTCATTTGCATGACACCAGCCCGCTGTGATTAGCCCTGTGATAATGGGACTGGGGCACCTTGCCATACCATGCTCTTCATGCACAGCTCTGGTTGCTGGTGGGCAGGATGGAACCTGGGATCTCAATGCATAAGCCACAGGGCTCTTAGCCCACACTGTAGCAGGCTCTCCAATCTCGAGGTGCCACAGCCAGCAGGCCTGGGTTACAGGAGCAGTTAACTCTTGGGAGCCACCTATGTAAACAGACTGTATCTCATCTGTTGGACAATCCAGCCTCCCTTTCATCAGCGGGGCCAGCGACTTGAGAAACTACAGGGAGCAGAAAATTGTTCCTTTAGGTTTGTAATTCACCTAGCCCGTGTGAAAGGTGCCCTCTGCCAGCTCTGGAGAGCAGAGTGCCCTGTCTGTCCACAAACCAGGAGCAGGGCGAGCTTCCCCAACAGCTGCCCTGCTAATCTGACTCCACCCTGACCTGTGGAAGCAACTTCTGCTCCCCCCGATGAATCCTCGGCCCCTCAGCTGAGACTTGCTCACCAGGATGCATATTACGGCCGGTGGTGGTGTGTCTGACACGGGGTGGGGGTCTGATGTGGGTGCGGGTGATGGTGGGGTGTGTCTGCCGCAGGCAGTGGGGGGTATGCCATGGGTGATGGTAGTGGGGAGTGTATTCTGCGAGGGGTGGGGGGGCTGTATCCTACGGGTGAGGGGGATGTATGCCGCAGGCAGTGAGTGCGGGGGCTGATGCCACGGGTGATGGTGGCGGTGGGTATATGCCGTGAGGGGTTGGCGGGCGGGTGGATGTCGCAGGGGTTGGCGGGTGGGTGTATGGCACAGGGGTTGGCGGGCGGGTGTATGTCGCGGGGGTTGGCGGGCGGGTGGATGGCGCGGGGGTTGGCGGGCGGGTGTATGTCGCGGGGGTTGGCGGGCGGGTGGATGTCGCGGGGGTTGGCGGGCGGGTGGATGGCGCGGGGGTTGGCGGGCGGGTGTATGTCGCGGGGGTTGGCGGGCGGGTGGATGGCGCGGGGGTTGGCGGGCGGGTGTATGTCGCGGGGGTTGGCGGGCGGGTGGATGGCGCAGGGGTTGGCGGGCGGGTGGATGACGCAGGGGTTGGCGGGTGGGTGTATGTCGCAGGAAGTGTGGGGGGGTTTAGGATGCGGGTGATGGTGGAGGCTGTATGCCCTGGGTGAGGATGGGGGGGTGTATGCTGAGGATGGGGGGATACGCTGTGGGTGGGGGGGCAGGGTCTATGCTGCAGGTGGTGGGGTTTATGACGTGGATGATGGTGGTGTGGGGGAGGGGTATGCCTCTTCGCTAGGGACTGAAGGGACCAGACCTACATTTACACAGTTTTCCATGAATGCCCAAACAGTGACTGCATCACCTGGGATTAGAACAGGGTTACCATATTTCAACAAGTACAAAAGAGGACGGGAGGAGCCCCGCCCCCGTCCTGCCCTAGCCCCGCCCCTGC
>NC_048301.1:648016-679316 GCF_013100865.1 Trachemys scripta elegans | reverse complement strand
CTCTTGACTGCCCCCTCCAGAACCTCCCTGCCCCTTCTCCGACCCCCTGGCCCCCTTGTTGTTGGCCTTCGCCTAACGTCTCTGTGAACTTGCTCAGGAACAGCAGGAGCCGTTCGTCCCGGAAGGCTTGTCCCAGCAGCAGTGGGGGAGGAGCTCCAGACTGCCGGAGGCGATCTGCGAATGCAGGGAGGGAGGGAGTGATCTCTGCTGCAGGGGAGGCGGAGGAGGGTCTCTCTGGCTGTCGGAGCCCCATGTAAGTGGCACCATCCGGCCGGCTGCCCTGTTAGCCGCGCGCGCTCTGCACGGGGGGGGGGGGGGGGGAAGTCCGGACATTTACAAATTCCCCCCGGATGCTATTTTTAGCTCAAAAAGACGGACGTGTCTGGGGGAATCCGGACGAATGGTAACCCTAGATTAGAACAGGTGCCCCAGCGTCATCTGACCAGGAAGTGCTGTCATTGCTCAGCCCACTGGTGCGAAGTGTTGTATCAACCAGGCAGGTACTAACAAGCTTCAACAGGACTTTATTTTTACAGTGGAAACCTCTTTACCCAGCTGCTGCTGCACCCTCTGTAACTCTCCCAGCCTCCTCAACTCCTCCCCCTCCTTCCTGTTTCCTGTCCTTTCCGACTCCCAACTGCCGGTGCTCCCAGTTCTCATAATTACAGCAGCATCTAAACACCACACGAAGCTGGGACCCCCAACCAGTCCAGCTCCTCCTGCTGCTCCCACATCACTCTCCTGTCTTGGGAAGTGAGGCCAAGGAGAGAGAAGTCAGGGCCGTTCTCTCAGCAGAAGGAGAGGAGCTGGGATCCCACCATGTCCTTGTTGCTTTAACCTCAAATCTCTCTATTAATTTTGGCTAAAACCAAATTTCTACAAAACCGAAACGTTTGGTGTAGCCAGATTCTCCGTGTCCCCTGCACGTGTGTTAGTCGGTGTGGGAAATGCTGTGTGAGCATTAACAGCCGCTGCTGGAATGGGGACATACAAGGAAGGAGAGTGAGCCGCTCCAGGGTGTCGATGCTGTTCAGTCACTGTAGATGCGGATATAGTACAGGCCTCAACCCAAGCTGTGCCCGAACAGCGATACAGCAGCTTGCCCTGGCCCTGTGCTTCTCATTAACTGTGTACAGTAACGACGGCTTGAAAATGCATTAGCATTAAAAACTGGGAAAAGACCAGCTGTCTCCTCTTTCCACCATCCTTTGCTCTCAGACCGCCTACAAGGGGTTAATTCTAAACACATTAGAACAGAGCCCAAAAGGTGGCTTCAGGTTCCAGCAACTTGCAGTCACTGTCAGATTGTGCAGCTCTGGGGCTGTGATATTTTCGAAGTGACAAGCAGGGAAACTTCAGGAGAAATCAAGATGCAGCTGCCTCATTTGCATATGAAAACTGGACAAGGGACTGTTGTAAAGTTCATATTGTTTTATTCGCTATCTTTGTAATCTGTGACCCAGGTGAAAAGGGACCAAAAGGCTGAAGACACTGTAAACTGGAGCTGATATCTGAGAGCAGAAGTGTTGCGCACACTGATCCCGGAGATAAATGAATAAGACTCCAGGGGGCATGATTAAATTAAAATGCAGTGAAATCCACTGCGGAAAGCACAATTCACTTATGATCCATTTCCTCTGTTCCTGGCAGCCGAGCCAAAGTCAAATCTTTGCAAATGTTTTCCAGCAATTCCGTTTTAACAATGAATGTTTTACTTATGAGGCAATTAAATATTTGGTACAGTTGTATGTGACAGATTGGTGCAATCAGACATTGCTATCATGAGTCCAAGAGACGACTGATCTGTGTTTAGCAGGCTTGCTCCCATCCTCTTGGACTCTGGGGAATATAATCTACTGTATCTTTGATGCATTAACATTTGGGGAGTGGGGAGGCCCAACCATAATCTGTCTCCAACTGTTTCAGCAATTTCCTTTGCTTTTATTTTCATTTTACATGATGTTTTCCAGGAGAAGTCATATTTTGTATCTGTCGTCTCAAATCCACTTCTCCAGTTATAGAAAACCTTTCATGGCACCAACTCTTTGTTTTAGCCAGCTGTTGTATTATCCATTCTCATCCATTCATTCTCTTCATACAGCGGTGTAAAGAAAACTGCAAAGCTGACAAATACCAGCAATCAGGGGGTAGATTAAGAACATCACAACAGCTTATTTTTACAATGGGTGCTGAGGCAATAAAGACTAAATTTAGGCCAGCTGTTGAGAAATGCTTTCTCTCTTTGCTCTGCGCTGACCTTCACCTGCTGCCGATGAAACAGCTTCCCTCCTGCCGCTCTCTGCTGTACGCAGATAGTCACGTACCATGCTCCGCTGTCTGCTCACGACGGAGAAAATGCAAACCTCGGCTCTCCACTGAGAGCTCACACCACCATGCAAATCTCACGCTTCAGACCTATAAAGCCACCTCCTGAGCTATGCATGTGCACAGACGTTTACCAGGATCTTTAAACCTTGATTTACAACCCCGACGTCGGTATATTTCCCCTAATTCCTGTTTTAAGTCCATTTCTTGGGTGGCGCAGAGCTTTCCTCCTGCCACCACTGACACTTCAGGCTGGTGCTTGTTGTTACTGCTGAGTGCTATTCCACACCGCTCTGCTGCTCAGACAGTGGCACAGGCTTTGTTCTCGGCCGGTCCCTGTGCTCTCATGGGCTCGGTTGGGCTCATTTGGTTCTCTTCAATCATGCCAATGCTGTAGTTCTTAGTTGTTGTTGGCTGGGAACAGATAATAGCTATGGTGCCAGGAAATGGTGCAGGCTTTCAAAGGAGCCTCCAACAACAGCCTTTGCAAAGCTGAGTACCTCTGTAAGAGTTGGTTTGCAGGATCTCTGCCGCACCAGCATAGTTCAGTCAAATCTGTTTCCTGCATCTTGGAGTGTTGAGAGACCCATTGGAGGGAGGCGCCATTTGTCTGCATGTAGGTCTGTACTCCGCTGGGGTGAAATGCGGGCCCTGTCAGTCTCCAGGTCTGCGGGCTGGGACCGGGATGGGTGCATTCACCCCAATTTCTTTCATGTTTTTACTGTTTTATTGCTCAGCTCTCCCTTCTCCTTCTGGGGCTCTCCTCTCTAAGTGCATGGAGAGCATCAGCTCAAGATAGAATGTGCAGAATTTCAGCCAGGACAAGGTGCAATGAGGGTAGTCCTTTGAACTGGCTAAACAAGTACAGAAAATAAGACTTGAAATTGAAGAATGTATTCCACCTGTCATGTAGCTACATACACAGAGAACCTATTTATGGGAAATAGCTCCTGACAGACAAATCTGATTGCATTCTTAGAGGAGATCACAAGTGTGGCTGATAAAGGTAACTGCATAGAATATACACAGACTTTTGGAAGGCACGACGTTCTGATTAAATTTCGCACTCTACAGTATCCACAGAGCACACGTTAAGTGGTTTAAGAAATGGCGAACTGACCGATCTCCAAAAGTAGCTCTCCCTGGGGAATCATTGAATAGGTTGTTTCTACCAGAGTTCGGCATGGATCAATACACTATTCCACAATTTGATCAATGGTCTGGAAGTAAATATAAAATCACCACTGATTAAATTTGCAGATGACACAAAGATTGGTGGCGTGGTAAATACTGATGAGGACAGGACACTTGTATGGAGCACTCTGGGCTGTTTGGTAAGCTGGGTGGGGTAATGCAGGACGGACCTACAAAATAGGTAACTGAGTCTTTTGAAAAGGTTTTATGGGTCAGAGTGGACAAGCACCTGAACATTAGCTTTCAAGCCAGGGCTGTGGCAAAAAGGCACAACAAGAACCAGTGCTGGAAACTCAAGGGAAATGGAGGATTCTCCATTTCTTCATGTCTTCATATCAAGACTGGAAGCCCTTCTGGAAGACATGCTTTAGTCAAAGGCAAGTTTTGCGGGGGGGGGGGGGGGGGGGGGGGGGCTTGGGACGCAAACTTCCTTGCACCGTGACCCCCTTCTGACAATAAAAATTAGTACATGACCCCAGGTCAGGGGGACTGAAGCCTGAGCCCATGCAAGCCCCACTGCCCTGGGCGGGGGGACAATTCCAAAGCCTGGTGGGGCCAAAACTGAAGCCCAGGGGCTTCTTTCACAGGCGTGGGGCCTGTGCCCTGAGCCCCGTCACCCAGGGCTGAAACTCTCATGCTTTGCCTTTGACCCCAGGTGGTGGGGCTTGGGCTTTGGCCTGGGCACCGGGCCCCAGCAAGTCTAACGCCAGCCCTGGTGATCCCATTAAAATGGGGTCGTGACCCACTTTGGGGTCCTGACACACAGTTTGAGAACCACTGGACTAGATGAACTAATGGTCCCTTTTGGTATTAAACTTTATAACTCGAGTATATTAACAATCTGACCAATGGACATTCTTAGTGAGCGCTCCTTGGCTTTAGGACTCCCCCTCACTCCCCACCCTTGCTCCTCCAGAGCAGTTTTGTTGCTCTTCCCGCACGCTGCAAAGCCCATCTCGTTTCCTTCTTTGTGTTCAGGCTTTTGAGGAGGCAAGAAATGGATCTTGGCCTTGGCATCCCTGTGGTTGCGTTTCTGCTGTGACTGGCAAGGTGTGGGAGAGGCTCTCGGGGCGCTACGTGGTACCTAGGGTTGTGTTGGACAAAAACAAAGAAATAAAATAAATAACTCTGGCTGTATGATCAAGTCTGTATGGCACATTGGGGCAACTTCTGCACAATGTCATGAGTCCCTGTAAATTCTGGGACTAAACTAGATTTCTGTACGGTTGGCAACAGAGAGAGAAATAGGGGCAGATTTTTTCCCGTAACTAGAAAGAGTCACTAGAATAGTCCAGGGAAAGAGCCATTTTACAGTGTTGTTATGGCATCATTATATACACCCTTCAAACCAGACAGGGAACAATGCACAGACCCCTTCCTTGAAGGCCTGGAGTGGAAGCAGCACAATCTGGAAGGAGCTGGTTTCAAAGGAGATGACTAAGGCTGTCTTCCTTTCAGAAGAGGTGAGTTTTTCACCATGGAAGAGTGAATGTCAGTTATCTACCCCACTGTAAAATTCCTGTGGAGACCAGACATCGGTTGTGTTACTGTGGAGTAGCGGGGCAAGGTCAGCACTACACCCCCATCCATGGTTGAGCTTGCCTAGTCTACCTCGCAGGAATGCTACAGTTCCTTGTTTCCGGTCGGATTGTATGGTGGGATGGGTACCACAGGTTCATTATCCCCTGTAAAAACACACCTCTTTGGGCAATGAAGATGAAGCCCTAGTACGTAACATAAGGTTGGGTTGGGGCTGGGAGACCAATTTGGGAGACCATCAACTGCTAACTGATTAGAAACCAGCCTATGAGAGAGCGGCTGGAACTAACAAAGGCCAGAAGCCTCATTCTGCTCTTCCCCACTGGTTTAAATCTGAAGTAACTCCACTGGACTCAATGGAATTAGACAGGTGTGAAACTAGCATGTGAGTACAACCACCCCAGAGACTCTTTCTGGGACTCTCCCCAGGCACTTCTCTGAGCCCTGGTAAGCTCCCCGAGAGCTCAGCTCCCCCGCCCCCAAACGTCACAGCTTCGTTCTGTTCTAGGCTCTCGTCTTTATTCTAGAAAGGGAACTGGAAATCTCCCAAGACCAGGCTTGCTCCATAGTCTCCACTTGCATGAAGCTGCAATGCTAGCAGGATGCTTCTTGTAGTGTTTTGGTGCCACCAGCCCCACACAAAACCATGAAACACAGAGATGCGCCAAAAATATTTATTCACTGCCGCCTGTTCTGCCTGTCTTAAAAACCAAAGTTCAGCCGAGCTTTGGCTCCCGCAGAGACTGGGAGGGCTGGCACTGCCTCGAAGCTAGTTTAACCTCCCTAGGTAAATTCATGGAGGATAGGTCCATCAATGGCTATTAGCCAGGATGGGCAGGGAAGGTGTCTCTAGCCTCTGTTTGCCAGAAGCTGGGAATGGGCGACGGGATGGATCACTTGATGATTCCCTGCTCTGTTCCTTCCCTCTGGGACACCTGGCACTGGCCACTGTCAGAAGACAGGATACTGGGCTAGATGGACCTTTGGTCTGACCCGGTACGGCCGTTCTTATGTTCTTATGTTCTAGGTACGAGAAAAAACAAATGTAAAGAACAAAACAGCTGAGGGCCAGTTGGCCGCATTGTGCAGTCACACACACACACCCCCATTTACCTGCACCTATTGGATAATTACAGTTCTCACTACCCACTTCAGCACATAATGCGCTGATTTGCATATGCAAATATACATAGATTTGTGTATGTAAATATGATGTTGTAGGTTTACAGTCATGGCCAAATATTTATCCATTAAAGCTCAGACTGAGTTGAGGGACTGTTTTCTTGCTAGATCCAATAGGCAAGGCACTGATCGCATAAGGATTTAGCTATTCTCTGATTTGTTTCCATTGCTGTAGTCAGTTATGTTGCATGATTTTAAACATATTATGGGCTAATTAACATCTTATTTTCCACACAGGTTAACATAATGGCCTGGTTAGATTATGTAAATATGATACTATATTTCTGACAGGCATTGTTAGGCCAACATACTGATTCACTGCAAAACGCTAATAATCTGCAGTTATTCACAGGTGCCTCTAAGGATACCTTTCAAGTGAAAATAACTGTTCTAACAAGCCTTGAACAGGAACAAAATGAACAACTGAATGAATAATGTATGGAAATTATACTGAATGGTGCAGGCATTCTGAATGGAGTCACTTGTTCTTGTAGTCTACAGACTTATGCTTCCTAATATAAATCAAATCTACATTTAAGCACTAGAAATAGCATTAATTGGTGTGTTTGTGTGTGTGCCAGTGTCTGTACAAATGTGTGTCCTTATTTATCTCTTGAAATCATTTCTTTGTGAAGCAGGGGAGGATACAAGGCAGTTCTGGTGCTATGATCTGGAGAAGATCTTGTTCAGCATTGGCCTCTGAATCTCACTGTGGATAAGGGCCATGAAGAAAAGCAGAACTTCAAGTCTGCAGAGTGAAATACTTTGCATTCTCTACAGGATGGTTCCCAGGTTCCCAGAAGGAAATGTTTTGGTGGAGCTGAGGCACATCTCTATTTCCTTATTCTTGCAATCAAAGTTTCTGAACATCATCAGCTTAATGAACTATTTTAATTTCCTTTAAAAATGTTGCAAGCCCTTTCAGATACAGCATTCCGTCTACAGGAGAGTCTCCAGAGAGAGCAGCACACGCATCCCGACATTACAAGAGATCACAAGCCAATTAACAGCATTATAAATTTATGAACCAATTACCATATTTACACAGGACAAGTGCATCCTACATTTAATTATAATTTAAGATCTTACTTGAACAAGCTTGTGATTTAGGCAAAGCCCAGCGCACTCTATTTGTATTTTACAGCTGAATGACAAGACGTTTAGCAGACTGCGTTTTCCTGATTCCTTTTTCCAGGGCTGTCACTACTACAAGCCGGGTCCTGTGTATCCCATGGTACAATGGGACTGAATTCTGCAGACACCTTAATTTATTCTGTCTCAATGAACTTCCCTTCATTCCCATCACACCATTACCAGATACTGCAACGGTGTGTGCCTGAGAATATCATTGACATAAAATTAATCAATGTGCGACAGAGCAAGATACAGCATCAGGTCAGGTCCCAGCAGGACTGGGAGACAGACAGCAAAATGGCAGGCTCCTCGCAGCAGCAAAATGGGGAATTCCGAAACAAAAAGGCTGAATCGTTGGGTATCAGGAAAAGGTGCCAGATTCTCAGTGTCCACCAGCCTGGGAGGGAAAGGGCAGTTCAGACCTCTCTTGGCTATTGTTTCAAGCCTTCTGCAGCTGGCTTTATATTCATTCTACACTTTCATGGTTCTCTCTGCAAGCATAAAAATCTCTCCCTCCCCCAAGGAGAGCTGAGATTCCAGAATATTATTCTTACACGTGGAGGGGGGGTGAATTCTTATCAAATTCTGTGGGTAATCGGGGCCCCGACAATAAGCCTATGGAATGGATCTCAGCTTGGAACTATGAACATTTCTGACAGCGCCAATTACAGTCTGGATTACTGATTGTTTGCTGAGTTCTGCATGGATGATGTACAGCCGCTGATTGCCGGACCAGAGGGACAGGGCTCCCAAATCCTGGCATTACGGCCTCGGAGTAGGCCCAGTGAAATGAACTAGATTAGGTTCGGACTGCCCTTCGCCACCAGGACAGTCCATACAAATGCTATTGCTTTGTAGGAAATGCTGAGACAATGTGATTTAAATTCTTCACCCAGCCAATATATGCTTTTATGTGGTGTACGAGTAGCCTCCTGTTTCTATAGGTGATGCTTCTCTCACTGAAACCCATCTCACAGCAGAGACAAATAGTCCCTGACTGTCCATCTTCCCAGCTGCTAAAATACTCTCTCTTGTCTCTAGAGACAAGCAGCCCTTTCCTGACTCCTCGCTGTTAAAACTTCCTTGCTCTTGCCAGAGGCCCGTGCCATGTACAGAGGTGCCAGGAATGGAGGGGGAGGTGGGTGTAGCTTGGAGACCAGCACAAAATGCCAGAGCCTCTCTTTCCCCCTCTGCTCTCCGAGAGCAGGAGACAAGGGCAGCAGCAGGGCTGACTGTGGACAGGACTACTGGGGATGGAGGCCAGGGAGCTGAAGGGACTCAGGCGATGGGATGAGGTGTAAGTTTCGGAGTTTCAGAGAAGGGAGAAGAGGTTCTGGAAGGTGCAGTGGGAAACTTGAAGACCTCACATGGGACCTTTCTTCTGTTTGGAACAAAATTATAGATGTCTGTTTCCTTAGCTACTCTCTTCAACTGGCCCAACGTGTGTAGCTAAACCAGGTAATTCCAATCCTTTCTAATCAGAAATTCCCAGCAAATAAGCCCGTGTTCAGGAGAAGTTATCAGAATAATGGCTAGTGCTTGGCTGGGATGATTTAGTTGGGATTGGTCCTGCTTTGAGCAGGGGGTTGGACTAAAAGACCTCCTGAGGTCCCTTCCAACCCTGATATTCTATGATTCTATCATTCTGTGCTTGATAACTGAATAATTAAATACACTCCCAACCTTCTGAAAGAAGAAATTGCTGGCTATATTTTACAAATACTGCCTGTGTCTTAAAACAGTCTTTGGATCCATAGTTTTATTGTTGCATTAATATTATAGACTAAGAACTCCGAATCACATGGAAATATTGCTTAGTCCCACTGGGTCAGATCCTCTGCTGTTGTGGATCAGAGTGTAATCAATGGGGCTAGGCTGAGTGGTGCAAGCTCAGTATCTGGGCCATGGAGTCTGGGTTTGTGATGTTTGTATGTGCAAAAAATATTTCATTTCATATAGCACCAAGATTTCTTCCTATGCACTAGTGGTCAGAGTGGGGTGGGTAAACACCTCCTGGAACACTGTCCATCCCTATTAGGGAAGCAAATGATGTACCAAGTTTGGCTCTAATCCAGGCTGCATTGTACTAGGCGCTGTACACGCATAATAAAAAAGATGGTCCCTGCCCCGAGGAGCTAACAGAACTTTGCCCAGTCGTTGCTTCCCCCGGGTCCAGGTGTGACTCAGTGTTTGTGTGGAAACCAATGGCTCACTAGCTTTCTCTCTTTTTAACTTGTTGCATGTCTTCTGCAGAGCTGATGGAATTTACTCATGCAAAATAAATTACCTAACAAACGTAGTCCTGTGTTTTACAGCTAAAACAGAATAGAGGCTTGACTTCACCCATTTCACCTGTGATAGTTTTCTTCAGATTTTTAAAAATAAAATCAAATATGTTAATAAGATGACTTCACTGTCTAGAGACAGGCCCGAGGAAGAGCGAGGCTGCTGTGCAGATCACAGCTAGCACACTGTAACAGCCGTAGAGACAAGCATGTAATGCTGCATAATTACCCTAATAAAACAAGACACTATTAACATATGGGCCACGTGATTACTACTAGCAGAAACCAGGGCCCACAATATCTACCATCATGACTCTTCATGAGATCTCACCATGTGCATGAAATTAATTAGCATAACCTCACTTTGCCATATAATGAAGCACTTGCTAAGTATATTTTATTAATAACTCAGTAAACAGGGCTTTATGTAAATTATACAGATGGCTCAAGAAATGTGCTAGAAGTTCATTTACGATCCAAAATGGAATTAAAACTAATGAGTATGAGTGTGCTGTACATCACTGTATTTACTAAACCCCAAATGGAAATTAAAATGTCCCTTGTAGTCAATATTTTTTTTACCCATAGGTTCATGTACCTGTCCATATACACACACTCTCTCTATATATATCAATGGCACTTGAGCATCTAATGGAATTTCCTCATCTAAGGGAGTTATATGTGGTTCTGAAAACTTTACCCATCAAGCAGTAATTTAAACAAAATTCACACAAAGCATCTCTTCCAAGTCCAGAATAAATGACAGATGCCTTAAATTGGTAATTATAGAATGATATGACATTGCATCACAAATAATGCACCAGAGACATAGGTGAAAATATTAGTGTGTATTTTAATCTGTTTTTTAAAGAGAGGAAACTCTTTTACTTACACTGCAAGTCAAAGGTAACAACTAAGTGTCTATGATCTGGAAAAGAGTAAGGTTGAATGAATGATACCTTGGTCCATGTTTCAGTTAAAAATCAAATTGCCCAGTGCCTGCAGTGCCCACTGGTCGGTGTGTGCCATGACTGCTCGCGTGATCACATCTATTTCCTGCAATTTCTGTATGCAACTAGAAGCTAAGTCTTGGGAGTTTCAAACAAGCTCTCATCTCTCAGCCTGAGGCAGCCCTGCTGTTATGAAATACATCGATTCAGCCCTACCTTAAACTGTTCACGTTGCCTTGGGTTAAAAATCTCTCTTTTCCATTTCCCTTTTGGGGTAATTGTCATCATTATAGGTGACAAATCTGAGGAACTGTCCCAGATTGAGGTGTCATTAGTGGAGGTTTTGGAACAAATTGATAAACTAAACAGCAATAAGTCACCAGGACCAGATGGTGTTCACCCAAGGGTTCTGAAGGAACTCTAATGTGAAATTGCAGGAATACTAACTGTAGTCTGTAACCTATCATTGAAATCAGCTTCTGTACCAAATGACTGGAGGATAGCTGATGTGACGCCAATTTTTAAAAAGAGCTCTAGAAGTGACCCCGGCAATTACAGGCTGGTAAGCCTGACTTCATTACTGGGCAAACTGGTTGAAACTGTAGTAAAGAACAAAACTGTCAGACAGGTAGATGAACATAATTTGTTGGGGAAGAGTCAACATGGGTTTTGTAAAGGGAAATCATGCCTCACCAATCTACTAGAATTCTCTGAGGGGATCAACAAGCATGGAGGAAGGGATAGCTCAGTGGTTTGAGCATTGACCTGCTAAACCCAGGGTTGTGAATTCAGTCCTTGAGGGGGGCCATTTAAATATCTGGGGCAAAATTAGTACTTGGTCCTGCTAATGAAGGCAGGGGGCTGGACTTGATGACCTTTCAGGGTCCCTTCCAGCTCTATGAGATAGGTGTGTGTGTATGTATGTGTGTATATATATATATATATATATATTGACAAGGGGGATCCAGTGGATATAGTGTACTTAGATTTTCAAAAAGCCTTTGACAAAGTCCCTCACCAAAGGCTCTTAAGCAAAGTAAGCTGTCATGGGATAAGAGGGATTGTTCTCTCATGGATCAGTAACTGGATAAAAGAGAGGAAACAAAGGATAGGAATAAATGGTCAGTTTTCAGAATGGTGAGGTAAATAGTGGTGTCCCCCAGGGGTCTGTACTGGGACCAGTCCTATTCAACATATTCATAAATGAACTGGAAAAAGGGGTAAACAGTGAAGTGGCAAAATTTCCAGATGATACAAAACTACTCAAGATAGTTAAGTCCCAAGCAGACTGCAAAGAGCTACAAAAGGACCTCACAAAACTGGGTGACTGGACAACAAAATGGCAGATGAAATTCAATGTTGATGAATGCAAAGTAATGCCCATTGGAAAACATAATCCTAACTATACATATAAATGATGGGGTCTAGATTAGTTGTTACCACTCAAGAAAGAGATCTTGGAGTCATTGTGGATAGTTCTCTGAAAATATCCTCTCATTGTGCAGCGGCAGTCAAAAAAAGCAACCAAAATGATGGGAATCATTAAGAAAGGGATAGCTAATAAAACAGAAAATATCATATTGCCTCTATATAAATGTATGTTACGCCCACATCTTGAATACAGCGTGCAGATGTGGTCAGCCCATCTCAAAAAATATATATTGGAATTGGAAAAGGTTCAGAAACGGGCAACAAAAATGATTAGGAGTATGGAACGGCTTCCATATGAGGAGAGATTAATAAGACTGGGACTTTTCAGCTTGGAAAAGAGACGACTAAGGGGGGATATGATTGAGGTCTATAAAATCATGACTAGCATGGAAAAAGTAAATAAGGAAGTATTATTTACTCCTTCTCATAACACAAGAACTAGAGGGTCACCAAATGAAATTAATAGGCAGCAGGTTTAAAACAAACAAAATGAAGTATTTCTTCATACAACGCGTGGTCAACCTATCGAACTCCTAGCCAGAGGATGTTGTGAAGGCCAAGACTATAACAGGGTTCAAAAAAGAACTAGATACATTCATGGAGGATAGGTCCATTAATGGCTTTTAACGAGGATGGACAGGGATGGTGTCCCTAGCCTGTTTGCCAGAAGCTGGGACAGGGGATGGATCACTTGATGATTCCCTGTTCTGTTCATTCCCTCTGGGCAGGGCCGGCTCCAGGGTTTTGGCCACCCCAAGCAGCCAAAACAAAACAAAAACAAAACAAACAAAAAAAAGCCGTGATCGCGATCTGCGGCGGCAATTCGGCGGGTGGTCCTTCACTCCCAGGCGGAGTGAGGGACCGTCCGCCGAATTGCCGCCGAATACCTGGACATGCCGCCCCTCTCCGGAGCGGCCGCCCCAAGCACCTGCTTGAGAAGCTGGTGCCTGGAGCCGGCCCTGCCTCTGGGGCACCTGGCAATGGCCACTGTCAGAAGACAGGATACTGGGCTAGATGGATCTTTGGTCTGATCCGATATGGCCGTTCTTATGTTCTAATTTCCTTTTTGTTTTTTTCTTTTTACAAAAGGAACATTAAAAAACCTAACAAAAATACTGTCTCTATGTATGTTAAACTCTTAATTTTGATTAAGATTAAAATAAGCCACTGCCGAGGCACAGATGGCCTATACACCAGTCGGCTCTCTATAGCAGCTCCAGGTAACCTGCCAACCCTATGTTAAGGTGTAATATCCCTTTCAAAGCTCCTGGTACACCAACAAGGATGTGAGGTAGCAGGGGATGCTGACTTGGGGTATGCAGACCTCACCCTGGACAGCAAGAGGAGAAGGTGTTGCTGACTTGTGGGCCAAACAGATTCTTGGCTCCTGAGGAAGGGACAGCCTAAAGGTAGGAGCTTCCCTGACAACCGCTGCCCGAAGTCCCTCCCAGAGGGGGGGATGGGCCAGACCCCAATACGCCCTGAGCGGGAGGCATCCCGCTCTGTCTCTTCCTGACTCCGTTCATTTGCATTAATTCCCGGCTCTTTGTTTACGGGCTGCCTGGCAGGGGAAGGCATGGGAGTGACCTGGACAGAGGACGGAGGCAGCCCAGTGCAGAGGCAGAGCAGGACGCCCCAGCAGGGAGAGCTGCTGTGCCCAGCCACAAGGAGGCGCCCGCGATGAGTTGACACCTGTATACAGGTGGATCTGGGAGTGAGCTCTCAGCAGGGGCCAGGCTGTGGGCGGCAGGGAAGTGAACCTAGGGAGAAGGTATATTGCCCCCTTGCCAATCTAACAGGCAAGCTGCTCAGAAGTGAATGCAGCCCTGCAATCTCGCTGCATGCTTTGGGGAGACTCAGAAGAACTCACCTCCCTGGCCCCCAGCCCATGGGTTTTCTTCAGGAGTAAGTGACCTAATGCTAAGTTATTAACAATCCATCTTTCAACATAGATCCTGTGTCCTCTTGCCTTAGTCAGTTTTTCTCTCTTCTCCTGTTACTAATACAGGTCCATAAGCTTTGTGCACATTTTGTCCTCTGTGCATTACAATTCCCTCACAGTGTGCGGCTGGTGTAGTCCTATTAGTTTAGTCAGGGAAGCGGCTGGAGGGAGGAAAACACCTAGTTACTGTCAGGGGACGGGAACCCCAGTACACTTGGCTGAAGGAGTTAACATCGTGGACATGGCACCAGAAGCAGCAGCAAAGGAGGAAGGAAGTTTTAATCTGCCTCATGATGGCCTTATCTAGCACAAGGAAGCTAAACCGTACAGAGGAATATACAATAGTCCCCCTCGGATGCATTAGATTTACAGGAGTAACTCCAATTAATGGGAGTTATGAGTATTAATCCATCTGTAACCATCAGAGAAAAGACCCCATTGAATTACATATTAAATGTATCTGAAAGAAGCTGTGGTTAATAGAAAGGTGATAGAAGAACAAAGATGATTAACATAAGCCTTCTGACTATGTGAAGCATAACTCTTCATTAGTGTTTGATATGTAATAGAATATGCCCAAATTCCCCACATATCATCATCATCGGACACACATACCATCTTTGCTGTGGTTATTAAGGCATTGCTTAGACTTTATGCATTATATTCAGGCCCTATTTATTTAACTACACCCTAGAGGTCCAATTGTTCAGGCTTAACTCCAGCAGGTATATCTCCCCAAACCTTGCATTTGTTAGCTGCACAGTTGCCAGTTTGCATTAACTTCCCACTCACCATTACAATGACCTTGGCTGCATGCACAGATGGTTGTTTGCTTCTGCTAACACAAGAGTCACACACAGGTATCCCATTTAGTTTAAAGAGCTGAATGTTCAGAGTGAAGGTTTGCCCAGGAAGTGATGCGGGCAGGTGCCAGGCTCTGCGGGGCCCCTTAGCTTTCGACAATGTTTGCGAATCATGAATTGCACATGCTAAAGCAGGGGTCGGCAACCTACGGCACGCGTGCCAAAGACGGCACGCGAGCCGATTTTGAGTGGCACGCAGCTCCCCTGCCGTGGTTCCGGCCCCCAGCCCCACTCAGCCCCCCCACTCTCCCCTGCGGGGGCAGGAGGCAGAAGCTTGGTTCTGCGGCAGCCAAGCTTCCCCCCTCCCCCTCTTCTTCCCCCAGCGTGGTGCTTTCCTGCCCCTCCCCCTCTCCGTCCCTGCGCCGATCAGCTGATGGCCCTAGCGAGGGGGAGAGGGAAGAGCGGCAGCGTGCACACAGCTCCATAGAGGACGCAGAGAGAGGTAGGGACGGGCCTTGGGGAAGGGGGTGGAACAGGGCATATCCCTCCCAGCCCCAAAGCCGAGCACCCAGCCTTCTGCCCTGACCCCCCCATACACACACAGCCTTCTACCCTGCACCCCCCACACACCTCACCCTTCTGCCCTGAACACCAACCCCACCCCAACGCACACCCAGCCTTCTGCCCTGCACCCCCACAGCCCCATCCCTCTGCCCTGAACCCCCCCACACACCCAGCCTTCTGCCCTACACCCCACACACACCCCAGCCCTGATCCCTGAACCCCCCCCACACACGCCAGCCTTCTGCCCTGAACCCCCTCCCCCAGCCCTCTGCCCTGACCCCTGAAACACCCACCCCCAGGTCTGGGGTCCCAGCCATAGGCCCTACTCAGCCCACGGCCGGCCTAGGTGAACAGAACCCCAGGCTGGCAGTGAGCTGAGCAGGCTGGTGGCGTAAGATCAGCATTTTAATTTAATTTTAAATGACGCTTCTTAAACATTTTGAAAACCTAGTTTACTTTACATACAATAGTTCAGTTATATAATATAGACTTATAGAAAGAGACCTCCTAAAAACATTAAAATGTATTACTGGCACGCGAAAGCTTAAATGAGAGTGAATAAATGAAGACTCGGCACCCCACTTCTGAAAGGTTGCCGACCCCTGTGCTAGAGTATGCAGTGTGAGGCACTGCTGACCTGCAGGCAAGTTTGGTAAAAGCTGTTCAGCCATGTGTGCTGCACACACAGCATCCCATCTGCTTCCAGTGGCATCTTTGCTGATGCACGCAGGTTAGAAAAACAGGTCACTAGCACGGAGTACGACTCTTACCTAGGTCATTAACTCACAACCATTAAGATTCAAAAGAACCTGTGAAATAGGGAAATGTTATTACAATGTTTTATTATCCTCATGGTGCCAAAAGGAAAACAGAGGCCAAGAGCGGTTAAAAGATTCACACTTAGGAAGTCCGTGAAGTCAAGTGTGTGAGCCCCAAGGCCATCCTTTCTCTCCCTACTCTGTAAATGCTGCTGGTTGGAAGCGGGTTATTATGGATTCATTTAATGAAATGCTGGGCTTGCCGCTCAGTTTTTGATTCACTTTGCTCTCATATGTGTAAGTTCTTTTGGCATGAGTAACACACAGTAAATATATTTTATGTTAGAATATTTTGCTACTGTCTTTTCTACCACAACATAACTCCCAGGCTCTGCCCTCGTTATTGGTGCTACTGATGTTTATTGGCCACACAACTGACAGAACAAGGAGCAGTGGTCTCAAGTTGTAGTGTGGGAGGTTTAGGTTGGATATTAGGAAACACTATTTCACTAGGAGGGTGGCGAAGCACTGGAATGCGTTACCTAGGGAGGTGGTGGAATCTCCTTCCTTAGAGGTTTTTAAGGTCAGGCTTGACAAAGCCCTGGCTGGGATGATTTAGTTGGGGTTGGTCGTGCTTTGAGCAGGGGGTTGGACTAGATGACCTCCTGAGGTCCCTTCCAACCCTGATATTCTATGGTAGTCCATTAATAAGTAATTTAGGATGATGAATTTTTAAAACCTTCCTTGAAATGTTCAAGACAAGTCTTTTAATAATTGTTCAAAGCAATAGTGCCATGATGATGTTTATGCAAGAATTAAAATCATAACACTTCTCAAACCAAAATCCTTTGTGAGGACCAGTAGCTGAACAAACCTATCATGATCAAAGTATCTTAAGAGAAACTGTCCAAACTCCTGGATCAGAAAAGCTGTAGCACCTTCCAGCTTTCTGTATATTTCAATAGTTGTATAAACATGAGTTTTTCCAAACCACAGCCATTGTTCCCAGAGCCATTAATGTTGTCAACCAAGTAATAAGGCTGAGTGCACTAATCAACACATTCCTAGTTGCAACTTGGTAGCAAATAACCTGAAGCCCAAACAGCTTTTAGCTCTACAAATAAATCTCCACTTGCCTGGGATCTCCTTGGAGTTTTGTAACTTTCAGAGCATAAATATTCTGCAATTTTCACTTTCAAATTAGTTGTTTTTATTCCACGTCACCAACTGTTGCAGAATCGTTTGTGAGCGAGGCGGTTAATGGGTTGCAGCGCTGTTGCTTGGTGAGGCTTGGAACACTCCCCACCCCCCCGAGCAAGCTCAGTTTTTAAAAAACAGCCTGACGTGTTTGCCAGATTTTTGAGCCGAGTTGATTTAAATTGAATTCAATGAAGAATTGTAATTAAAGCAGCAAGAAATGAAAAAGGTAAGAAAAATGTATTAAATCAACTGAAAGCCTCCAGAAAGGGGGAGCAGTTGGCAATCAGCAATCTCTATTTATTGCCATCAAGCTTTAAGTCAAGGGCCACCATGTGCTGCAGTTGTGGTTTGTTATTTGTATTGCAGTGGCAACCAGAGACCCAATCTGTGACGCCCCAGCACAGTCAGGGCCTGGCCCTGCTTCAACACCAATAATAACTGATCCATGGAGATGGCAGGAGGGAGACCGCTCCTGGATCTGCCCTCGCACCAGAGGAACCCCATGGACTGCCTGGGTTGAACTGATTGACACTAGTGAGTGAGAGCAATCAGTCTCTTTCCTGCCCCACGGGCAGATAGCTGGGGAAGGACTGAGCCTGTCCCAGAGGACTCAGGGTTGGAAGTGAGGCAGAGAGGGGGCTACAGGACCTCTTGGAAGATGGAGCAGTGGGAAGATGTTTCTGCAGCTTCTCTTGGCTCCATGGCCATGCCAGCAAATTTTTCTTCTGTCCATTCTACTGACAGCGCTGGATGTTGCGCACACATAACAGATATTTATGGAACCGGCTCTGAGAAGCGGCCAGACATTCTCACTCACATGAGAGCATTTTAAACAGGCAAAATGTTGAGCCTTAACTAGTTGACCCTCTAATTCTGGTCACTGTAAACCTAATGAGAACACGGAGCCCCTAACAAGGCGCCAGGCGGCGGATGAATGGCTGTTCGCTTGTGACCAGAACTCATGTGACCAATTCCTTGCAGCTGCGCTCTACTTACCCCGGCATTGCACCACTCATGACAAGGTGCCATTAACCAGGAGCCAACCCTGCAGCCCACACTGACTTGAGCAGACCTTCTAGAGTGTGATGCTTTGTAACTTCTCCCTTCGAAATTCCTTCTGAGATAAAGGAAAAGTTGAGGCGAGCTTGGGGTTGGGATTCCAGCTGTCCCAATAAGCATCTTTATTCCAGGTAGTCCAGATCTCTGCATAATGTTTCTGACGTAAGCCCTAGAGGCTTAATTGGATAACAATCAATTGAAAGCCTTAACTTTCAGAAGGTTGATATAAATGAAAGAAAATCTCTGGTTTCTCCTTTGTTAGACACTTGCATAGTAGACAGAGAAGAAAGAAAACACAAGCTGTGAGGAATGTAAAATTTTTAATGTAAAAAACAAAACCAACCCAACTCATTCCTCAGTGCATGTCAGGCTCCTGAGGGAACTCCAGCCCTGGCTACTCTCAGCATCCAAGGAATGTTTCTACAGAAATGGCCTAAAGGATGAACCTTCTGTTGTAGCTGAAATTGCTCCTGCTGTTTGATATTAAGTCACTGTACTTGTCAGTTTCTTACTGTGAAACTAAATCACCAAGAAACACTGACTGTACTGATGCTGTTTCAAACAGGTGTGAGCTGATTTGGTCCTTCCTGTTAGTCCCTGTCTGTTAAAGAATTCCATACTGTTATCATGTTAATAGTCTCATAATGTAATGACTTGGTGGGACTAACATTGCTTCATAAAATCATCACTAACAAAGTTTCATGTGCTACCCAGTGCTTTGCTAACACCATTTAAAGCTGCATTTTTAACAGCCACTGAAAATGTGCCTAATGATCTGCAAGACAAGAAGTAACATCCAGCCTGTGAAGTTGTGCAGCACTACACAGCTGGGGGTGAGAGCTGGCTGGTGAGAATGTAACATTGACTGACAAACGGACTCCATCCTGGAGAACAGCACCATTATTTCCTTCACAAACAAAGCCAAAGGTCTCCAGAGCCGGAGCGAGGCTCTGAAATGCAGGTTGGAAGGACCCTGTAAAAGGGAACTGACTCCAATATACTTTTGGCAAGTGAAGTAAACAATGACTTAGCGATGCAGCTTCTCCTAAATAACTCTTCCAATACACCTTGGAGCTAAAGATGGGTCTCAATAACAAATAAAATGTCGCCCAAGCGTGCCTGTCATTGTCGGAGAATACCTGGCACTCTAGTTATCTCTGGGGCAATGTGATGTGACTCCTGTACTACTCGCTCCAGAATGTCATGCAGGTTACGACATCAGGTATCAAAATCCTGCCACAGCTAGCTCAGATGAGACGATTCTGCTGCCGGCTTACAGAGCGGTGTTTGGAGGCGCACCGTTCAGGGGTCTGTGACGTGCACCAGCCTCCCCCGTTACACACACCCTCCAGATCGAAACTCTTTTGCATTTTTAAATCCTGCTCCATGCAGTCATAAGAACAGCCCTACTGGGTCAGACTGGTATACATTGAAATTGAGCCTATATTATGATGTTCTTGAAAAGTTTCTATGCTTCTTGCAAGTATTTCACTCTTGTGACTGTACCTTTTAAATGTAACTAGCTTCTCATTTTTGTGTAGTTCCCCTTTCAGAAGGTAAATGCTGCTGTGGTGGGTGTCTTTGGTGTCCCCCCACCCAAGGATGTTAAATCTTAATTACATTAAAGTCACTATCACAGAGCGGTTCAGCTATAGTCATCTCTTGGACCTAGGGTTGCCAACTTTCCAATTGCAGAAAACTGAACACGCCTGCCCCGTCCCCTTCCCCGCCCCATCCTTGAGGCCCTGCCTCTGTCACATCCCTTCTCCAAGGCCCCGCCCCCACTCGTTTCATCCCCCCAACCTCCATTGCTCGCTCCCCCCACTCTCACTCACTTTCACTGGGCTGGGGCAGGGGGTTGGGGTGCAGGAGGGGATAAGGGCTCTGGGTGGGGCCAGAAATTAGGAGATGAGCATGCAGAAGAGGGCTCTGGGATGGGGTTGGGGTGCGGACTCTGGCTGGGGTTGCAGGCTCTGGGGTGGGGCCGGGGATGAGGGTTTGGGGTGCAGGAGGGGCCTGGGGCAGGGTGTTGGAATGTTGTGGGGGTGCAGGTTCTGAGAGCGAGTTTGGATGCGGGAGGGGACTTCTGGCTGGGGCAGGGGGTTGGGGTGCAGGAGACGGTTCGGGGTTCCAGCAGTGCTTTCCGTGGCTCCTGGGAAGCGGCCACCAGGTCGCAGCAGCCCCTAGATGCATGGGTGTCCAGGGAGGCTCTGTGCGCTTCCCTCGCGACCGCAGGCGCCGCCCCCACAGCTCCCATTGGTTGTGATTCCTGGCCAGTGGGAGCTGCAGAGCTGGCCCTCGGGACAGGGGCAGCGTGTGGAGCCTTCCTGGCTGTTCATGTGCCATGGGGCTGCAGGGACCTGGAGGCCACTTTCAGGAGCCGAGCGGAGCTAAGACAGAGAGCCTGCCTTAAGCCGGGGCTCCTGCTGCACCGCCAACTGGACTTTTAACAGCCCGGTTGGCAGTGCCGACCCAAGCCACCAGGGTCAACTTTTCAACCAGGCGTTCCAGTCAAAAACTGGGCAATCGAAAAACCCTACTTGGAGCAGATCCTGTGCTCCACTTAGGACTGAGCCAAGAACTGCCTCTCCTCTTGTGGGTTCCAGGACTAGCTGCTCCAAGAAGCAGTCATGAATGGTGTCTAGAAATTTTATTTCTGCATCCCAATTTGAGATGACATGTCCCCAGTCAATATGGGGATACTTGAAATCCCACGTTATTGTTAAGTTTTCTATTTTTATGGCCTCTCTAATCTCCCTGAGCATTTCACAGTCACTATCACCATCCATATTTATACTGCAATATTCTTATTATTCAAGCATGGACTTACTAACCATGGAGATTCTATGATATAGTTTGGTTCATTTAACCATCCGAAGAAGTGGGCTGTAGTCCACGAAAGCTTATGCTCTAATAAATTTGTTAGTCTCTAAAGTGCCACAAGTACTCCTGTTCTTCTTTTTCCTGATAACTGTGTCCAAGGCCTTTTGTAAGTCAACAAATGCTACATAGAGAGGTGCCTATTGTTCACGGTGTTTTTCTGGCAACAAGCGCAACGTGTAGGGCATGTCAGTCGTGGAATATCCAGCTCTGAACCCACCCTGGCTCTCAGGGTGGATTCTCTCAACTAGGACTTGGAGTCTTTTCAGCAGGACCCTTGCAAGCACTTTGCCGACCTCGCTGTCCCTCAATAGTTGTTGCAGTCTGCTGTGTCCCCTTTATTTTTATATAGAGTAATTATCTTTGCCTCTTTCAGATCCTGGCGAATGTGGCTTTTTTCCCAACAGGTGCAGAGAAGTGCATAGATATCACTGGCAAGCTTCCTCCCCCCTGCCCTTAGGAGCTCTGGAGGCATCTGGTGGTTGCCTGCTGCTCTCCCAGGCGCAATCTCTTTGAAAGCCTTCTCTGCATCTTCATGAGTTGGTGTTTGGTCCAGGCCTTGCATCACTGGAAGCTGGGGAATGGCAGCATCCCAGATAATGGCATCTTTTAAGCGAGTACATGTATAAAGCATTGAAGTCAGAAATAGTTACTAGAGAAAGGAAGATAAAACACTAAATCTTAACCAACTAGACTTGGTCCAAGGTGAAGTCCCTTACCACATGTTTCCAGTAACATTGCTGAACAAATTCTCAGGCCAGGATCTGCTCCCAAAGTCCAAAGCATGTTTTGTCTCTCTCCTTGGGTGTGAGAGAGAGATGAGAGGGAAAGAGAACTTGGGGTGTTTTGCCCTTCATATTTATAATCCAGTCCCTTTTTGAAAAGCATTTTCCTGAGGGATTCCCCTTGGTACAGTTCATCCCACTGTGAGGATGGAGAGAAGGAGAAAGAGGTTCCCTGCTGTTGTTTACTAAGTTGCAGAGTTGTTTGTTCCTGCCCCCTTCCCTGCCAAAGAATGGCCACTTAGCAGGTGATGGCCCATCAGCTTTGATGACCCCTGGCTAGAGGCCTCAACATATCCTTTGTCTTTGAGAAACAGGTTTTACCCACTCCCCAGACTAGGCTGGGAAACACACCTCAGTCCTGATTTCAGCTGATGTTCATAACTTTTTTAATTTAATTAATTAATGGTTGGATGGATGGAGATACCCTGTCTCCTAGAACTGGAAGGGACCCCAAAAGGTCATCAAGTCCAGCCCCCTGCCTTCACTAGCAGGACCAATTACTGATTTTGCCCCAGATCCCTAAGTGGCCCCCTCAAGGATTGAGCTCACAACCCTGGGTTTAGCAGGCCAATACTCAAACCACTGAGCTATCCCTCCCCCCAACGCTACATATAAAGTTGCCACACATAGTTAACCAGGATATTATTGACCAGCAAGTGATTTCAAATGATACCTCATACTTTTGTATAGCAAAATATTACCACGGTGTGTAGGTAGAGAATACAGGGGTGCATTTGCTCACAACAACTACGGTACCAAAACCGATAGCATAATGTAACCCCAAATTAGTAACATCTAATGTTGTTAAGAAAATATAGAAACATTAATATTTAAAAAGTAGATCAAATTGTATGGCATCAGTCAACTAAAAGAAGCAATAGTCTCATATAGAACAGTCTTGATTATATATTTCAAAAGACATGGCTACTATTTACTATTCAGTTCATGGTCCCATGGGATACCATCATACTTGCTTGGCAGAGCTCAAAAACATGGGCCTCTTTATGAATTATGGGTCTTGCCAGCAACTAGCGAACAAAATAGATAATTGGCTGGAATTTATGATGCCATCCTGGAGAAAGAGGACAGATCACCATTTCAGTTATTACAAGACAGACTGCGATTGGTGTGAAGTGGGCAACCTACTGTTAAAACATAAATTATTCTTGACCTTAGCCAACACAGCTGTGTAATGTCTAGGGCTGCATTACAAGCCCCATTTCAGTCAATGATAAAATTCCCATTGTTTTCAGTGGGCCAGGATTTTTCTGATGACTGTATGTGTTTCAGTCTCTGTGCTACCTCAGGGAACCAAATGCAAATGTAGCACTAAGACAGTTGGGTCAAATTCATCCTTGCTGTAAAATCAATGGAGTTGCACACAAACTAAACTGAGGCCTTCCCTAGAGGATTCTGAAAGGTGTTGTTTCCTTTCTAGGTGTTTTTGTTTTGATTTGTTTTGTTGACTCTGGTTGAATTTAGTTCTTCATGATATGTTTATATATTTCTTCTCCAAGAAAGAGGCATTGTGAGTAAGAGTTACAGAAATGGTTTAACAAAGAGGTGTGCATCGGTGTATGTGTGTGCATGTGCACACGTGTGTGTGTGTGTGGGTGTCTATATAAATATAGAAGATCATGCACAGGGAAATCTGTAGTGTCCATCGGATGATCTAAGGGATGCACATATATGCACCAAAGAATTAACAGCCTAATATGTGGCCTACTTGCCATATAGATTGGCAAGGGAGATGTAGAGTGAGATCCAATCACTGCATCACAATATGTTGTTTGCATCTCTGACAGAAATAGGCTCTCACTGAAGTTAACGAAAAGAGGGATGAGCCTATGATTTTGCTCCACTGTTCACATTAGGTAACAACTAATGCTGTATCCAGGACTCTCTTCACACCACCACTTGGAAAGTTCAGAAAAGAAGTTTCTTTGCAGCTGAGTGAGCTGAAATGTAAACAGCCAAGCATTTGAGAGACTCACTGGGGGTTACTTTTAGAAGCCGCATAGTGTGGCCTGTGCTGGTTTTCCTTTGTTGTAACTATACAGTGGGAGAGGACACCCACCTCGAGGGGAATTATTTATTGAAAGCATGAGATGGGCTGAGTTATTTTTGCTTTGTTCCATGCATTTCAGTGAAGCTGAGCTGTGTGTCACACCCAGGTTCTTCTAACTATGGCGAGATGCCTAACTGGTGCCAGTCCACAAACTCACAGCCCCATGGCATCTCTTTGCTGCTTTGCCGCAGCCTAAAGGAAATGCAATCTCTCTTTCACAGCACAATGACAGAATGCAGCACAGCGAGGTACAGGGAGCGTAGATTAACTCTCTGATGTTCAAGCCCTTGCTCAGATGCTAGATTGTTAGCGTAGCACAGTTTGTACAAGATCCTTGTCACTGGACACAGCACGAAGCCATTTCTCATATTGCAGTCAGTGATACGCTCTCAGTCTTAACTCCAGGTTGACATTGTTTTCCTCTGGGATGTCATAATAATGAGGCAAGTGACCAGGGGACTAAGCAGAGAGCGAGCAAGAAGCCATCAGGGCAGGAGATGGGAAGACAGAGGAAGGACAAAAGCACAAAGAAGGATCACAGCAGCTTAGGTGCAGAATGGAGCGAGGGCGGGGACAGCAGGGGCGGGCTGCTGGCTGGAGAGGTCATGCCTCCTCCTCTCCTGGGGCAGGCAGAGAGGATGGTGCCTTCCACGGAGGCCGACAGGAGGCAAGGACACTCCCCGGCTGTTGCTCAACACCTTGCAGCTCCAGCACTACCATTGTGTGCGTCTGTGTGGTCTGAAGGACCAGGGTGTGACCGTCTGGCCATAGCGTAAACCCAGTCGCTTGTCTAGGCCTCCCAAAGCATAGAAGGAGCTGTCCCTTTCATGGCGTCTCTGCAATGTGTGACCAGCACGTGGGTGCAAGAACAAGGGCGGCCCGTGGAGAGTGCTGGGTCAAGGTGTTGCATTGTGTTAGCTGTCCCTGCTCAGGAGCTAGGCACAGAGACATTCTGGCCCATGTCTGGGATGCGCTGCAGTCCAGTGCGGCTGCTGAGGATGACGCGAGATCCCTGGGAACTATGGGGCGCGCTCACCCTACAGTTGTTCTGATACAGCGGAATAACAACTGTTAAAAGCCGTTTCTCGGGAGGCTGCAGGAATGTAAGCCACCAGGAATATCAGTGCAATGCGAGCTACTGCCACTTCTTGGCTCCTCGCTAGCATAGTTCTCCCCTTTGCCATAGGCCTCTGAACGCAGCCTGCTGATGGGTGGGGAAATCCTGCAGCCCCCTGCAGGCAGGGCCTCCAGGAAATGACTTGCTTTCACTGTGCAGCGGGGCTGGGGGGTGCAGGGAGGCCGGGACAGGGGATTCTGCAGCTCCCTGGACCCACTAGGTCAGTCACGTTGATCACACAACCATGGCTAGAACCTGCTGCTAAAGGAGACTGTCAGTATGTTACAGCAGTGGCATAGCTAGGACCATTGCTCAACAAATCCATGTAGAGTGGGAGCCCCCACCCCTCCTGCTGCCTCTGCACCTGTCCTGCAGAGATGGAGAGCTGCCTGCTGCCTCTTGGGGACAAGGGGTCTGCCCCACAGCCCCACCCACATGTGGCTTCCTGCAGGCCCCAGCTACTCAGACTGCCGCCCTGGGCCAGGATTGTTCCCTGAACTGGGAGTGCCACTGTATGTCAGGGTCGGCTGGTCTTGTGGTGCCTTTGAACCCCTTCCTGTGCATAACCATTCTGAATTGTTCTCTAGTGACCACTCCCTAGCCACAGCTCAGAACTTTCTGTGCTCCTCTTCCTGCCTGTCAGATCAACACCATCAACCTTGCTCTTCTTGAATCTCATCCTGTTAGCTGTGGTAGGGAATCTAGCATTTAACTCAGCGTCTGGACCACATGACGGGAGGATAGTTAATGTGACACTAATTTTTTAAAAAGGCTCGCTCCAGGGGCGATCCAGGCAATTACAGGTCAGTAAGCCTGACTTCAGTACTGGGCAAATTGATTGAAAGTTTAGTAAAAAACAGAATTATCACACACAGATTAACACAATTTGTTGGGGAAGAGTTAACACAGCTTTTATAAAGGAAAATCATGCCTCACCAATCTATTAGAATTCTTTGAGGGGATCAACAAACATAGACAAGGGTGATCCAGTGACTATAGTGTAATAGGACTTTCAGAAAGCTTTTGATAAGTTCCCTCACCAAAGGCTCTTAAGCAAAGTAAGCTGTCATGGGATAAGAGGGAAGGTCCTCTCATGGATCGGTAACTGGCTACAAATCAGGAAAAAAAGGGTAGGAATAAATAGTCCGTTTTCAGAATGGAGAGAGGTAAATAGCAGGGTTCCATAGAGATCTGGAAAAAGGTGTAAACAGTGAGATGGCAAAATTTGCAGACAATATAAAATTACTCAGGATAGTTAAGTCCAAAGCAGACTGCGAAGAATTACAAAGGGATCTCACAAAACTGGGTGACTGAGCAACAAAATGGCAGATGGCAACAGAGAGTCCCGTGGCACCTTTAAGACTAACAGATGTATTAGAGCATAAGCTTTTGTGGGTGAATACTCACTTCGTCAGACGCATCTCCGTTATTGCCACATCCATCTCTCTGGTCTTGACAAACGTTGCTGTCATAAATGAAGGGTGAGGGTAGCTCCCTTTGATGGACACCCAGCCAGCCAGTTAACTATAAAATCCCTGTTAGTAGCTGTTCTCTACTTGTTTTACCTGTAAAGGGTTTAAAAAGTCATAGGTAAAAGGAAGGGAGTGATTACCTGACCAAAAGAGGCAATGAGAGGGCTAGAACTTTTTAAAATTGGGATAAAACTTTCCCTTTGTCTGTCTGTTGTTGTTCTTCGGAGAGAGGAGACACAGAGCAGCAATGTTGTAAGAAGCTTTAAGCCAGGTATGAAAAATGATCAGATCAAACCTAGAGACGACTCATTTGAAACCCCCAGATATGTAAGTAAATCAGGGAATGTCTAGGAAGCCACGGTTAGATTTATTCTTCCCCCCGCCCCCGTATTGGCTTGTGGACTCCTCTGCGATAACCCCCAAATGCTTTTGTTTTGCTTATAACCATTAAGCTGGACCTCAAGAAAACCATTCTTGATCCTTAATTATTACATTTGCTCTTTTTAAGTCTATCAATAGCCTAAGTTCCAGATGTATTTTCTTTCTTTTTGTTTTTAATAACATTTAACTTTTTTAAGAACAGGATTAGGGGTTTTTGTGTCCTGAGAGATTTGTGTGTATGTTGTTTAATTAGCTGGTAGCAACAGCTGATTTCCTTTCCGCCCCCCCCCCCCCCTTCTCAGCTCTTCCCCAGAGGGAGGCGGGGGTGAAAGGGCGTAAGTGTATCCCACAGGGAGGAATTCCCAAGTGCTCCTTCCTGGGTCCAAAGGGTTTTTTGCACTTGGGTGATGGCAGCATCCACCCATCCAAGCTCAGAGAGAAGCTGTAACCTTGGGAGTTTAATACCAGCCTGGAGTGGCCAGTATTATTTTTTTAGAATCCTTGCGGGCTCCCACCTTCTGCACTCGAAGTGCCAGAGTGGGAAATCAGCCTTGACCGCTGCCTTGCCCTGTTCGTATCCATTCAGAATGCTGATGCAAAGATCATTCTTCCAACCTGTTTCTTTGACCATTTGACCCTCCTTCTGCGTCCCTCCACTGGTTTCCTCTTCTCCCTCACCTCAAACATCAGCTGCTTGTCTTCTCTTTCAAGGCCCTTCAGAGCCTACCCCCCCCACCTATAATCTCCCATTCACTATCAAGGGGTCAGTGCCCACCTCCAAATGACCATTGCCAACTTGTTACATTTACAAACAAGCACCTTCATGCTTTCTCCCAGGCTGTCCCTCACATGTAGGAGGCGCTTCCTGTAAACATCTGCAGAACTCATTGTCTTTCAGATCCTCCTTAAAACTCTTCTCTGCCACGAAGCTGACACAAAATTTGACAATGGTTAGGCTGCTGGTGTGCGGAAACCATTGCCTAGCATTCTGGTCAGTATTGTCTCCTTGTACTCCCCGTCCATCTGCCTGTATCCGCCTGTTGTCTTTTGTCGTATACTTAGATTGTAAGCTAACTTCTTGTACTGTGTGTGCACAGCACCTACCACAATTGGGTTCTTCTCTACAACTGGGGCTCCCAGGTGTTATGATAATATAACTCCAATTCCCTTGGCATAAAATATATTGACTTGAGTCGTATCCCCACCTTGCTGCACCTCTAGGTGCCTGGCTCAGTCACTGTCCTTACTCTTGAATAAACAAACCAGCCCATACCACAGTTTGAGTAAGAACACCCCCACACACCCCTCCTGACACTGTATGGAGCTGGCTGAATTAGTCAATTTGCACCATGAATCAGACTGAAAGCATTAATATGAATGATATATCTGATGTTCTGTGCCAGAGAGTTTGAGGACTCCCCCACAGATACAAATGAAATCTTCAAAGGGAATGCCCAAGGACAAAGCACTGTGAAA
The DNA here is from genome assembly GCF_013100865.1 of Trachemys scripta elegans. NCBI lineage: Eukaryota > Metazoa > Chordata > Testudines > Emydidae > Trachemys > Trachemys scripta. The sequence goes on along the minus strand of NC_048301.1, from coordinate 650,771 downwards.
AGAAGGGTAGAAAACTTCTGAAGCCCAGCCGATTATCTATGAGGAGGAAAATCCCTCACTAGCTGATATTTCAAATATTGCTAATTAAGGAGCTGAAAAATGCATGGCTTTTGAACATAGGGCCCTTTGGATGAATAATCAAATTGAATTCACATCAAGCTGGGGAAGTAGGCACCTACTGCATGTATCTTTAAATCCTGCCTGCCATGGGAATGAAGATTTTCACAGCTCTTTTCAAAGCAGGAAATGTGATTTGGATGCTCTGAGTAACCCAATTGCTCACTCACAAAACCAGGCTGTAGGAATAAAAAATCCAGTTCTGCTGTGTAAGTGTCACCCATCTATTTTTTTCCACATACAATAACACAAGGACTAAATTTTACGGGCCCATGGACCATTCTAGATATCCATCCATCCATCCATTATTAATGGTGCTATTGTTCAAGTGAAAGTACCTTATATGTGTAACCCTTCTGCCAGTCAGCGTTGGCAGCAGCCAGGGCCAGGTTCGGTATCTAGGGGTTCCTTTTCACAATACAACACAAAACCAGCTCGAACCCCCACCCAGTGACCTGGGACAATTCCACACCACCCCCTGGGCGCCTCTTGGAGGCAATACTTCCCCTCTTGCAAGCACAGAGTCTGAGTATAGCAAAACACTTTTAATAAAAGGGGGGAAATAACTTGTCATTAATTTGGGAAAACACCGCAAGCAGGGTTCATAAACAAACCATGAGCAAAAGATCCACCCCCAAGTAAGTTGGGCAGTGTCCTTTTCCCCTCAGGGTTTTAAGTCCAGCAACCCAAAAGTCCCTTTAATGTGCCTGTCTCTTCTCTGCACCCCATTCACAACTGCTATCCTTGGGCAGTGCATCCCCAGAGTCCAGAGATGCAGCTGCAGAGTTAATAATAATTAATGGAGATATCCCATCTCCTAGAAGTGGAAGGGACTTTGAAAGGTCATTGAGTCCAGCCCCCTGCCTTCACTAGCAGGACTAAGTACTGATTTTGCCCCAGATCCCCAAGCGGCCCCCTCAAGGATTGAGCTCACAACCCTGGGTTTAGAAGGCCAATGCTCAAACCACTGAGCTATCCCTCCCCCACACCTTCCACCCTGGGTGCAGGGGGAGGGGAGGATGGCACCTTACTGAGTCTTCACTACAGGGGGGGTCGATTTAAGATATGCAAATTCAGCCACGCTATCGCGTAGCTGAATTTGACGTATCGCAGCCAACTTACCCCGCTGTAGGGACGGCGGCAAAATCAACCTCTGCGGCTTCCCGTCGACGGCGCTTACTCCCACCTCTGCTGGTGGAGTAAGAGCATCGATTCGGGGATCGATTGTCGCATCCCATAAATCGATCCCCAAGAGGTCAATTTCTACCCCCCGATTCAGGTCTGCTGCCCAGGCACTCGGTCGCTGCTCCTCTTCATTAGCCGCCCTGCTGGCCACTCACCACACCTCTTCGCCAGGCTCATTCTGATCCTCTCCGGCAGCCATCCTGCCAGCTGATTGCTGATCGGCCAGGATGGCTTCAGGTCCTACCACTTAACACATCTCTCAGATTCCAGCTGCTAGTGGGGAAGCCCCACTGCTGGTTCACACGGACAGTCTCTTACATCAGAGACACTGTCCCAAACAGGTCTAACAATTAGACCTAGGTATGGACACCCAGCCAGCCAGTAGCTATAAAATCCCTCTTAGTAGCTGTTCTCTACTTGCTCCACCTGTAAAGGGTTAAAAAGTCTCACTGCTATGCATAGGAAAAGGAAGTGAGTGGGCACCTGGCCAAAAGAGCCAATGGGAAGGCTAGAACTTTTTAAACTTGAACAAAGGCTCCACTGTTTTCTGTCTGTTGTTGTTCTCCCGGGGAGAGGCAGACAGGACAACAGCTATGCTGTAAGAAGCTTGGGGCCAAGTATGAAAAATCTTCAGTATCATACCTAGAAAGTATTCATTTGAAACTCCAGATATGGAAGTAGATGAGGAAATGTCTAGGAAGATGTGATTAGGTTTATCTCTTAATGGCTTGTGGACTCCTCTGTGCTAACCCCAGGTGCTTTTGTTTTGCTTGTAACCTTTAAGAAAACTATTCTTGGTGCTTAATCCTTGTAGTTACTCTTTTAAAATTTAGCAATAGCCTGAGTTTCCAGATGTATGATGTACCTTTTTTTTTTTTTAAATAAAATTTACCTTTTTTAAGAACAGAATTGGATTTCTGTGTCTCAAGAGGTTTGTGCACATGTTGTTTAATTAGCTGGTGGCAACAGCTGTTTTCTTTTCTTCCCCCCGTAGCGAGGCTACCTCACAGCCCCACTGAGGGCCGAACCTCCCCTAATACCAATGTGGGCGGAGCCACCGGGTCTGATGCCCGCCCCTCCGAGGTCACGGCCCCGACCCGGAAGTATAAAAGCCCGCCTGCAGAGCTCACTGGAGGCCAGGCTGGGGGAGAGAGCAGACGTCCCTGGCCGAGCTCCCGCTTGGGAAACAGCCGCAGGCTGCGACCGGCCTGCTGAGTCACCGGGCCGGTCGAGCCTACCTCTCGCCCGGTACCCCGAGGAGGAGCCGAGCCTGCCCCGTGCCAGGTACCCTGAGGAGCCCATGCTGGTGGAGAGCACCGACGACACTAAGACCAGGTACCATATGAGGGGGAGTGTGGAAGTAGCCCGGGGGCAGCCGACCCCAGTCTGGCTGCTGCACTGCCAGAGCTGATGTCAGTGTGTTGCGGCCAGGATCCCCACTGACAGCAGCGAG